>NC_092803.1:23799075-24117947 GCF_040954645.1 Diabrotica undecimpunctata | reverse complement strand
AAGTTTGGACGGCCTTTTTCGTCCAGTAAATAACTTTACTATTCTGGTCAATGATGATTTATCTTCGTTTTCAGATTCCACCTTTAGCTACAAAAGAAGACTCCACCACTAGCTTCCCCGAGGAATTCCCATCGACATCAAAACAATATCCATAACGAACTGACGACAAAACACAAAAACAAAGAAGAACCTAGAAAAGAACTGATTCTAATGTTTTTTATTACTGTTTTGGCCTATTTTTATGGAGCAATGTTGAATGTTGATAACTTGTAATTGCCTAGAAAAATTCATATGTTAACCGGGTCCTTGATAATACGTAGGGATCTATGAATAATCGTTTTGTAAAAAGCTATTATGTTTTTGTGTCAAATAAAATAATTTAAGTAAAGAGTTTTGGCTTTTTATATAGAGATTCACGACTTGACTTGATTTTCAAACTACTTGAATTGACTTGACTTGAAATCAAGACAAGCTCAAGTCAAGTATTATTTTTTGAAATTCAAGTCAAGTCAAGTAGTTACACATCAATTACTTGACAAACTCAAGACGTCCATCAAGACTACTTGATTTTTCTTGAAAAAAACTGCCAAAACGCAATAACAATAAAAATATACGGATGTAACCTTTTATTTAAAAAACATCTATAAAAATTAAAAACTTAAAAAATGTAAGTTGCATAATTAAAATGATAAATAAAATAACAAAACGAAATATTCTGAATTCTGGTAATAAAACAACAAAAAATAAAATAAACAATAAAAAAATCACCAAAAATGGAGTGTAACTATCTAAAATAAATCTTTAATGTCTTCATTTGCCATCCACGATTTCAGACACATAAGGCTTCTCACGGAGTTATCGCCTAATCGGTTTCTTTGTTTGGTAAGGGTTAGGGCAGACATTGGCAGAGAGTCAGCTTTAAAATACTGTGCTCTAAAAATATCTTCAAAATATTTAACTGCTTCTAGCTGCAACTCTTTTCCCCAATTTGTTTTGGAGAATGTTTCCACTTTATGTCGGGGGTCTAAATTTAAGACAACACAGTACATCCAGTTGGTTCTCTTATAATGTTTAATGATTTTGTCCCTTGCCGCTTGAATGCTATTTATGATCTTTTCATCAGTTTTGTCTCGATCAGGTTTATTGTCAAGTTCCATAGCCCACGATTCTAGTCTATCCAACATCATATTGATGCCAATTATTACCATAGGCAGAGTAACATATGATTCACCTTCTAAAATTAAGGAAATGCTTTTAAAAACATTAAGATACTGGCAAATTCGATTGATTAACGACCATTCTGTGTCGGTTGGCTTCAAAGTTTTTAAATTTTCTACATTCTCACAAAGGATATTAAGTGCTTTTCGCATATTTAGACTCCATCTTAACATGTCGAACGAGGAATTCCACCTTGTTATGACATCAAGTTTTGGCATAGTAAATTTTAGGTTTAAGGTGGTGCAAAATTTTTCAAAATCCTTACGTAAGTGTTCAGAGTTTTTTAATTTTTTAGCAAGGGAATGGATTTTTCTTACAGAGGAGGGCGAAATAAATTCTGTCATCTTTATCACCCTTTTTGTATCGATGTCATAAATAAATGTTTTTAGTTCGCTGATGAACGTGAAATTACTATTTGTATTGTCGGTAGTAATACCTTGTATGCATTTTGTAACATCGTAAAATTGTAATACTTCGAAAAATAGTTTTGCTATAGCGTTACCAGTATGTTGCCCATATGCTGGCACAAAATCTAACAGGATACAATGAAGTTTCCAATTTTTATCGATAAAGTGGGCGGTAATACCATAGTATCCTTTCATATTAAATGAAGACCATCCATCGATTGTAAACGAGATTTTTGAATTGCATGTCCTTAAAAATGTCTTAATTGTTTGCTGCGCTGATTCAAATGTTTTTAATGTCAAAGATTTCATTTGATTACGACCAGGTAGAGTTGCCTTTGGATTTAAGTATTTGTACATTTTTTCACTTATAGCATCTTCAAAAAAGTTGAAAGGTAGATACTTCTGTGCTATATACTCCACTAGTAGTTTTTGAAATTTATCTTGTTGGAAATTTTCTGATCTCCTAATGGTCTGCTAAATAAACAAAACTGGAGTTAGTAAAATGCTGTAATAGTAGTAAATGTAGTAAAATTACAATAAAGCTCACGTATAATTTGTATAATGTCTCACTTATGGAGGGTAGAGGTAAGGAGAACTCAAAAAGTGGCAAATAGCAGTTCAAAATGTGACCACAGTGGCGCTAGCTTAGCAATGTGAACTATGAAGATGTGAACTTAGCAGTTGTAGACGTAGTGAAGTATGCAGAATAAAAATATAACCTACAGAATCATCAGGATGTCAGAGTGACAAGTTGAGTTATTTTATAAAATTTAATTGTATTCGCCTTTGCAAAAGTCAAAACGCTCTCTGGTGGCTGAATTCTGAACCTACTTAATAAGTAATCTCGTAAGTAATAAACTGATCGTACTAGTTCAAAACACTATAAATAAGGCAAAAACTTTTAAGATAACACCCAACCAACAGTGCTTGTCGAAGCTCGCCAACAAAACAAAAAGGTACACACACTAAATGACAGAAGTAAGCATTACTCACAATCCTCCATCTTTGTACGTTTCGCAGTGCCCTCAACGGTCGTTGAAATCGCGAATAAAGTTTTGCAACAATTTTTGTGATGAGAAAATATAATTACACGGTCCACGTTTAACAGAATTAGAACCCAACACGGCAGATTCTCACACTCCTTACACAAATGGGGGTAGCAACCATATGCTTTATGATTGTGGAGAAATTCAACCAAAGTATTTTTGTTTCCCTGTTACCTACCTGAATAAAAACTGATACCATTCCTACAATGGCGCCATCTTAGTTTGTCTCTATTCCACGAACACTTTTTAATACAGAGATGGTTCGCCTTACCTCAGCCCTCCATAGTGCCGCTCTTAAATGGCAAGGTAAGTTATATTTTTGAAATATCCTGTAAAAAAGTATATAGCATATGGCACATGCTACACCACAATTTTTACTAGATTGCTTAAAGCCTATAGACTTTTATAGATGTACTCAAAATTTGATAAAAAAAGTTTCAAATAAAAAAAAACATTAAAGAAAAAGAGAATGTGGACATATTTTTGGGAAACCGTGTAGATTATTTAATTGTGATACAAACGAAAAACGACTACATAATTATAGTTAAAATCTAATTAATGTTTTACTTTACCTTCTCAAGCCAATCCGAAACTGAAAGTGTGCTAGTACTGCTAGTCGAACCTGTAGAGGTATTGGCCTCGAGATTAGTTGGGCTAGATCTACCAAAATGGTCTTTGTAGACTCTAGGGTGTCTAGCTTGCAAATGCCGCCTTAGTGAAGATGTTCCGCAGTTTTTCATTTGCAAAACTGTGTTTTTTGCCGTACATAGGGTACATTTGCCTAGTTTGTCATTATTTTTATTACTCGACTATGAAATAGTCCGTAATTTTTTTTGTTTTATTGGATATAGATAGACTTTTATTAACTTTAACTCGTTTCGCCTTTGATGGCGCCGACCCTGCACTTTCTACTTCTGTTTCGGTGTTATCACTGTCATCAAATTCTAACACTTTTTCATCTACGATATATTCTGAGCCGCTGCTTTGAAAGGGTTTCGATTCCATAACGGACACATTACTTAAATCAGACATAACAATTATTTAACGGCCATTGTTTGTCCTTGATCACTTTTACTGTACTAACAGCACGTTGTCGTCGTCATCGAGCAATCGGGGTGCCTGCTTGCTAGAACCTCGATAAATCCGAATCTCCTATTTTAACGTTTCGGTCTCCTTCGGTGTGCATTTCACGGATCGCTATCAAGTAATATCAAGTAGTTTGATTTTTATTTGATATCAAGTCAAGTAATTCAGTCCGTAAATCAAGTCAAGTCAAATATCAAATAATCAAAAGCTTGAATTTTCAAGTCAAGTCAAGTATTTAAGAAAAATTCAAGCTACTTGGCTTGATGAATCCCTATTTTTATATCAAACACAAGTTTTGTATTCGGTCTTTGTGTCGCTATGAAGACATTGTAATTGGACCTTTCTACCTTCTGTCGTTAATTATTAGTAATCATCATCATCATCATTAGCCGGTTTGAGTTCATTGCTGAACATAGGTCGCCGTAAATTCCATTGTATCGGATCTTGAGCACAATGAATCCAGTTGTGCTTGATGTCGTCTTGTTAGAGGACGTCCTTGATTACGATAAGCATCGCCCCTATTCTAAAATTTCCTTGGTCCATCTTCCCTCTTTGACTCTGGCAACATGGCCTGTCTAGTTGAATTTCAGAGTTGTAATTATTTTAACTGCGTCGTAACAGTTTTATCAGTTCTAAGACATCGTAGAACCATTCAATTTCTTCGTCTGTGTTACAGATAATTATTAGTGATACACTATTTAAACTGATATTCGAGTCGTCTCTTACTCGTAAGCACTTATAAGAAGTATTTTAAATATAATTCATTGCGGAAGAGATTACAAGATAGAGGTAATGTCTGCCTTTTGTTTAGAATGGTTCGGGTTGATTCAATATTGATCCACATGCGTTGGTTTTCAGTATACTTGATGCTCCAGCTTTCTGATCGATTCTCACTTAACTGAAATACACACATGTCCAAAAGTATGGAATATTGGAATATTTCATCTTTTTATTGATTTTTATATATAAAATCTTCTGAATAGTTAAACATCATTTTGTTTCAATTCTCAACAATACTAAATAATTCTCAAAACCAGATAAACGATATGCGAAAAAAATATTTAATTTCTTGGAGTAAAAAACTTACAATGTACAACTTACATTTAAAAATAAATTAGTATAGAAAAAAATAATTTTTAATAAAACTAATAATAAGTACTTCCTCCATTGGCCTGTATGCAACACTGTAGGCGATTTGGCATGGCCGATTAACTGGTCGAGTTGGGCTTGCGGAATTCTCTCCCATTCTCTCCCATTCTTCACGAGCAGCATCTTTAAGTTCTCGAAGTGTAATAGGGGGATTGTTTCGCTTCTTGATGCTGGTTTTGAGAATGTCCCAAACATGTTCAATAATGTTCATGTCGGGGGAATTCGAGGGCCACTGTAATGTAGATATTCCTTCTTCTTCAAGAAAATTTTGTACTGCTGATGTTCGATGAGGAGGTGCATTGTCATGCATAAACACAAATTCATCACCTACTGCCCCTCGGAATAGACGTACGACAGGATTTAAAACATCCTTGATGTATACAGCACCAGTGACTCTTCTCTCCAGAACCAGCAGTGACGTCCTTGTACCACTCATAATACCACCCCAAACCATAATACTGCCACCTTCAAATGGGACACGCGGTTTAGCTGTTTCTAGTGGAGCTTGTCGTCCTGGGGCCCTCCAAACCAGTATTCTTCGCGAATCAGATACCAAGTCAATTTTTGACTCATCAGAGAACATCACGTTATTCCAGTTAGGATCGTGATGCACCATTTCTTTAGCCCATTGCAACCTTACTATTTTGTGTTGGTAGGTTAGTTTAGGAACACGTAGCGGTCTTCTACGATACAAATTTACCGCATTTAGTCTGCGTCTTATTGTTTGCCGTGAAATATTCAGTCCTTGTAGATTCCAGACGATTTCTACGAGCTATAAATGTTATTTGCCGGTCTTGTGCTGCTGTTATACATCGATTTCTACCACTTCTAGGACGATCCTTGACGTCATTTGTATCTTCGAATTTTTTTTTAATTTTCGATACAGCACTCTGAGTAACTTCAGCAATATTCGCGATATAACTTTAAATAAAGTCCTGTTGTAACAAAGCAATTACTCTGGATCTGTCAAAACGAGATATCACGTTTTTATTCATTTTTAAACGGCTCAATTCAAATTTAAACAAAGGCTGAAATAATGTGTAAATACGCTAATCAGTTGAATGTGACCAAAATCATACAAAAACGATTCAAATTTTTTATCATTTTCATTTAAAAACCCTCTAGAATGAATATCAACAACAGTTTTAAAACCACCATAGGCGTAGATATATTATTTGTACGTATTCCAAACTTTTTTACATGTGTGTATCTTAAATATACTTATTTTTTTCTATTCTTGTAATGCATTATATCTTAGTAAGTGGAGAAATTTGAATTCCTATCATATCTGCTGCTGCTTACAATAAGTTCTCTTAGTCTGTTACAGTATGTGTCTTTTTCTTTTTGGTCATCTTCGTTTATATTTTGATCCGTTAATCTATTACTAACGTTTTCCGAGTGCATAACTTGCGACTATGTTGACGCCTCTATATCTCCTGCAGTTCATTACGCCTGTTCCGTGTCTTAAATCTAGTAATATATAATCAGTCTGACTTGCTGTTTTTCCGTTAGGAGAGGTCCAGGTTATCTTGTGTACATTTTTATATTCAAAATAGGTGCCAACAACTATCATATGAAGTGCTGCTGCTAAAGTTATCAGATGTATTCCCTTTATCATCATCAACCTGTATGCGTCCACTGCTGGACATAGGTCTCCCTCAGCTCTTTTCATCTGTCTCTGTCTTGTGCGGCTTGCATCCAGCTATTGCTAACAAGCTTCGGGTCATCAGTCCATCTAGTTAGTGGGCGTCCTCTGCTCCGTATTGCTTCTTGTCTTGGTCCCCACTCGACAATACGTTTTGTCCATTCGTTGTCTGATAACCTGGTGACGTGTCCTGCCCAATTCCATTTTAGCGACGCGATTTTTTCGATGACGTCTGTTGTTTTTGTCCTACGACGTATTTCTTCGTTTGAGATTCGGCCTCTTAGACAGACACCCCCTATGGATCTGGCGCTCCATAGCCCTCTGAGTCACGCCAATCTTATTCAATACATGTTCTAAAAGCATCGTAACCCTTATTGCTGCTGTAATTGCGTATATTATGCCTTCCTATAGTGGGATCTAAAGCCGAATCTTGTCAACATTGACGTATAGATCATTCCATACAATATTGATATTTTTATTAACAATATGGAGCTTAATAATGTTGTTAATTTTATTTTTAAGTTCATCATTCTAAAATATACATAGATTGATCAATCTTTTGGCTTTCCTTTTTTAATCGAATCTTTTTGAGATTAATTTGGATGTGAGCTATAAGATGATTCTGATCAAAAGAAATGTCAGCTCCAGAATAAGTAACGTAGTTAATGTAGTTTTTAAAATGTTTGTTGTTAAGTAATATGCATTTAATGTAGTTTGTTATTACCCATTGTTCTCCAGGTATATAGTCGTCTCTTTAAAAATTTATAACAGGTATTAGTTACAACTATATCATATTCCAGACGACAGAAATCTAAAAATATTTCACCACGATCTTTAATTTCTCCAACGTCATTCTCCCACCAAATCCTGTCTCTTTCCTTTTTCCATATTCGCTGTAAAGTTACCTACAGTAAGCGGACTGCTACGTAATTTAAAGAGGTATATAGAAAATATAGACATATTTTTCAGCAATACTCAACATACTTTTTGGTATTCAGTGGTTAGAAATATTCCAACTCCATTGCTGTGATTTTTTATGAGGGTCACTGTCATAATATTATAGTATTCCACTATATCTATATTTATATCTGAGTTTATCTGCTGCAAATAGGCTGTTAATATTCTAGGTGTTAATCGACGTTAATCTTTGATTTCCTATTTCGAGACGATTTTTGTTCGTTTGTCTATGCAAAGACCGATTCTGACCAAGAACCTATGCTAAGCTAATGTGCCAGTAGTGGTATAGCTCATCATCATCATCCAGCCTCAAGAGTCCACTGCTGAACATAGGCCTCTTCCTCATGTTTCCAACCCCGTCTATCTTGCGCCGCTCTCATCCAGTTTTTATCGAGTCTTCTTAAATCGTCAGTCCATCTTGTAGGTGGTCGACCGACGCTTCTCTTGTCTTCCCTTGGCCTCCATTCCAATAACCTCTTTGTCCATCGCCCATCTGTCATTCTGGCTATGTGTCCTGCCCATCTCCATTTTAGTCTGGCTATCTTCTAGGTATTTGATCAGTGCGTCCTCCCAGTCTTGACGTACGGAGCAGAAACACTTACCTTAACAAAAGCAGCAGCTACCAAACTGAGAGTCACGCAGAGAAGAATGGAGCGGTCCATGTTAGGAATAACTCTGCGAGACAGAATAACCAACGAAGACATCAGGAGAAGAACCGGAGTGACTGACATCATCGAGAAGATAGCCAAGTGGTATAGCTGCTGCCTTCTTATTCGGCTTCATCGTTGTTTTGGTCTTACTCTGTAACCTTAGATAACGGTCGTTACGGGAGTTATCACGCGTGCTAGCTAAACCCTGTTATTTTTGTAGATGTGTTTCTTTCCCCTTCTCTTTTATTCTGGACGTAGAATCGGCTGCATCTGATGCCGAGCTACTCAGTGACCCCATAAATAATGCAGGTAGTTTCGACTAAAATAGTAGAGAACTGCTAGAGAACAGAGGGAGGAACCAATACAAAAAGAATGGAATAAGATTAAGAGGGTAACATGGGAAATGGCTAAAAGAGTGTTAGGAATTTAAAAAAATCAAAGAGAAGAGTTTCTGTTTGGTGAAGAATGTAAACAAGCAATAGACAAATGAAATGAATTTTACATCAGTATACTCAAAGAGGAATACGAGAAAAGTTCTAAAAATATAAACAAAACCAAGAAAGGCAGACAAAATATGCAGAAAAAACAGGAGATATAAAAATGACCAAATACTAAAAATGGAGAAAGATTTCAATCAGGGTGACACTATAGGGGTAAATAAATTCCTGATACAACACAGAGAGGGATATGAACCACGCACGAATCTTTTTAGAAATAGTGAAGGACAAATTATCAGTGACGATGCAGCAATAAAAGCAGGCTGGAAAAACCATTTCGAGGGTTTGCTAACAGAGCAAATACAAACAAATACAGCCCATGCAGTAAGATATTATTTCGAGATAACAGCAGATCAGTACCAGAGTAATAAATTAATATACCCACTTACAAGACATTAAATAATGGATGCCATCAACGCATATAGAATAATAAAGTCCCAAGTATTAACAACATACGAGCTAAAATTCTTAAAATTGGAGGACACACACTGATAGATAAATTTTATCAACTAATAAAGGACGTGTGAAATGTAAAATAAATTTGTGGAGACTAGAAAAAAAACAATTATATGCCCAATCACCATACAAGTTCTAAATTAATTGACAGGCCTCTTCCAGATAACTAAGGGGCTAAAACAGGAAGATGGGCTAGCTCTGACTCTGATTAACATATGTGTGGAATATGTTATAAAAAAATGTCTGTAAACCCAAAAATTGATTGTTAATATAATAAATCTAAGCAGATTGTGATGCGCATAACGCCTCTAACGTGTCTAAGCTTAAACTTGATGGGATGAACCGCAAGATACATCACAGAACTTTATGTGAAAATTAAAGAAAATGCAAAAGAAATAGGGTTAGCCGTAAACGTAGATTAAACTTAAGCTCACATTATAAGAATGGATAATACCTAGTAGAACGCTTAGTGGATTTGTGGTGAGACGCCAGCGCTAGTAGGAGGACCAAGGAAGAGATGGATAGACGAAGTAAGAACCGATGCTAAAGAGATATTGAGGGTGGATAACTGGAGGAGAGCAGCCAAAGACAGAGGTGCTTGGAAGCAGATGCTGGGGAGGCCAGGGGCTGACTTGGCGTTTAGCGCTATAGGAGAGAGAGTTTACACTCTGCAACGAGTATTTACTGAGTGTTTTTTTCCTTTTTAGTTGCACAATATTTAATGCCATACATCACAGTTGATTCAATATGCCAGGGTAAATTTTATTTAAAAATTGACGAAACTTAGAAGCTGAAACGTCGAAATAAAGTACTTATGAATTAACTACCTTAGCACCCTATAAACAAAGCCAATTTTTTGATAATTATACATAGGTAAGCTATCGATTCTTCAACAGTGTGAACTCTAGTTTTAGCGTGTTATATAACATCGTTTTATTTTTGGTTTTAGCGCTTAAAAATAAAAAACCACTACATTTAATTCGTTTATCTTGTGCTAGATTACAAGTCAAATACTTTTGTTTGAGATTACAAACCGTGATTAAAAAAGTATTTTAATTCTACAATTCGATTTACAAATAGGCAGTTTTAAAAAATGTTGTAATGGAGTAGCACAGCTTGATCATCTGAAACAACAAGAAGAAATATTAATATATTAATATAATAAATTTTATTTATAATATACGTGGACTTAACGTATCTATTTTCCGGTTAGAAATAGCAGCTTCTTCATGTTGCATGGCCTCAAAATATACCCAAATGGCCCAAATACATATATTTCAGGTGTTTCTTTCTGTCTTTCTTTTGCCCTTTCTTCTTTCCTCCCTCATTTTCTTTTTCTTTCTTTGGTGTATTAATATTTTTAAAAATATCCAACTTAATGGACTTTTCAAACCAATACACTTAGTCCCAACAGTTTTCCACCATTTAGCTTAAAACACAGCACAATATACCAATTACAAAAAAAAACTTTTAGTTTAATAAAAAGTATAGGTTAGCGGGTATCCAAAACAACTTTGAAAACGTCGTCCCATGCAGGCTATCAGGTCTGTCATCAGCTCTTATGGAACTTTAAGTTGTTCTTCTCTAGTAGCAATGACTAGAAGTAGATCTGAAAGGGTTCTAAAGTCTGGCAAATATTAAATGAAACTATAAATCAAAAATTGGCGGCCCGTAAGAAAATATGTTTCCTTACAACTAGTTTATAAAATAAGTTCTCATTCACATTAATAATCTGTAGACTGAGCGGATGAGCGATTATTTTGGAAGGATTATTTATTTTATTTCAGAAGAATATTCAATTATTTATTATATCAATAAAAAAAGTACTAGGAACCGCAGATGCTTGTTTTGGTCTGTATGTACATAATGCCTAAGATGGAGAATACAAGACGTCCGAAAAAACTAATGGAATAGGTTTCGCCAAACTGCAGAACACCTTAAAATAATGGAGGTATCGAATATGATGATGACATCGACATGCTAGAACCACGGAGTCTCTGAATGAAGCATTCCAGTCGTAAAGGGCGTTTGTACTAAGAATCGTATTAAATATAAATGCCCAAATATATGTATTGTACTAGGTCAAACAAGACAGATGGCCCCAAAACTACCCAGAAAGATTAAAGTGACCTTCTGTAATATACATATATACAAGGATTTCCCCAGTTTTCACTGTATTCCTTCACTCAACCGTTTTCTCCAATTTTTCCTGTTTAGCCAGTCCCCTTCCTGTAGGTTTCTTCTACTCATTGCTTCGTCCACCTCATCTCTGAAAAATCATCGGGGTCTGCCTCTCTTTCTTCTTCCTATCGGGCTCCACTCTGTTATTCTATTTATCCACCGATTTTGGTCTGCTCTTCTGACATGTCCGTACCAGGTTAACCTCTTCTGTTCGATGTAGTCTATTATGTCGGAGTTCATTCCCATTCTCCTCTTAATCTCCATGTTATTTATTCTATCTCTTCTTGTTACTCTGCAGCTTCTCCTTAGGAATTCCATCTCTGTTGCTCTTATTTTGTTTTTGGTTTTCTTATTTATTGTCCAATTTTCACACCCATAAGTGAGGATACTTCTTGTCATGATATTATATATTTTTTTCTTTGTTTTCATGCTGATGTTCTTATCCCATAGTACCGGGTTCAATTTTCGTATGCAGTCTCTTGTTTGTCCTAGTCAATTTTTTTAATACTTCCTCCGTTGTTCCTTTGTTTGATATTATGAAACCTAAATACTTATACTTGTCTGTTCCTTTGATTTGTTTACTTTCGTCTATTTCCAGCTGTTTTATTTCTGTATTCTCCGTTGTTAGGTATTCAGTTTTCTTTAGGTTTATTTCCATCCCATTCTTTGTATATTCCTGCTCCAGTTTTCTCATTATAAAACTGAGGTCATCCTCGTCTTGTGCGATCACTATTTGGTCGTCGGCAAAACTTAGCGTATATAGATATTCGTTCCTTACTGGTATACCCATTCCTTCGCACTTTCTTTTCCATGGTTTCAGGGTTTTTTCCAGGAATATTTTGAACAGGGTGGGGGATGTGGAGCAACCCTGTAGTAGTCCCTTTGTCGTCTTAAATGGACTGCATATTCTACTGCCCGTTTTGATAGCTACTTCGTTATTCTTGTAGAGTGCTTTTACCGCGTTTATTAATCTTCGTGGAACTTCGATGTCTTCCATTGATTCCCATAGCTTGGTTCTAGGTATTGAGTCATATGCCTTCTTAAGATCAACAAAAGCCAGATGGACAGATCTATTTTTGGCCATTCTTTTTTCTACTAGTTGTTCGACCGTGTAAATGTGATCTAAGCATGCTTTCCCCGCTGTGAAACCTGCTTGGTTTTCTCCGATTTTATCTTGTATATATATTTCTAATTTTTCCTTTATGGTCTTTCCATACAGTCTGCCTATAGACGATATAATGCTGATTCCCCGATAGTTTTCGCAGTTTTTTCTATTTCCTTTCTTGTATATTAATGTCATATATGCTTGGGTCCATTCTGCCGGTAAGTCTTCTCCATTCAGTGCTCTCTCAAACATTTTATGTATCATACGGAATAACTTTTCCGATCCGTTTTTTATCAATTTATTTGGTATTCCGCCGGGACCTTCTGCTTTTTTGTTCTTTAGAGTTTTAATCGTTCTTTTTACCCCAGCTAGGCTTAATTCGATTTCCTCATGTGTGTAGATTTCTATTCCGTCTATTTCTGATTGTTTGAATTCGGGGCGGTCTTCGGTTAGCAATTTTTTATAGTATTCTTGCCATTCGTTTTCTTTGATTTGACCGATCTTGATTTTCTCTGTCTTATTTCTTTGGAGCGACTTTAAGATGCGCCATGACTCTGAATTTCTCGTTCCTCCTATGTGCTGTTCTATCTCTGTGCATGTTTTTTCCCATCTTTCATTTTTTTCATTTGCTACTTTTCTTTTCACTTCTTTATTTTTTTTTCTGTATAGTTCCAAGTCCTCAAAGTTTTTTGTGTTCAGGTATTTTATATGAAGTTCTTTTTTCTCTTTTATGCATGTTAGTGTGTCTTCGGTTAATTTCGTAGTTTGGTGGGTGTATTTTTGGTCCACTTCTCCAAGAGCTTCTAGGGCTGCTGTCTTCATGCAGGTTTTTATGTGTTCGTATGTTTGTTCTAATGATTCATACCGAAACTCTTCTAGATTTTGGTCAAATCTTCGCTTATATAGGTCTTTTATTGAGTCTTCTTCTAATAAATTGATTTTGAATTTCTTTTCTTGTGTTGAGCACGTATTGACAGGTGTAGCCGGAGCCGTAACTTGGTCAGACTCTCCCTGTGTTGGTTTCTGTTGGGTCCATATGAAGGGGAATTTCATCCAAGCGATTACTAGTTTGTGATCTGTGCCGCATTCTGCGCCTCGCTTTACTCTCACGTCTTTTATTTTTATCGAGCTTTCGTGGTTTACTATAACATAATCAATAATAGACCTCAATTTTCTTGTTTCTTGTGTCCAAGTGTATTTGTGTATGTCTTTATGTTTGTAGAAGCCGTTTGTGATCTTTAAGTTGTTTATTTCGCATAGCTCAATCAATCTCTCCCCGTTATCGTTCATTATATCTTCTCCAAATCTACCAACTGTTCTGTCGTTTTCTTTTCTTCCTGTTCTTCCATTTAGGCCACCGGCGATAATTATTTCTTGGTTCTTCTTTCTCTTTTCGATTTCTTCTTGCAGTTGTTCTATGAATTGTTCTTTTTCTGCAATTGAGCTGTCTTCTGTTGGACCGTATACTGCTAGTAAGATAATTTATCTTCCGTATACTTTTAAGTTAAGCTTAAATAAAATAGCTGTAATATAAAATAATAAAACCAGTCCTAACACATGGAGTAGAAACGTGGTCACTTACATAGAAGCACCAAGAACTGCTCAAACGTTTCGAGCGAAAAATTCTAAGAAGAATATATTGAGGAATAAAAGAGCAAGGTTTGTGGCGCAGGCATTGAAACTTTGTACTGACGTTGTAAAATACGTTAAGGTAGAACGCCTTAGATGGATAAGGCATGTAATCAGGCAAGAGGAAGGTGCAACATTCAAAGTTTTGACCGAAGAGAGCAGATTGGACAACGAGCCAGACGAATACCAAGACTTAGATACCAAGACAACCTGCAGGGTGATTTAAAAGCTATTGGTGTTAGAGTTACTAATGGGTACAAAGAGTTACTAATGTTGAGGTACTTCGTCGCATGTGTAAACAAAAAAAATTACTAAGAATAATCAAAGAGAGGAAAATGCAATACTTGGGTCATGTGCTGAGAGGCGAAAGATATGAATTACTTCAAGTTATACTGGAAGGAAAAATACAGGGCAAAAGATCAGTAGGAAGACGCCAGAACTCGTGGCTGAAAGACCTGAGGTAAAGGTTCGACCGCTCATCCGCAGAGATTTTTCGCGCAGCAGTTTCCAAAACTACAATTGCCATTTGGATCGCCAACCTTCGAAAGGAGACGGCGCAATGAGAAGAAGAAGGTGTTAGAGCACGAAGAAGAGTTGTCAACGGCAAGAGCGAATGAAGGATTATTCTAAGAATGCTTTGGATCACAACGGGCTGTGATGCAACTGATGATAATGATGATGAAACAAATGAAAAGTTTTACTTACGTTCTTAAATGTGTCGATGGTCATATCACCAATAAAGGCCGAATTACATGTCAGCGGTCTTTGAGACCTCATCATTACTATCAACAAGATTTTCCTTGCTTTCGAGTTGTAGTTTGTCCATCCAGTTTCATTGTAGATGATATTAGCAACTTCACCACTCTGAAAAATTATAAAAAGTCTTATTTAGAGCATTGCAGAAGCTAAAAAGTGAAAAATTGAAAGAAATAGTTAATAATTGAGCATTTAAGCGTTTAAGTTAAGATTATTATAATTTTAGTCCACTCGACGACAGTTTTTCATTATTATTTTGACAAACAACACCGATTTTTATAAAAATGTGGATTTACGTTCTAGTTACTTTAAATTTGACCGTGTATCGGCTTTTAGACTGAAGGTGGATGCCACCCTTCTCGAAATTGAAAATGTTTTATTGTAAATAAATCAGATAATAGATAAACTAATTCAAAGCAACTTTTGTTCGATAAATTATTTTCTGAAAGTCACTAGTTTTCGAATTATTTGCGAGAGAATGTGTTAATTTTTTAATAAAAAATAGAGGTTTTCAACTTTTTAACTCAAAAAATTTATAACACGATTCTCAAACAAATAATACTGTGTAGGAAATAACATTTCCTTGATTATCTTTTTAGATTTGTATATTTGTTATGTTATTTGTACATGAATATTGGAATTTATACGGTAATAAACTCTTTTTAGATGAATTCAAAATGATTGATTGTTGACTGGATTACTTATCAATTATGATGGATTACCTCAACTTTGATTCCATTAGCGTACCATAAAAACAAGAAGAGCTGAGTAAGTGTCATAAATAATATGACAGTTTGTTGAAAAGCTTCAACGATATTTTGTGCCTAAAAATAAGAAAATAACTATATCAGTTATACAAATAACTGTTTATCTAGTACAAAGTATTTTAGTACAAAAGTGATAAAAGAAATTGTCATACTATTTGTATAGAATATTTTAACTTTAATGAACTTTGAACTTTTGCTGATGAATTGACTTATTTTTTCATTTTTCAATAAAGCTGAAATATGCCAGCCTTATTTCTTAAAATTTTTTAAGTGATTTTGACAACTTTCTGTACGTCATCTTACCATCAATAACTGCATCAAAAATAACGCCAATTCCATGGAATTGCTAAAGAATGCGATAAGAACAAATTCCTTGCAAGCTTTGTTTACCAGTCTCATTAACCTAAAACAATATATATGTTGTTTAATTATCGCACATACCTGCAGAGCTGCTAAAGCATGCCCCTTCGGACTTAACCCTTTCATTACTGTGGGGATATATATGTCCTAGCGGATTTCTAAAAATCTAATAGGGTGTGTTTGTCTCCAAAGCCCATGTTAGTTGAACACATCCGTATTTTTAGACATTCCTTACTCATGACGTAGTAGTATGCAACATAGTAGTATGATGTTAACTAAACACTTGCGTCAAAATCTCGTAAATAAAAGAATTTTAGTAACGCAAAAATGGGTGCTCTGTTTTTTAAACCGATTATATATAATCTAGTTGCTGATTAACATAGGTTAGTGAGGTATATTGTTTATTTTTGATACTGTTTTCATTGATTTTACCATAAATTTTAAACTGATATCTAGTATTCCAGTAGTAGTTTATACCGGGTCGTATTTATCCCATTCGTGTTGTTTGGTCATAGACTTATTATGACACGAAGACGTTTTCTAACGCAAAAAGACCTTCAAGAAGAAATTGAAAACCTCTCAAATATTTCTGAAAATGAATCCGAGATAGAACCTTATGCTGTGTCAGAGTGTGATTATGTACCTGGTGACGAATCTGCTTCAGATTTTGATAAAGTACCTGAGAATATTCCTGACCGTGTCGATGTAAACATCACTGCTTCCAACGAAGAAAGTTCTGATAACGTGGAAATATCTGAAGATGAGTTTGAAAGGAATGAATTGACTGCATAATGGAATATACCAAAAACAAAATTTTGTCCGAAAAAAGAAATTCCTACCTAGAGAAATGAAATAACATTACTAAATATTGACTAAGATTCTCGTTCCTCGATATTTTTCTAAAATTATTTTCGCGTAGTTTATTTATGCATATTTCTTCCTGTACAATCCAAAGAATAGCAGCACTTCCAAAAACAGAAATATAAAATTAAACACGAAAAAACAGATATGTACGAAATGATGACAGTGATTGGTTGTACTATGGTTATATCTTATAATAAAGTACCATCTATCTCACACTACTGGTCACAAACGAATCACTTTCTCGTCGTTCTATAAATAACGCGTTTGTCATCAGGTGCCTCCAATCACGCACCTCGATGTGCATCGCCCTTCCTTCTGGAACTTATAATTAAATTTAATTGGTTGAGAAATGAAAAAGTTTCATATAAAAGTTAATTTATCTTTAAATATGGGACATTTTCGGATCTCAAGTCAGTATAGTGAGTAGTGCCAGTAGTGTCTAGTACATGGTTTTACCCGTGTAGGGTAGCTCCCTAGAGCACTTTGCTCGAAGGGCTCTGCAAACTTTCTAAGACTCTGAAGCTTAAGTTTTTTTCTTCTTAGAAAGACTGTGTTTCATTTCCACCACCAATAAAACCATAAAGGCATTGTCTCTTCAAGACAATGCCACAATAAGAGCGTACCGGCTAACTACGCAATATTACACCATATTGCGCAATAGTTAGAACAATTAATAAACATGGAAACTTGCACCAAGTTGCTAACACATTTTCATACGTTTATTAATTATACCGGAGACGACATGGCGCCCAACCTTTTAACGAACTCTACCACGACTCCGAGATGTCAGAGTTCTCATGCTTCGCGATCGAAAATCGCAAAAGTTCCAACACGACGCCTGCATCAAAACCACTCAAGAAAACAGCGGAGAGAAGCATCGGATGTTAGTACACCAAACTAACAGGCCGATATCCACCTTCTGCAGCCCTGAAACCGTCGATGTGCCATATCTCCGACGAGCCAGCCTACTTGATGCTAAGCACCTGATGCGATGGATGTCTCCGCAGTAGCCAGTCACTGCCTGCCTACCATTATGTGGTCCAGAGTCACCACGGAGGCTCAGGCAAACTCACCGGCGACATGCAGATGGGAAACGTATAGCTAGAGAGGACGAAGCCGCCGTAGAACGAGCACATCGCCGAGGATGGACCTGCAGATGCTGTCAACAACACCGACCACCGCCTGTGAGTGTTTTTGTGAATTGTAAAAAAATTGTTTTTCTTGAGTTTTTTTAATAAAATCAGCTTTTTTTATTAGCCTCAGAGTCTCCAATCACTTTCTCGTCGTTCTATAAATAACGCATTTGTCATCAGGTGCCTCCAATCACGCACCTCGATGTGCATCGCCCTTCCTTCTGGAACTTATAATTAAATTTAATTGGTTGAGAAATGAAAAAGTTTCATATAAAAGTTAATTTATCTTTAAATATGGGACATTTTCGGATCTCAAGTCAGTATAGTGAGTAGTGTCAGTAGTGTCTAGTACATGGTTTTACCCGTGTAGGGTAGCTCCCTAGAGCATTTTGCTCGAAGCGCTCTGCAAACTTTCTAAGACTCTGAAGCTAAGTTTTTTTCTTCTTAGAAAGACTGTGTTTTATTTCCACCACCAATAAAACCATAAAGGCATTGTCTCTTCAAGACAATGCCACAATAAGAGCGTACCGGCTAACTACGCATAATTACATCATATTGCGCAATAGTTAGAACAATTAATAAACATGGAAACTTGCACCAAGTTGCACATTTTCATACGTTTATTAATTACACCGGAGACGACACGTTTGTGGTACGAAATGAACCATTTTTCTTTGCGGAGTGTACACGATACATCAATTATTTTCTTACGACCGGTACAGCAAATAAGCCTTCTATCAGTTCTTACCACGTCAAGTTTTATTGTAACAATAAAGGGTAGGTGGTTATTTAACGGGATAAAATTTTTAATTAAAGAATAAACAATAAAATATATAAAACATTGGCTGGACCTGTAATACTGTACACTGCTGAAATACGAATGTATGCAATGTAACATGCAAGTTATTGGAAACAGCAGGAAAATTAAAGGAATTAACAAATTGATTAGAGACAGAAAAAATTGATCACGTTAACACATATATCAATATGACAGCAAGCATCTTAGAAATAGCAGGGGACAAATCATTCAC
This sequence comes from Diabrotica undecimpunctata, assembly GCF_040954645.1. NCBI lineage: Eukaryota > Metazoa > Arthropoda > Insecta > Coleoptera > Chrysomelidae > Diabrotica > Diabrotica undecimpunctata. Next base: position 24,099,010 of record NC_092803.1, on the reverse strand, counting down.
TAGAAGAATATCAACTGGAGGTCAAGAAAACGATTTTTAGACAATCTACGAGTCCAAAAAATAAACCTAGGATAAACAAGCAAATATGCCTATACAAAGGAACAAGGAATAAGATATTGCATAAAGTTTAACTTTGACTACTTTGATCTCTTACCTTTGGACTTCAGCGTACTGCCTTGCACATTCAGTAACTGTCTCAAATATAGCACTGTCATAGTCTACTCTCTTTTCTTTCATCAATTCCTCACTTGTGGAATCAACGCTCTTAATCCTATTCTGTACGATTTTTATCTGTCCCAGAACATACACCATAAAGAGCACTGTGATAACTCTGGTGTAGGTCAATGCGAAAAACATTATATAAAATAGTAAAGTATCAGCTGTTTTGGTGAGCCAGTACTGGCTCTGGTAAAGGTTGAATGGATACCATAGTTGGAAACAGAGACCTCTGCCTAAAAATTGTAAAAATCGTTAAATAGTTTTATCAATTCGACAAGTTTTACGGGTAAATTATACCATTAAATTGAATAGTTATTTACCAATTGGACAATTTGGATTAACTTGCTCATCAAAAGAAGCTTTAAAAACTACTATATACCAGGGAATTGCTGCTGACATAGTTAAACAGAATATTATAGAGATGACATTTCTATTAATTTTTGCATACTTCTTATAAATTTCTACGTCATCTTTGGTGAACTCTTCCTTTTCTTTATCAGATATGTAGTGTAAAACCTAAAAAGTAGATTAATATAATAAACTGAATGCCTTTGTTTGGTAACGTTAACGGTAACAGTCAAATTGTTATTCAGTATCCGATTATCTGCTTTCTGCTATAATTAGCTTTTATTTCAAATATACTTATATGCATACAGGTAGATATGTACCTACCATAAAAAGGTAACAAAAAAAAATAAATCTCATAAGTTCAAATTAACTTTTAAATTGCAGAAAAAGTTACATAAAAAAACAAACATATTTCTACATAAATATAAACTCATACACTAAGTAAGAACAATAAAAAACTTCATAGATAAACGTAGATTATTCTATTTTTCAATTTTTTTAATCTTCTGCGCAAGTTTAAGGTGTCGACAAGGTCCGAATGTTCGCAGTTGCTTAAAATAGTCTAGTAGAACGTTCGCATCTTCATCAGCGTCCTGGTTAGTTATTCTTTTGATTTATACCGTCTCATCAATTTCTTCCTCTTGCCTCTTATTTTCGAATGAATCGGGATGTGATGTACCGGGCTGACTCCAAACTAGTTCGTCAATATCGTCGTTGCTGAGGAGTTGATAATCTGGTTTATCTTTGTCACACTATGTCCACGTCTCAACTTTGGTTTCATAATTTTCTTCAAACTTATCGGTGTTGCTCACTAATTCAGTTAGTTTTTTCATGATCGTGTGGAAGTTTAGATTTGTATCCTTTGTTTACCCTAAATGTTATAACACCTTATCCGTGTTCCAGTTTTGTTTGTCTACTAAGAATGTCTTGATGGGCCCCTAGACGAGAAGCAAGTGACCTTATAAGTTTCCTTGTCGTATATTCTTCTATTAATTATCCGTTAGTTTTCTATTAGGGATAGGCTTGTGTATTTGTCTGATTGGAGAAGCTATTGCAACTGGCTGAATGACTAATGTCTATGCCATTAAAAAAAATTCAGTTAGTTCAGCTATGCATTCTTTATTATTATATTCCATGATGATTTCATCTCCCTTTAGCGTCATTATTTTGTAAAAATCTCGTTTCAAAGTCATCTCTTTCAATAGGCTTCATCTATTTGCCATTATAAAAATTGCATCTTTGATGGTGAACGATTTCCAAAAGTTTATCAGATCAATTTCATAACAAGTTCATTATACATTCTCTTTTATAGATGCATTTGATTGTATGAATAGCATCCTAAACCATTGGTTGAGCAATAGAAGTAACATTGACTGATAAAAAAGTACTAAGACACTTCCATGGTCAGATCTTAGGCCTACCCTATTAAGATGAGCACCAGCATTCTCCGGAAAAACTTACTTCTACTTACTTCTTCAAATAAGACTTTACTTTAGGAATCAACTTTTAATGAACCAATCTTGGAAGTTATAGGCAGCTTACTGGTTATAATAGTTAACTGGGATTCTGCGGTTTCATGTTTTATGTTTTAAAAAGTGCGAGGACTTTTTGACTTTCCAATCACACTTAGCTCATTACTTGCAGCTAAGATTTTTGTAGGTATTGATGGTCTGTACCGTTTCGTCAGTATAAATTTAAAGCGTTGTAGATTATTTTTTGTAATTATGTTATCCAGTTCATAGCAAAATTTTACCATTGCTTGTCTATCGGCATTAAGCTTTTTACCTTGAATGGTGAGCTCATGATTTCTGTGACGTTTTTTTAAATCGATGTAACCAGCCACTGAATGCATTAAAAAGTTCTTTGATTTTCAAATGTTCATGAAAAATCTCCACTTGCTTAGCACATATTGGTCCGAGACATCTGCATTGTCTGGATGTCTGCGGGAGATAGTCTGGTCAAATCCATATATGCGCACAGATAGTAAAATTAGAATCTACAAGACTTGCATAGGACGGATCATGACATATGGCATAGAAGTGCGCGAAGATACCAACAAAATGAAACAGATGCTAAGGGTTGCCGAAATGAAAACCCTAAGAACAATAGTGGGCAAAACAAGAAGAGACAGAGTGAGAAATACAAACGTCAGAGAGCAGTGCAAAATTCAAAATATTGTCAGATGGGGAAGGCAGCGTAAGAGGATGTGGTACAATCATGTAAAACGAATGGATGAGAATAGACTAATAAAATTGCCTAAAAAAAAAGAAAACAACCCGCCAGGTTGAAGACCTCCCGGAAGACCACTTAAAAGATGGAGGGATAGTTGGCAATCTACCTCCTAGGAAATTAACCAGAGGCAGCTTCAGAATTAAACAGATCGAAAGATCTCCAAGAAGTAGAAGAAGAAGTATATTAGATTATAAAGCGTTTTTATGGAGCACACTTATCCGGAACAAATTTTAAGGTGTAATCGAACGAAGGTGACATTTCGGCATAAATTGGTAACACTTATTGACAGTTTGCGGTGTTATTTTGTTATTTTTTATTAATTAAACTCAGTTCTTTTTAGAACAAAATTAGTGTGATTTAATTCCAAAATTTCACATAAGAAGTTAAATAGTCGTTGTAAAGAGATGGTAGCTTCTTTGATTCATTATTTTGAACAGGAACGTGATAATAACTTCCCCATTCTACGGTTGACTACTGTTAGGGAAGTATGTAATATATTTTTTATACGTTTATGTTGATGCTTAAAATATACATTTATGTTTTAGCTTGTAGCTGCAGCTTTTTACATATTTTAACGGTTAGTTCTATCTCTTAGGCTGTAAAAACTAATACACCTCTTAATGCAATTTACAGTATGTATGAACGAAGTAAGTATACTTTTCGTTAGATATTAGAAAGTGTATTAAGTTAAACAGATTTGTTAAACATGAAATCAAATTTAATTCTTTTCAGAAGAACATGTGACTTTGACCTCTTTATGGATTGAAAAAAATTTTGACCTCTTTAAGAATTGAGGGAAAAAGAATTGTGTATTGATTATCGTATGTCACTCAATATTGTACTGAAAGACATTGGTTTTAAATTGCTAAAAGATGACTCTAAGCAAGGACTGATGGAACAGTCTCATATTGCTGCGAAGAGAGAAGCGTTTTTGAGATTATATCAAAAATATAAACATGAAGAACTGTATAAGTTGGTTTTTACAGATGAAACTTGGATTTTTTTAGAATATATCTATTTATCTCTCATGGAAAGATGAGAATAAAAAAAGTGTAAAATCTAATAAAACTAATGGAAAACTGTAATATATTTAATCATATTAAAAATATAGAGGTTAAAGGTGTAAAAATAATTTTTTTTGTAGATACAATATGCTGGTAATAAAAATGGCTTCATTGAGGGTGCAGTTACGACTTAGTGGTGAGTACTGTACAAACAAATAATACAATTTTAAAAAAGTTCTTTTCACTGGCGAATCTGTTTTTATAAGAAATGGAGTCATTATCAACATCCAAGAATTCTTGCCAATTAATCTTGAGCATATATTTGGCATATATATGTGTCAAAGATTTAACATTAGCTCTTAAAGTACGCCTAATAAAATGTTACGTATACAGTGTACTATACTATGGAGTGGAATCATGGACGTTAAATCTAGACACAATGAGACGACTTAACGCCTTTGAAATGTGGACCTATAGAAGAATTATGAGGATTTCTTGGGTAGATAGAGTTACGAACAATGAAGTACTGAGAAGGAAGTTGAACTAACAATTAAAGAAAGAAAGCTACAGTATCTTAGACATGTGATGCGGGGCGAGAAGTATGGCATCCTGCGACTCATAATGCAAGGAAAGATAGATGGCAGAAGAAGCATCGGAAGAAGACGAATTTCATGGCTCAAGAACCTGAGAGAATGGTTTGGATGCAGCTCTAAACAACTTTTTAGAGCTACTGCCTCAAAAAATTAAAATAGCTATGATGATTGCCAATCTCTGTAGCGGAGATGGTACCTGAAGAAGAAGAAAAATATATTTGGGATATTTATTGTGCATTTTTTGCTTACCTGTTTCATCTTGGGCCTCTTGCTGAGATAACCCATGATCAATACGTTTGTATACTGGACGTAGTAGCAACACAATTCCATAATTCTTTCAGGACAACTTCTATACATATATATGGATACCAATATCAGCTGAACCATCATGAATGAGAAGTAATATATACTTATAGCATAAACGGAATACAGGAAGTTGAGACATGGATTTTCAAATCGCAAATGCCATTTTCCTGCTGCGATCAGAAGGAATTTGTGGAACTTGTAGAAGGAAAATGTTATTTTCATATTTCTATGAAAAAATACCTGGTTATTTTATCAACACATAATTTTAAAACACAAAGATCTTGTTGATGATTTTGACATTGAATTATTTTCTTCCAAATGGTTTATTTATTTACTGTGGCATGCATTGGTTATAAAGCTTTAGTATTACTGCAGTTAGGCTGGCATTATATGGAATGTAAAGTTTAATTTTAAGAGTTTTAAAATTAATTGTCTAATAAAAGCTAATAATCAAGCTATATAAATTTTATGTTACTCTAAAAATCAATACATAAGTACTATAATATATGAAGGGAATTATGCTATAGATAAAATAATAAAACATAATTTACAGACGAGGCTGAAAAAAAAATAGTAATTTATTGTAAATTACAGGTTTTTCTACGATCGTGGGCATTATGTAAATTTTCAGTAAGAGTTTTTACAGATTGTTCCTTTATTTGTGTTTCCCCTAATCTTTTATTATCAATTCTACTTTGTGTGCGATTTTTAATCAGCTTTAATTTGGTTCGAAATGTTACTACTATGGGGTTATGGCCTCAACCGATATATGCTTCAGGGTAAGTCTTGGAAAAAAGTATTCAATTATAAAATTTTTCTAATTAGGACAAAGTCAATTTTATTTATGTTTACATATTCTGCTCCTTGTATCTCCAGGAGATTTCCATGTATACAATATTCTTTTAGGTAGTTTAAAAATTGTATTGCCTATTACAAATTCTTCCATATGACAGAATTGTATTAAACAGTCACCATGTTCATTTCTATTGCCTGAACCCTATTCACTCACATATCCATCCACTCTTCCCTGACCAACTTTGGCATTGAAGTCGCCCATTACTATTGTAGTGTGATGTTTCTTCATTGACTTTAAGATTTCAAGTTCCAAATCAAGGTAACATAGTTCGATTTTGTCTTTATTTTTATCTGCCGTCGGAGCATGTCTATTGTCGCCCAAAAGTACACAGTAAGTCTCAATCTTAAACTAATAGATTTTAGTACTTGATTTGAGGGGTAACTTGTGGCAGGAATAATTACTTATTAAAAAAAATATTTTCGCCAATAAAAACATAAAAGTTAACATAATTTAAAGGGTTTTGACGTGACAACGTCTTAAATTAGGTTGTGGCTCGGAGTCATTTAAGAAAAAGTGTAACTCCCGTTCACGTCTGTTACAGTGAGTCGCCGAACGAGAGAGAGGCCCGCCGGACCGGCGAATGCCTTGCGTCTCCCACTCAAACATGATCGGTCCGCTGCGCGCGGCACTAGAGAATTAGGCGCGTTGAATCGCTAAAGTTGAAAATCGTTGAAAGTATCGTCAGCTGTGTCTGTAGTGAAAATGTGGAGTACTTAGATTCGTCATTTACAACAACTACAACAATAAAGGTAAATAATTGTACACTAATATTTCATTATCGTAAACTATGATTGATTGATTAATTGTTAGATTGACACAAAAGTTGAGAAACTGAGTTTATAGGTTATGTCATACTATTGACAAATGTTGATAGTGTTAAGTAAATTATTAGTTTAAATCACTCTGCAATCAATCGTAATGCAGTCGATTGAGAAGAAACAGCGCGTATTTCTAGTCAAACATTTAAAATAACAAATTATAACTTCTAACCTGTCAAAACAGGGCGACCAAACAAACGAACTAAACCGACCAATCACCACGCACGGAGTTAGAATTTAACTGTGTTTAGCAAGAATTTCAAATTCCAATTTTAGTAAATGTTTTAATTTTCAACTTTACCATTTACATTTACAAATTTTAATTAATTTCAAATTTATTTAGCAAAAATTTGAACCTTCGATCTGAATAAGTGTTTTTATTTTCAAATTGATTCTTTAAAATTAAAAATATTAAAATATATATAATCAGAAGTGAACGTCACATAACATTATCTGTACTTATTATTATTTAATATGTAGGCAAATACATGTGACCATACTTGGTAGACACAATTGGAAATAGTAATTTTTTATAACTGAAAAAAATAAATATATAAAATACTGGTAGCAAACAATAACTTCAATGATCGATATCTCCGCAACTAATTGATATATCGAAAAAATTTTCAAATAAATTTTGTAGAAAATAATAAGATCAATAATATAATATAAAATAAATAATATATAAAATAATATATAAAAATATAATATATAAAATATAAATAATATATAAAATAATAATATAATAATATATAATACATAAAATAATATATAAAAAAGACGTTGTCACGTAAAATCTTCGCCCGTAAAACCGACTTTACAGGCAACCGATTTTTTTTACCCACATATTTAGTGGCTTCCCTTATGTATACCTGATAACTGCACTGATGATGGACTTACTAGTCCGAGAACGTTCTATGATGTAACCCGACAAGGCAATTTTAGAATATATATGTTACAGTTAACGTTCGAAATCAGGTTAATCTCAAATTTACCCAGTTAATATCGGTCCTCAGAAGAATGAATAAGAACCGAGAGGTACTGACCATCATCAAATCTCGAAAGTTACAGTTCTTCGGATATATTATGCGAAATGAATCCAGATATGCTCTCCTTTAAGCCATCCTGCAAGAAAAAATATTTGGAAAACGAGGTCCAGGAACAAGAAGAACATCTTGGTTAAAGAACTTCAGAATCTGGTTGAATACAACATCTGTGCAGCGTTTCCTCGCTGCTGCAGATAAGATAAAGACTGCCATGATGATCGCCAACATTCGTAACGGATAGGCACATCAAGAAGAAGAAGAATATCGAGATTCACCAGTCTAGTTGGTTAATATCCGAAAATAAACAATCTTCAGGCTTCAATCGGACATTAACCAGCTAATCTCGACATTAAAATAAGGGTCTTGTTAAAGTCCACATTGTTTTGATGCGCAATTAAGTGGAATTCGTACAAGAAGTATTATTTGAAAGTGGTGATAACAGTGCTTATTTATCTCGTAAAAAATATTATTTAATTTGTAATCAAGTGAAAGAAGCAAAACGAAAAACTAAGAAAACAGCTTTGTCATATCGACGTTTGGCAAAATACGATGTAGTGAATGTGGGAAATGATTTCAAACTTATTGTTTCTTTGCAAGAAGGTAAGGAGAAATTTTTATATTACGTAAAAAAAATTATTTGATATTCTGTATAAAGCACATTTAAGTATTGACCATGGAGGAAGAACAAGAATGTTAATTTTTTTAAATGATAAATACAAAAATATAACACAAGAAGTAGTAACACTTTTTTAAAATTTAATATTAAAAATTTACAAAATACTATATTTAAAATTAAATATAGTATTTTGTAAAATGAATAGTCGGTGTCAAGTTGATTTGATCGACATGCAATCCGAAACTGATGGGTCATTTCGTTTCATCTTCGTATATCAGGATTACCTTACAAAATTTGTGCAATTACCCAGGTGGGGTCTAATGGTACCCCCAACACACTTAGAACTAGCATAATTCTATGGTTAATACACGGATGTTTTATTGGTTGCCTATAGCTTCCTACATGTTGCCGTTGGGTAGTATTAGCACGTATTAGTACAAACGTATTGTATATTAGTGTATTATGAACCAATTTCAGTTGTAAGTTGATCGTCAAAGTGAGTACAGTGTTCTGCAATCCGATTAGACCCCGCCTGGGTGACGAAGACACAATTTTAATTCGCAAAGTAACTAAGACAATTTTAATTCGTGGCGTTATTTGTTGTACATATAAACTTTTTTCTCTAGAATGAATTACGAAAAAGAACAAGTCAAACTATTGGCACTTTGGCAGGAACTCGAAGATGATGAGTACGAAATTATGGACTCCGACGATGAAAACGAAATTGATCACATAAGTAATCAGTCTGATGGTGAACAAAATAAAGAAATTGAGGACTTAGAAGTATTGGAATCTGAAAATAAGCGAACAGAAGATAAAAAATATCCTTATTATTTAGGTAGGGATTTTAAAACAAAATGGAGAAAACACCATAGTAATAAAGCAGTTAGAACAAGGGCAGAGAATATAATTTCGAACTTACCAGAATCCAAAACATATGCTAAAAACGCTCAGACTCTTTTAGATTGCTGGCTTCTTTTTTTATGAAGAAATATTTGAAGGTATCACGGTCTGCACCAATGTATTGATAGATAAAAAAGCGTTAGCCTACAAAGATAAAGCATATTGTAGCAGGACCAATATTTTTGAAATAAAGGCACTATTTGGCTTCCTCTACCTAGCGGGTGTATATAGAAATGGTCATCGTAATATAAAAGACCTTTGGCGAACAAATGGTACAGGAATCCATATATTTCGTTCAGTGATGGCACTCAATAGATTTACATTTTTATTGCAGTGCTTACGTTTCGATAATGTAGACAATCGACAAGAAAGGCAACAGTCTGACATAGCTAACTTCAGCAGGAACTCTGAGGAAAAACAGGCGAAAGATTCCCCCAGAATTTATACAGATTAAGAACAGACAACCACAGTCCTCGGTATTTGGGTTTCAGACACATATAACTATGGTATCCTTTGTACCAAAAAAAAAGGGAAAAACGTGATTTTACTATCATCACTTCATCACGATGATGAAATAGATTAATCTACCGGTGAGAAACTTTTACCAGAAATAATAAGTTTCTATAACTTTAAGGAGGGGTTGATACGGTGGATGACTTGACAGGAAGTTACAGTGTAGCTTGTAATTGTAGAAGGTGGCCACTAAAAATATTTTTTTCACTAATGGACACAGCTGGAATCAACAGCAAGGTAATTTACAGAACAAACACTAGTGACTATTCAAAGAAACGTCGTATGTTCCTAGAATTAACATTAGTTACGCCAATTATGGAAGAACGAAAAAGTAATCCGCGACTTACAAAACATTTACGATCCAAAATAGTTCAAGTTTTGGAAGAAAGTGAGCAAGCTCCACCACAAAAGCAACGTACGGGACGTGGACGGTGTCAAAAGTGTTCCAGAAAATCTGACCGGAAAACTAAAAGTGCGATCAATGCCAAAATTTTTATTGTTTAAATCATCTTCATCGCTTTTGCGACGAATGTATCCAGTTCCGGGACTCCTAACTTTTTTCAAGCTTGGATATCCAATGTCCTGCTGTTTATATTTTTATTTGCACCTTTTGAAAAAACTTTTTTGGAAAATCTCTTATTTTAAATGATTATCTTTTGTTCGTGAATTTTTTATGTATCTAGTGTTTTTTATTTGTAGGAATTTTATTATTTTGTAAATTTTACCTAATAAGCGGTCAAATTTAATCCAGAGGTAAAAACTGCTGTAATTTATGACAACTTAGATAGTCAAGTAAGATATTTAAATAAATAAATTCATGTTCGAAATGTTTGTTTAGTTTTTTTAATCAATTTTAAATGGGGTCAATAATACCCTACTTGGATTATTATACACACATTTTTCACCTGGGTGACGCCGGATTAAGATCTTTAACTTCAAAGAAGGCAGATGAAGTAGCTACACATTTGGTAGAAATTTTCTGCATTTTTGGAGCACCTTGAGTTCGTTAAAATAGTAATAAATTAATTTAGTCATTTGCAAGGAAGCGTTGAAAGGGCTAATCGTGACATTCAGGATACGCTAATAACGTGGATGCAAACAAATAATACATTTAAATAGTCTGACGGCCTTAAATTTATTCAATTAATGAAAAACAGGGCCTTTCATTCATGCAGGAATAAAACAATCTTTCTACGAAGCAATGTTTGGGTCGAAAATAAAAGTTGGTCAATCGGATTCTATCTTTCCAAAGGACTGTATTAATTAAATAGATACTGAAGAAGATCTTCAACATTTATTAGATGAAGTAAGTAGTGCAGAAAGTGGATATAATAATAGGAAAGTTGCAGCAACAAATTCATCAGACTCTCATAACAATGATAAGAAAAGTACTGCAGGTATATTGTAAGGCTATGGGTAGTAAATAATTATTGTTATTAATTATTCGTTTTTTTATTACTTACAACTTTTATTACCAGTTTAAACATACCAAATGAAAATGACAAATTTAGCTCTTCTGTAAACATTATTCCTTCAGTTATCACAGAAGTCGTTGACAAATATGAAGTACCAAACGAAACCAACCATTCCAAGACATCTGTAATTTCCCCAGTAACGATAGAAATTAATGTAACAAACGGAGTACAAAACAAAAACAACAATTCGTGGTATTCTGTAAATCTTCTTCTTCCAGTTAACCCAGAAGTCGAAGGAACATTTGAAGATTTAAAGGAATTTAATGAAACGTTAAATGAGAATCTTATACCAAAGAGCCTAATTTTTTGTGGTATTTGTAAGTTTGAATGTTCGAACGGTTGCATATGTATCTCGTGCGATATGTTTTTTCATACATACTTACTGTTGTGCTAAAATTGATGAAAATAATAAAAATGATTAAAAGTGCCTAATATGTTGCCGAAAGAAATCTATTATCGAAAATAGATTTTAAGCAAATGATGGTTTGCTTCAACAACCAAAAAAAAAAATGAAACTAAATTCCAATAAGTTATTACCGGCTGCAAAAATTGGTGATACTGTTAGATTACCTGTCCCCGAAGTTCATAGAGGACGAGTTGATGCAAGAAATATATTAGGCGTTGTTATGACAGTTGAAGGTAACATTTATTACAAAATCGGGACAGAAAAGGGCACATTCTTCTTCTTTAGGTGTCGTCTTCTTAGCGAAGGTTGACGATGACTTCTGCAAAGTCTTTCCTATTTTGGGCTTTCCTTATTAAACTTTGAAAGTCTAATCCTGTCCAATCTTTGATGTTGCGCAGCCAGGTCATTTGTCGTCTACCCGGGCCGCGTCTGCCTTCTATTTTCCCTTCTATAATAAGCTGAAGGAAGTTATACCTGTTGTGTCTAAATATGTGTCCAAGATAAGACGTTTTATGCTTCTTGACAATTTCTGTGAGTTTACGTTCTCTATTCATACGCCTTAAAACTTCTTCATTTCTAACGCGGTCGGTCCATGGAATTTGGAATTTTCCGCATACGAAGGGCACATTACCACAGTTATTTACAAGAAATCAGTCCAGTGTATGTCCGGTTTCAGTTGTTGAGAAAATCTCTTCGTAAGATTGCAGCGACTTGATCTCTATGTGGTCGTAAAGGATACAAAAGATGCTCGTGCAAAACGAAATGTGGTTCAAAAAATTGCTACCGTAAAGCAGCTAATATTTTATGCAACTCTAAGTGTCACGGAAGTTTGTCATGTCTGAATAAATAGCAGGTATTTTTTATACAATTCTTCAAATCTGTACAAGTGATCGGATATGCAGATGACATAGACATTATTGCTAGGTCCACAGAATCTCTGATCGAAGCATTTCGATTACTAAGGGCGTCTGTATTGCAAATGGGATTAAAAATAAACGCACAGAAAACCAAGTATATATATTAATTGTACTAGATAAGGCAACCAGATACACAGACTATCAATTGATGATCTGGAACTGGAAGGTGTGGACACCTTCGCCCTGGCCTCGCTGCTGACCAAAGACAACAATGTCAGCGAAGAAATTAAAAGAAGAATAGTGCTTAGTGCTATTATGGCTTGAGGAAACAGATGGCCCCAAAACTACCCAGAAAAATTAAAGTTACAATATATAAAACACTAATAAGGCCAGTGTTAACATACGGGTCAAAAACGTGGTCACTTACACAGATCGACCAAAAATTGCTTAAATGTTTCGAGAGAAAAATTCTAAGGAAAATATATGGAGGAATCCAAGAATAGGGTTTGTGGCGTAGGCACTACAACTTTCAGTTATACAGAAGTTTTGGGGAACCTGACTTCGATGGATAGGACATGTAATGAGGCGAGATGAAGATGCAATGATCAGAAAATTTTTCGACCGAAGAGGACCAGTGGGAAGACGAGCCAGAGGAAGACCAAAACTTAGGTATCAAGATAACATAGAGGATGATCTAAAATCCATCAGAGTTAAGGCATGGAGAAGAGTTACCAGATACAGGGGTGAATGGAAGATTGTTCTGAAGAAGGCTTTGGCTCAAAACGAGCTGTAATGCCACTGATGATGATTTTTTATACAATTGTCAACGTTGTATTATTTTATACACCTTTCGATTACACATATTACACCTTTCGAACATTAACCAAGGAGAATAGTTAAACTCGACATTAACGTGTTATTGTGTCAATATATTTGAGTTTCATACGACATTAACATTACAATTCGGTTAAAATCAAGATTACCCGGTTAATATCGAGATTAATCACTTTCGAAGTTTAACCGTAACATATATACCTTTCACAAAGCATTTTTTAAATAAAAGTTTTTATAAGAAATATATTAAGCTAATCTCAGTAGGTCTAATTTATGTTAGGAAATGTTTCCATACATTAAAGTAGGTACAGGTTGTAGTCTTACACTAGATGACATCAAAATAATTAATATTATTTAGAAGATAGACAAATGACGGAATTACAACACTGTACAATCAATATACTACAAAAATCTTAAAAAAAATACTAATGAATGTGATTGAAAAAATATCTAGAAAAACTTATCAAATAACTTACACTCTTCAGCAGCAAACGACATAAATATTATCGAGAATCTCAGATCATTACTAGGAACAAAATGCCAATTCCGTTAAAGAGATTTTCCTTTTTCCATCTTTTATTTATTAAGTACACCCAATTAAAAACCGCAGGATGGTTATTATCATCCTATCTACCTTGACTGCATATTTCAAACCAGTAATTACCAACCATTTTCCGTTCACCGAATTAATTTGAATCTGATAAATGAAAAATGCGCTGAAATTTTAATTGCCACCATAAAAAGTTTATTTCTGCTTGAAAAAGTTTTCCCTTTTAACGATGAGAAAAATATAGGGTGCAATATGGGTTACAAAAGATCAGATTTACAACGACTTTTGAAGGATTTGTGTATTGTGGGAATGTAAAATGAAATTTGTAAATGGATTATATATTTTTAATATTAAATTGTTATAAAAAGGAAGGTCGTTACCAAATAGAATTTGCTCATCATCGTTTTTAGTAAGTTTCCTTAATTTTAGCATTAAGCTACACCTTTTTACCATATACATTAATTCTTAATCTTTTTTGTTACTTATCTATTTAAACATTATCATTTCCACAACATACATTAGTCACAATCTTCTTTTCTTTTAGCTCCCAAATATTCAAGAGATATATGTTATGGCGAGCACGCCACTGTGTGTGTGAGGTTTTTAGGATATAGTTTGTATTTCTTAAGTTAGTATAGTGTTATACCCTAAGCTGTAAACATCTAAATAAATTTGTGCATTTCATTCAGAGTTTCGTTACTTAATTCTCCAACGAACACACATAATTTTATACAGAATAAAAGTAGCGCAGTCAGTAGAATTTTCAATTAGAAAAAGTAAAGCCCTTTTTTTAATCGATTTTGATCGTTAATTGGAAAATTGGAGAATTAGTGACTTAGTATTTGAGTTCCGAGTGCAAGGCCACGAGGAAGGAAAACTGAATGAAGCCGTAAGCAACTTTGAAGAATTATAAGTGTAAGGTCACTTGTTGTGTAAAGCCACAAAGAAATTTGGAAGTTCTGGGGAGGCGCAACTAGCAACTTCGTGAAATCTTCTCAACCAGCTTCAGTGAAAAGCCACTCGACCCTGGAAACGGTGAAGCATTTCCACAGAAGAAACAACAACATCTCGGCTACCATTTCGACTACATACAGTTTAGAATTTCGACCAGTTCCAGTGTAAACCTAGTTGATCCAGAGGGTACAACGTTCTCCACCCGTTCTCTACCCGTTCCAGTGTAAATCCACTTGATCTGAGACGCTGCAACGTTTTCGACCCGTTCCGGTGTAAAGCCACGTTCTCACGGAAGTACTTGAGGTTAGTCGAATTATATTAATTTTTTATTTGTTTTCATTTTTTTTATTTACTCTGTTTCGCAATTTTCAAACTTTTAAGCTATCATATCTAGTATTTGCATTTTTTTTTAATTGTTTAATTTATTTTTGATAATACAATGGCAACTAACGACGTAACAGCAACTACGCCAATAATTTCCGCTACCACTTCTAATGATTATATTAATTGTGACAAAGCTGTCAAGCTTATAAATGTTTTTGATGGGTCTTCTTCAAAATTACATTATTTTATAGATTCTGTTGATTTCATTTTTGAAAAATTTGACTCAGCGGAATTGCAAATTTTTCCTTTTGTTGTAAAAAGCAGGTTAGAGGGAAAAGCTCTTGATTTCATTGGCTCGAAAGAATTTTCGACATGGCAAGAGGTAAAAAATGCTCTCCTTTCTCAGTTTGGAGAAAATTTGGATTTGCAGTGTCTGAATTATGAGTTATGTCACTTTAAGCAACGTTCTAATGAAAAACCTATAAATTTCGTTGATAGAATTGAAAAACAACTAATAAAAATCAATAAAGTTATCAAATACGATTCAAATTTGAACAATGTCGAGAAAAAATGTTTAAATAATTTTCACAGTAAGACTGCAATTCTGTCAAACCTTTGTGTCAAATGCTTCGCTCTTTAAGCAGTTCGTTAATTCAAATTAAGCAAATTTTAAATGATTATGAAAACCAACAATATTTCAAACAAAAAAATGTCAATTTTTCTAAATTAATTATAAATAACGACAATGAAATTTTTTCAAGTACTGCAGGTACGCAAAGAACATTTTCTGATCCCGGTTCAACAAATCAATCGACAAATCCACCAATTAAATTAACCATTCCAAAGTGCACTGTTTGTCATAAATATGGACATAAAGCAGAAAAATGTTATAGTAAACCACAATCTCATTATGTTGTTCATAATACCTATTGCGACAACGATAGTTCAGAAAAAGAAATAGAAATCGAAGTTGATCAGGATTTTTTTAGAGCAAGTGCCGCTGACAACGTTACAGTTTACCGAGTAGCAAATAAACCGCTTCTTTACGCGCATATTAAAAATTTGAATATAAAATTATTAATTGATTCAGGGGCAGCTATATCAATATTGAAACCAGGTAAAATTTTAGACTCTTATCACTTTAATCATGAAAATTTTAAAATATTTGGTATTAATAACGAACCAATTCAAGTTACAAAGAGCGTAAACTTTAAGTTATTTTCGGGTGTTCAAAAATTCTATATAGTAGATATAAATTCTCCTTTTGATGGAATACTTGGTTATGATTTTTTAGAAAAGAATAAATGTGTTATTGACTTTGGTTTGAATACTTTATTTGCTAATCGTGAGGAAATCCCATTGTTTCCATCTGATCAGGAACATAATATACTTTGTGTAAATAGTATACACGAACATCAAGTCCGAAGTAATAATGTTATCGACCTAACTGAAAAAATCGATACTATTGTAAATAAACTAAAATTAGAAGCTCTGCCAAGAATTTGATTAAACCATGTCTATCAAAAACAAAATTAATATACCGAATTTGAGAATATTACAACTAACTTAGATTTAAATAATTTTTCCTACTCTAATGAGCAAATTTTAGACGTTAACAATAAGAATATTTTATATCTATACGATGAGAATGACAGAAATGTAAATCATTTAGAAATAATCAATAATAATTTCCCCGCTGTTGGTGACTCGGATTTTGAAAAATATTAAAGTTATATAACGAAAATCGTAGTAGAGAAATTACTATAGTTAAAATTAAGCCACACCATTGCCTTGAGAATTTTAATACTTTGAAAAAACTAGTATTAGTTCGAAATAAAACTTATTGGATACCTTATTTTGAAAGTAATATTTATTATAAAATGCTCAGTTTCCTTTACGCAGACGTTAACTTTATAATTTGTAAAAATATCGTTACTATGCCGCCTGTAGAAGATAGACAAAGGATAATTTTCGAATATCACAACGACCCGGGTAATTATCACAAAGGAATTAATGAAACTGCGGACAAAATTCGACAACTTTATAAATGGAAAAATATGTATAGAGAAATAACCGAATTTATTACTTTATGCCCTACTTGTCAACTCTCAATATTTGATCGTAGGAACCATATTTAAGGTTTAAATGTAAGGCATTCTCCGAAGAAACCATTTGAGGCTTTATCTGTAGACCTGTTCTTTTTTGATAAACAAAAAATGCTCACCGTTATAGATAATCTAACAAAACTTGCACAAGCGTATATTTTAAGTGATAAAAACCCAGAAACGATAATTAGTAAATTAAAAAATTATTTTTCGCTTTTCGGCCTTCCTAAGATGATTATGTCAGATCACGGGGGTGAATTTAATAATAAAAAGGTGCAAAGTTTTATTAATTCATTGAGTATCGAATGGCACCTTACTTCGTCTGAGTACCATGCCTCGAACGGTATAATTGAGCGTTTCCATGCTACCATAACTTTGCGATACTTTGCGAAGTTATCTTTTAGAACATAACCAGTGCGATATAATTCTAGTAAACATCACTCAACATCCAGTACACCCTATAGTTTACTATTTCCATATAAAAATGATAGAGAATTTGATGAAATTTCGTATAATAATCAGTTAGAAAATATAAGGGAAAAACAATGCGATCAAAGGAAAAAGCAAAAGAACCGTTTTGATAACTTAAGAACGAGCAATTTGAAAGTAAATTATAAAGTTGGAGATAAAATTCTCTTAAAAAGACCAAGAAATCCAAATACACCAAAATCGGTATTAAATACAGGACCATATGTTGTTCTTGAAGTCAATGAAACCAATAAAACTCTAACAATTAAGTTAGATATAGAGGTTATTCGAAAATTTCATTTTAATAATGTAAAGCCATTTTGTGATGCGATTAACTAAACGAAGTTGAAGTGTAACACGGCAAGTAGTAGATATGAGCTTTCATTATCCATATTATAAAGGGATTTTAATCAATATTTCTTTCAAAAAGGTCATTCTGTATGAAACCCATCTCCAATCACTATCTACGATAACCAATATACTTCCCTTTGAAATGTTTCCAAACAATCCTTTGCCACTATCATCTGTCCAGCTATTTGGCGTAGTGTGCCCTGTATGTACAGCTGGTTCCAAAAAAAACTGATACTCTGAAACTCTTAATAAGATTTGATCAGTTTGAGCAGTGTATTTGATTGGTCTGACATTATATTATCTTTATTATGACAGACAAATGATAAAATAAACAAACAAACAACAAACAATTGATTACATAATGTTAATTCATAAATTGTAAATATTACCCAGTCCCAAAAATCTTGACTTTGTAGCTGATGGTTTAAAGCAAATATAAGTCTTGATTGCTTCTGTTGTGGTGTAAGTGCTTGTTTTTTGCTGCAGTTCGGTACCTAAGACGCGATGCTTTAATTCTGCGCCAAGTTGTTGTCTTTCTTCCCGGAAACTGTGACATAATTCTTGCAGTTTTCGCCTCTTCTAATCTCTCCAAAAGCGTACGATCTTCATGAGCGGTAGATATTTTTGGTCTTCCAGAACCTTCGAGAGTTTTTTGTTTCCTCCATCTTTTATTAATATTAAAAACTGTTGTTCTGCTTAGGTTAAAATGGTTCTCTACGGCAGATAGTGACCAACTATCTTCTAATTTCGTTACAATTCTTGCTTTTAGTTCTTTGCTAGCATGTGGAGCCATTTTTTGAGGTTGAACAGAATAAGTGATCAGACAAATTTTAAGATTTGGCAGTGACAGTATGTAAATAATAAGTATTTATTCTTTAAAATACACTGCTCAATTTTCTACAAAAATACGCTTTAAGAATCGTATCAGTTTTGGGAACCAGCTGTACTGTTTGATCAACATATACAGTTGCGTCGATTATCTTTCTTTTGCTTCCATTTAAATCCCAAATGTTTCACAATTCTGTAGAGAGAACTCACACTTACAGTCCACTCATAAACCTCTTCAAGCTTTTTTTGCAAAAGCTTCAATGATACACGACAACGTTCAGTCTCAAGAAAATGGTGAATAGTATTTCTAATGAACTGTTTGTCATACTCCCTCAAGTCTGTCACGGTTGCTCTCCTTTTTGCAAGTGTTGTAGCTGGAAATTTTAGTGAATTATTTGACTCTGCGTTTATTCAGCATACTGAACGTAAAACCTTTCCACTGTACGTAAAGATACTTCAGCAGCTTCGCTTACACGTTGTTTAATATTGGTTCAATTATCTTCAGGAAATAGTAAATATATATTTAAATATATATTTAAATACATTGTACACAACTCTTCCTTTGCTATTTGCTATTTAATATTGTCTTAAAATTGTAATTATTTGCAATATTTTAATAAATATGGTAAGGAAATGTTTAAAAGTTATGATGGTGCTAACACAAGGTTTATTATTCTAAATTTAATTGAAAAATAATTTTTTCTTGTTTCCCCTTGTTGGATAGAACTTTCCTTGTCTTCGTCGTGCACCACACACCTGGGACGAGAGCTGCAGTAGCATAGCAGATATCATGAAGCTGCTTGAAACTACAACAGGCTTGATCCCGGCATCTTTATCATCTTACAATCTACTCATTCAGCTACAGTACATCCAACTAACATCAGAAGCCATGAACAAGTTATCCTGTCAACCACATGAAGCCGTAAGTATTATTTTAAAATTTTTGTAAAGCTTTAGGCATTAATTGTTTTGTTTTTATATTAATGTTAAAATTTAAATTCTTTTTTGTACAATAAATATGATCAGTTAATATCTTGGTTTATTTGTCCTAGCCAAACTTATTTTTCTGATTTACTTTTAAGATAAGACGTTCTCACACCTAAGAGACTGAGTTAGAAGCAGCCTAATTGGCTCCCAAAGGAAGTTGTTCAGAGGGTAGATATACTTTACACATTGGCTCCCACCGTTTTTGATGGGTCGTTTGAAGGTTACAAAGTACAAGAAGAAGAAGAAGCTTACATTTCTTACATTAACGCATATATTCGTTTTGTAAATGTTAAAAGATTTTAAACATTTAATCACTCTATCTTTCTAAAAATTTTTATTTGTAAGATTAAATTCTTGTACGTCTACTATATTTTTGGTATACTCAGGATAGTTACCTATAATAAAATGCTCTCCTTTTTTTTATTTCTGGCTATTTTTATTATTGTTTCAGTAGGTATTATATTAATATTTATTGCAATATACAACGCTTTGAAACAACCTTAGTAAAGATATCTAAGTATATTATCATATTAGTCTGCCATTATATGTAATGGGAAAAATTCCTCCACTTTACTTTATTATCCTCATAAATTATGCTACTTAAGAAACACTATCATAGTTATTTACTACAAACAAACTAGGTAATATAAAAAAATCACAGAGGTTTAAAATGAACACTAGAACTATTTTGGTTTTTTACAATATTTTAGGAATAGCCCCACCGTATAACCCAAGCACAACATACCAAGCCTATGCGGTTTTTGTTAGAGTCCTGCATGTAATCGGAGCATTTTCCTCGGTAATGGGAAGACAAACAAACTTGGGAATCAATCAGTATTGGCTCTTAAGTATGCTTGATACTACAACTTCGTTACTTGTATATTCCATTGTCATGATCGCCACTTTTTCAACTGTTATCTTGAATCCAAAAAAGCTACACGATATTATCGAGGGAATACAGTACGTAGATGACAAGTTCCGGCAATACCATAACTTAAGACAAAGCAATAGAGGCCTAATATATTTCATAGCTGCTAATGTAGTTACCTTGACAATTATACTGTACTGTGGTTGGATGTCTTATAATGCAAACCTACTTCAATACGATTATATACGATTGCTAGTCCAATACGAGGTAACTCTAGCCTTGTTTTTGTACATTTGGCTCAATGTTAGTCTACGCGATCGATTTAAAATGTTGAATTTAGTTTTGGTAAGATTTGCTAAAGATACAAGAACCGAAATAGTAGTTCAGCCAAACAAAAAGATTATCTTCACAGAAGAGAAGAGTTCCATCCAAGACATTACCAAATTCCATTTCTACCTCAATGGGGTTGTAAGAGATGTAGGTGATATATTTGGGGTCGTTATTTTGCTTTACATGATTTTTGTTGTTTTAATTGTAGTATACTATGCCACTATTTATATTTTTTTCAAGATTGTCTTAGATATTACTGGACATGGAATTGGCTTACATCTGGCAGCGTCTTTGATGAATATATCACTTGCATTGGTAAGTTATATTCAAATAGGACTGTTATTTTTATTACCAATAACGTATAAAAAAGCGAAATATAGTAAATAACTTAGATGTAGGAGAGGATATATCCTGGATAAAGTAAAAGTACCATTTATATTTTTATCACTTAGAATCTGCAGTCATTCATCTAGTCCATGGTATTTTAAGACATATATAAAAGCGAGTGTGTGTAAAAACAATTGTGATTAAAGTAATTTGTTGAGTACAAATACAAGGCGATATGTCACAAGCCTTTAAAACATATGCAGATGCGCTGGCGTGTCTTCTCTTTAATATTACATTAGAAAATACTATAAGAGATACCGAGTTGCACAACAGGGGAACAATCTTTAATAAGTCAAGGCAGATTATGGCTTACGCTGATGATTTGGATTTGATTGATGAAAAAGTTTTCAACTACTTGACGATCACACAAAATATGGGCCTTAAAATAAACGAGGATAAAAATAAAATGTTGGCGTCCATGGCACATAACAAAGATAGAGCTAGAAACGCGGAACAAAACTAGCATATACCACTATAATTTTGAGGTAGTAAATAAGTTTATCTATCTGGGTTCTCTCAAGACAAGCGATAATGACATATCTGAAGAAGCAAAACGAAGAGTACTGATGGTGAAAAAATATTATTTTGGATTAAATAAGCAGCTTAAAAACAGAAATTTAAGCCAAAAATCGAACTAACAATATATAAAACACTCATCATACCAGTGCTGACATATGGGTCAGAAATATGAACCATCTCCAAAACAGACGCAAATACTCGTCTTCAAAAGGAAGATGGGCGCAATCTGTGAAAATGGTATTTGGAGGCAATATAATTTCGAAGTGAGCGGGAAGTATAAAGAAATAGTTATTGGTAGAGATGTGGACGGAGACGCAAGGAAGATCGGCGCAGCTAACTGGCAACGGTTGGCAAAGAACAGAAATGATTGGCGAAATAAATTGGGGAAGGTTGAGGCTCAACTAGGGCTGAAGCACCACTAGTAGCACAGCGAGTGTAAGAAAACAACGTATGAAAAACTATAGTGAGTTAGTTGGATATCTAGGTAGAATGTACAATACACTTGGTCAGACCAGGGTAGCCTTCAACGGGCTGCATACACAGCTCGATGGTAATGACAAATCTAGGTTCAAACCGTCACAAAAATTGCTTGTCTGGAAGTCGTACCTACTGCTGAGATATATTGATAAGTTTCAGAGTGCCACAATTAACATGAAAGTGTTGATGTACGGTGACAGGATCGTACGCATGACTGTGCAAAAAATTGTCTCAATCGTTCGTGCTACGATGCTTATATACATACTTTCACAAGAGAGAGTTGACTAATCGTAATGGCCACATCAAAGCCATTATGAGAAAAAGACCAACAACACTTATTAGTTGCATAGCAGCTACCCTTTCACAATCTTATATGTTACGTCCCTGAGAGAAAATAATGAAATAAACTCAAACTACAGCTGGCAGTTCAGCGTCGATAGCACGACGGTTTCGCTAGAAGTTAAAAGCCAGCTAAGCGGTAACGGTCTTGCTCAGAGCGCTTCACACTGCAAGAGATCTGCCTGGATTAAGAATCTACCACCCTACTGGTCAGAGAAAGACTAAATAAGAGCAGATTAGCTAAGAGGGAACTTTACTTCCAACGAAAGGCACCCCATTAATTCCACCAAACGAAAGAAAGTGCCAAATGAGATGCGAGCATAACGAGAGCTTAAACCACGTACTAAAGAAATGACCAGCAACACACTGGCATAAAATCAAACGACACGGCTAGCTCCGTACGCATCTAAGGAAAACAACTGAGCACAAAGGTTGGATCGTGGCATTCTGAAAATATCTGATCTTGTCATGAGTGATCTGGTACTTGTCACCTTCGTTGCTGTCAGCTGGATGGTTCTGAACTCCACCTCTAAGTGTAGCCGCTGGTAATAAGACGGCCATGTATACTCAAGCCCGATTTTTTCAGACCATGCAAACCTGATATCCTGACAAAACAATTTGCTTGGTACCGCTAATGGTCGGATCTTGTGGAATAGGGTATCAAGCTTGTTGTTGTTGTTCTACTTCTTGGAGATCTTTCGATCTGTTTAATACTGAAGCTGCCTCTGGATAATTTCCTGGGAGGTAGATTGCCAACTATCCCTCCATCTTTTAGGTGGTCTTCCTGGAGGTCTTGAACCGGGCGGGTTGTTTTCTAGGGCAATTTTTGGGGGTCTATTCTCGTCCATTCGTCTTACATGACTGTACCACATCCTTTAACGCTGCCTTCCCCATCTTACAATATCTTGAATTTTGCACTGCTCTCTAACGTTTGTATTTCTCACCCTGTCTTTTCTTGTTTTGACCACTATTGTTCTTAGGGTTTTCATCTCGGCAACCCTTAGCATCTGTTTCGTTTTGTTCATATCTTTGCGCACTTCTATGCCATATGTCATGATCGGTCGTATGGAAGGGCATCAAGCGAATTTTAAAAACCAAAGAATTCTAAAAATATCACAGTTAGACATACGCAACTTTATCATTAAGTCAATTCAAATCCAAAGTTACTTTATTGAGTTAGCGTAAGTGGCTTTTGAGAAATAAATTCGAATGTAAAATATCTATCGATTTATTCATTCGTATGGGATCTACGTTCTTCCAGTTAGAGTTTTATTTCTTCAATTTTATCTTTACTCATATCCGTGAATGTCTAATAGATGTTATGTGAAAGTCCACTTTTAACTTTATAGTCCGTTTATTATATTTTTTTCATGCTTATACCGAAGGTTATCGTGGCGATATTAGTAACAGCGGGGAGGTATGGTGGATTCTTGTGAGATAATTTTCTGGCGCGAGACTAGATTAAGAGCTATACATTTGTGGTCAACTGGGCATCGGAGCACCAGGACCGAGTGAAAACGACCACATTTTTAGGCACAAATTGATGACGGTGTTGGTTACTTTATGAACAATAGCAAATCAACTGTCAAGCTTGATGCAGACTTTTTAAGGTTCCTTAGTTGCCCTTCTTCCCATCTTTTCACGGTTTGCGTGTGGGAGTGATATTTGACAATTTCCGCAATTGTTGTAGTTGACCCAACAAAAAGATCTCCAGGTTCTAAGAGTCTTAGGCCTATCACCTTCCTAGCTAATTGGTCATCAATGCGGTTGCCTTTATTCCTATTGTGTCCTTTAACCCACCTCAGGATAATGTTATTACCATCCGAAGCTTGAGTTAGCGACTCGTGACACTCCATTACTAACCCTGATGTGACACGTGATCTATTTAAAGTTAGTAGCGCTTGTCTGCTGACCGTGCAGATTATTATGGTTTTCCCAGCTATAGCTTTTAGGATTTTATTTGCGGCTATGGAGATACCAGCCAGTTATGTCTGAACTACCCTGGCATTTTTGCCCATACCCACATTATTCTTAGGGTCGGTGATCCTGAGCCTTATTCTATTGTGGAGCGATTGGTGTATATACTATAAGCAATTGCCACGTTTGACTTGAATTGCCTGTCTTGTTTCAGTTAATTGAATTCGCAGCCTACCTGTAACAGGAATAAAGCCTCCAGCTCTCCCCACCAGAAACGACATCTCAATTGTCACCAAAAGATGACTATAATGAACCACCAATACTAAAAATGATGACAAACGAAGAAATAAACATTAGGGAGGAAGAGGTAAAGGAAGCATTAAGGAAATTAAAAAATAGAAAATCGTCAGAAAAGGACAGAATTTCGAATGAACTCCTAAAGTACGGAGGACTAGATTTGACCAAACAACTATTAAAACTAATCCAAAAAATTATAGAACAAAACAGAATACCACAAGAATAGAGATCAAACATCCTAATACTTCTCTTCAAAAAAGGAGACATATCAGACCCAGAGAACTACAGAGGAAATAATTTATTAAACACAACACTAAAATTAACGACTAAAGTGATAACAAATAAATTTAATTAAATTATAACACTAGCAGAAGAACAACAAGGTTTTAGGTCGGGAAGATCATGCACTGACGCTATAATTATAATGAGGCAAGCGCAAGAAAAATCATTAGAATATAACAAACCGGCATATCTATGGAAGGACGTTATCCACTTATTTTACGCCAAAAAGATACCTCTAGGAATAATTAAAACGATCGAAAATATCTACCAAAACAACACAATAAAAGTAAAAGTGGAAAAAAAACTAAATGACCAAAATGAAGCTGGCAGTACGATAAAACACGGAGATTTTCTGAGCCCTCTGTTGTTCAACCTGATCATGGATAAAATAAAAAAAACTAAGAACTAAAAAAGTATACCAAATGAAAAAAAAAAATAAATAAATTAAAATAATATGCTACGCAGACGACGTAATACTACTCTCAAAGTGAAGCATGATGATAATTTCCCCAAAAACGACAAAATGCATGGTTATAACAGCAAAGTTACTAAGATGTAAATTGGAGCTGAAAGGCCAGATAATAGAAAAGTGATGGAGTTTAAATATCTAGCAACACACTATCTAGCTACGAAAAGCTCGAAACTGAAGTGAAAGATCAAGTGAATAGAGCAACCAGAGCCACAGGTTACCTGAATAAAACAATATGGGGAAATAAAAATATCGCGAAAGAAATGAAAGGCACAATTTACAAAACAGTCCTCAGATAAATAATGACATACGCGGCAGAAATTCGACCTGCCAAAGACAGCACAAAAAGAATGTTAGAAACAGCAGATATGAAAACTCCTAGAAACATTAATGGTAAGACACTGTGGGACAGAGCTAGAAGTACAGATATACAACGTAGATGCAAGGTGGAGCGGCAACATCAATGACTACTGGGTAAGAAATAGAAGAGTAGAATGAAACGATTACATAAGCCGAATGACAACAAATAGAGTAGTAAAGATGACGATAGACGGTTCACCAATATGAAGTCGATCAGTAGGAAGACCACGAAAACGATGGAACGACAACTTACTGGAGGCACATTGAAAAACAGTCAGAGTCTACATAAAAAAAAAGAAAAAGAAGAAAAAATAGTAGTAAGAAAAGAAATTAAAGATACTAAAGTATAAGGGACAGTAAAATTGAGATGTGCAACCTGGACACTAACAAAACAAATAGTAAACAAATTAAAATTGCCCAAAGATAAAGATAAAAATGACCCTCTGTGTCATGTTATCAGTTGATCTGCAAGTGCTTATATTTCGTTATACCTTGTTCATACCGGTCCTAATATGTACTATACTCATAACACATTTCCTATTAGACATTGAGATGGACTGTGTCGGGGGAGAAATTCCTGTGAGGAGTCTCATAGTTGAGACGTGGGCAATAATGACTAGTGTTGTTCTTATAAACTTGTGATCGTGTAATCATAGTTTATTTTTACTTACTTAAGTAGGGCTGATCTTGTTAGTTTTTTGTTTACTTTTAATTCATACATTTTAATATATCATTTTCAATTCTCATATTCTAAAAGCAAATATTATTTCTTTTAAAAATTTCCTATTAAGGTTGACAAAAACAATTTTCCAGTCAGTGTTTCCATTAAATCATTAGCCCCATTAAGCAGCTACATTAAAAATATATGCATTTGTCCACTACAAACAAATCAGTCGCAATCAAAATGTCCTTAAACTCAATTCTATCTCTCTATAACGTTCTAGGGCTAGCTCCGCCCTCTATCAACACCCCCACGTACCGTATATATACGGTTTTGATAATGATATTATATCTAACAGCGGCTGTTCATTCGATTATGGGAAAAATGTCTCATCTGGGTAATCATCCTCATTGGTTACTGAAGATGCTAGATATATCAACCTCTTTGTTGCTGTATATTACTATCTTAACCACTTCTGCTCTGATTGTGATTAAAAGTCCTAGGAAGCTGCACAGTATCATCAAGAGTATACAATTTGTAGATGACAAGTTTAGACAATTTCACAGCTTGGAACAAAACAAGAAATGTTATATATACTTTACGACTACTAATACTGCGACTCTCGCACTTGTTTTGTACTGTGGTTGGATTTCGTATAATACAGAATTACTTCAGTATGAGTATATAAGATATTTAGCCTACTACGAGCTAACCTTAATTATTTTTTTATACTTCTGGATTAATATTATTATCTATGAGAGGTTTCAAATGCTGAACACCGTATTGGTAACAGCTGCTAAGAATGGAAGTGCAGATAACCTAGTAATGGTCTATAAAACTAACTCTTCCCCTACATACGACATCACTAAATTCCACAATTACCTTAATAATGTCGTCAGCGATGTAGCCGATTTATTTGGTACCATTATTTTGCTTCATACGATGTACGTTATAGGATCCATAGTATATAATACATCGATATTGATTTACTATGTAATCGTAGTCACTTTTTCTGGAGGCAACATTGTTTTTCATCTGACGGCGTCAGTGTTGAATATAACGCTAGATTTGGTAGGTAAGATACACAATAAAAAGTATTTTTGGACATAGCTTACCTATTACCTTCCTTAGATCTTTATTCGGTGCTGTTGTAATCAATATTGTTCCGGCATGTTTCTTGACATCGTCGCTTTATACCATCTGAAATTGTCCTTTTCCTCTTTTGTATCTCTGAGATTCATTGTTACATAATTATGATCCTCCTGGAGAATGATTATCAATTTATCAATTTTGTTAATCATTTGTTTAGAGTGTAACCATCGAACGATCCATCAGAAATTACCTCTGAAAATTGGGAGCCAATGTATAACAATAAAACTTACAACTTTCTTTGGGAGCCAACTGTTGGCTCTCATCTAGCTCAGTCTCTTAGGTATGAGAAAGTCTTATCTTTTTCTTTGCCTTCTTCTTCGTCTTTTGCCGTCTTTACTACTCTATTTGTTGTCATTCGGCTTACATATTAGTTCCATTCTACTCTTTTATTTCTTACCCAGTTCTTAATGTTCTTCGGCTTGCATCTACGTCGTATATCTGTACTTCTATCTCTGTCGCATAGTGTCTTACCAACAATTTTTCTAAATGTTTTCATCTCTACTGTTTCTAAACCTCCTTTTTGTCCTCTCTGTGTTAGATCGTATTTCTGCCGCGTATGTCATTATTGGTTTGATGACTCTTTTGTAAATTCTGCCTTTCATTCCTTCCCCGATATTTTTATTTCTCCATATTGTTTCATTCAGGCCGCCTTCGGCTCTGTTCGTCCTATTCACTTGATATTCCACTTTAGTTTGGAGTTTTCTCTCGATCTCTGATTAGTTTAGTACCTTCATTCTTTCATTCAATAAAATATGATGTGCGACCTGACAACGTTTTACTTTTGTTAAATTTTGTGGTGAGCTCATTACCTTTTGCTCTGTTTCAGGTAACCACATTCTCCATAGCTGCAGCAAGTCACTACTTATGTAAAGAAAGTAAGAATACAGTCCAGATCTGCTATGATATTATCAACAATTCAGACTTAAATAAGATTATCAACCATAATTTGCTGGACCAGCTGACTTTTTTGGTGCAACAGGTTGTGTACAGTTCTACCTCCTTGTCTGCCGCTGGTTTCTTTGATGTGAACTTCACTATGATGGGTTTTATAGTGTCTAGTATAACATCGTATATTATCGTAGCTTTGCAATTTTTAAACGATAATAGTACACCTTAAAGCTTTTTGCATATTATTTTTAGTTTTAGCAGCATTTGTAGCAAGTACTAATAAAATAATCACTTGTAGTTCTTTAACGGTGGTCACCCATAATTATCAGCATTTGTATGATACCAGTGCACAGTCTATGAACTCTACAGTAATAATGAAGATATTCAACTTCTTTATAACTTTATTAAAAGTCTCATATTTTAAAATACATCAAAATGTACAAAATCTCAAAATTTACAATAAAAAATATCGTCACAAACAAATATACAAACTAACAGTTTACAGTCCTTGTAAAATTGCTTCAGGAATCAACTCCATGTGCATCAATGATCTCTTGACTCTTCTAACACAGTTGTTGCTTCCTTTACGTTCCTTTACGAAGCCGGGGTTACAAATACAGAAATTTGGGGCTGTACAAGAGCCATTAGGACAACCTCCTGGACAGTGAGCTACGCAGGTCTGGCTTCTAACGGAGTGTGGAGCTTCAATGTATCCTATAGACAAAAAAAAAACAATTCACGTATCTCAATACACTAAAAAACTTATACACTTAAATAATTAATTGCTCCAATTTACTTTGTTTTTTATTTGAATACTTTACTTTAAATTTATTCTGTCAAACTACTTGTTGATAAAAAAGTAGATTATTTATTTTTAAGTACAAAAAATAGTACCTTCTTTACATTTGCATTGATTGGGAGCAATACAGTCACCATTGAGGCATGGTTGATTGCAGTGAGGGGTACAAACGGTTCCAGTGCCATCCAAAGCCCATCCAGCTTTACAAGAACACCTAAAAAAAAATTAAAAATAGTTTCCTGAAGATGTAAAACAAGTAGTAATTTTTCCTGATCCTAGTGAACACAACAGATTGTTTATTTTAGAAAGAAAAAAATATGATTCTTACCGGTTTGGTGCTACACAGTCTCCATTGTGGCATCCTCTTGGGCAATCTGGTACACAAGAGTGTCCAGCTTGTCTATATCCTGGTTTGCAGGAACATTGGTTCGGTCCAATGCAGCTTCCTTCTCCACACCCTCCTTCGCAATGATAGTTGCATTTGCGGGTTCTGGCATCTAAAGAGAAACTAAAAAAAAAACAGATTTATTTCTGATGACAGTGAATAAAATGATGCTCTTACCCTTTGTCACAAGCACAAGTTTCAGGACCTACACAGTTTCCTCCAACACCACAACCTCCGCTACAGTGAGGAAGGCAGTATTTTCCATTGGAGCTGAGTGTATTTCCGGCATTACAGGAACATTGGCCAGTAATGGTGCAGACACCATTTAGACACCTTTCTGGGCAAGTAGGGATGCAGTCTTTATGGTAGGGATCATGAATCCATCCTCGCTTGCATTCGCAATGACCAGGAGATGTGCAGTTACCTAAAAGGTGAATATTTTATACGATTTTGTTTATGATACAAATATTTTGATACCTACCATTCTCACAGTGGTCACAGACAGGCTCACAAAGAATGTGGGTTCTTGGAACTCTTTCATAACCAGTACAGCACACTTCTATTTTGCTGTATCCGTTCCGGGACTAAAAAGTTAACATATTAATACCAATTTGATTAAAAAAACTAGGAAGTATTGATTTTAATTCAATTGACCTTGATAACATTTTTAAATATGTTTAGTTCTAAAATATTTTTATATAATACATATTAATTAGACAAGATATAAATATTATAAAAAATCTCTAGAATTGTATTCCTAAACTTTTAAAATTATGATTGTATAGCTTAAATTCGTAAAAACAAAGGTATATCTTACTCCATTTCCTTTAGGAATAACACCATGTCTGTCTTCTACAGGAATGAGGTCAATAGTACTAAAAAAAAAATACAAATTTAGATAGGATCTATATAACGTTGTGCAAAAAGAATTAAATAGAAAAGAACCAAAGGTAAACCAAAGATAATACACCAAAATATATTAAAAGAGAAGATAAAAACGAAAGGAATAAGTGAGAGGGATAGAAGCTGAAAAAAAGGAAACAAATATAAGGTATTGACACAATTGAAGGAAATACGGTTATTATCAAATAAAATTAACACAATTTTTAACAAACAGATAAAGATGATGTTAAGGTAAATTCTTGGATCTTTGGCCGATCTAAGATTTTTTGTATCCACTTTGTTAGTCTGAAGATGGACTTGATGGCACTATCTTTCGCTAAGGCAATTTGATTCATCCCAATTTTAATATGGCTAAGAAAGTTTTGCCTTTTGATCCTCGTTCATGGTCGATTTATTAAAATAACAAATGGAAGATACAGGAAAAAATAACAGAAGCGCTAACAAAAGGATAAATACACATAAAATATATAAGTGATAATGAAGAAAGTGAAGAGAGAAAATATCTAAGTTAAGATTAAAAAAAAATCAGGAAATAATAAGGAAGAAAGAAAATATTTAGGATGTTAAAGAAATCAAAAATAAGAAATGCAAAAGTGGAGGTAGAAAATATACTACATAATATGTTAGAGGAGCTAGAAAAGAAAAAAATGGTAATTTACTTGTCATTGAAATGAAAATATACAAAATTTTGATCTGAAAAGTGTATTACAGAGTTTATTTTTTTTTAAATTAATGTCCAACACAGTATTTGGTTAAGTATATATAGAAAAATAAGCATTTTTTATGAAAGTTGATACAATATACAACCATATTGTGATTACACAACAATGTATCATCTTTAATTATAATGTCATAATCAAAACGACAAAGTCCAGATGTTACAAGAGAATAAGTAAGTTAAATATGCAACACACTGATATTATTATAAGTACTATTTTACAGGGTGAAAAATGAAAATCTCATTGCAAAAGTCTTGAAATATACCAGCTAAAATATTCTCACTTCTAAAACAAAAAAAGTCAGTGTTCAGTATTTCTCCCGTAAGCGGTAAAGCAATCACTTCATCCGATTGCTATTCCCTATTATAATAAGAAAATTACTAATTAAATTACCATCCTACAATTTGATTAGTGACAGCACACGACGCGCCGTCTAATGCCGCTCGCCGCGTATATTTATTGTTCTCCATAATATGAAGTCGAAATTAGAGAACACTTTCTGGGTTTTTTCAAAGTTTTAAATACTAAGGAGAAGGGCTCTTCAATTTTTTAAAAGAAGAAATATTATCAAAATTTAAAATAAACCTTGATGACATGAGAGGTCAGGATTACGACAATGGGGCAAATATGTCTGGCAAGCATGTGGGCCTTCAAGCTCAAATTTTAAAAATGAATCCCAGAGCAACGTTTTTACCTTGTTCAGCTCACACTTTTAATTTAAGTGTCAATAATGCAGTTAAAATTTTGTATGAGACTGTAGGTTTTTTTTTTCAATTATTCAGGAGTTGTTCAATTTTTTTTCTGCTTCACCCTATAGATGGGGCATTTTAAAAAGGAATGTACCAAACCTAACTTTAAAATCAGTAAGTGAAACACGATGGGAAAGCAGAGTCAAAGCCATTCGCCCTCTTGGGTGTCAATTCCTCTAAATTTGTAAAAGTTTACATGATTTGGTGGAAGATAATTCAAGAGATATGAATACGAAACATTCAGCAAGGTCAGTATTAGACAAAATTAAAACGTTCAAATTCATTTTTTCTATTATAATTTGGTATGATGTGTTAACAAAAGTTAATATAGTAAGTAAAATGGTCCAGAAACCAAATACAACTTTAAATGAATGCCATAAAGAAATAAAAACTCTTATTATTTATTTCACTGAAAAAAGATCAGACAAACATTTCGAGATTTTCATGAATGAGTCTTTCTGATAGCAGAAGCGGAAAAAGTGATGTAGAGCAAACATTTGCATTATTAAGACAAAGAAAGACGAAGCTTTAATTTTCGTATGAAGGTACAGATGAAACAGTATTCGATCCAAAACAAAAGTTTAAGATCAGTTTTTATTCAATCCCTACAAAGACAATTTGGGGGAATATAAGTGCCACGATTTATTTGGATTTTTGGGTAATTTTTAAAATCTAGATTCTGATCTAATTAAAAGATCATGTATGGATTTGGATTTAGCTTTACAAATTCAACATGAAGGAAACGTATGCAAAGATATTGATGGTCTTGATTTGCATAATGAAATTCTGTCATACAAAGCTCTTAACCCACTCACAGACTCTAGCAAAATTTCGGATTCGTCCATAGATATTTTAATTTATATAACAAAGAAAAATTTACAATCCTTGTTTCCAAATCTATTTATAGCCTTGAGAATATTCCTGAACCTTTCCAATTCGTTTGCATCTAGCGAAAGGATTTTTTCAAAGCTAAAGCTCATGAAAAATTATTTAAGAATGTCAATGTGCCAAGAAAGGCTATCAGATTTGGCAGTCGTTTCAATTGAAAATAAAATTTGTGAAGCCATTGATCACAATGAAATGATTAATGAGCTTGCATCTGTGAAAGCACGACGTGTCATGTTGTAATTCCAATATTTATTATTTAATTATTTTTCACTTGGTATTATGTATTATTTAATAAAGTTTTTTTGCATTGAGAGTATCTCCTTTCCGTTATTGTTTCATGTTATATTGCAGAATGCCTTATTAATTTGCTAATTGAGTGTTTTCTTTCTTACTGTTAACTTATATAATAATATTGTTTTAAAATGAACTTTTTTCTTCATTTAATTTTGAAAATAAAATCTTTTTTCAAATATGGTTCGTTTTATTTTTCTTTTTACATTTATATCGTATTTTTAATCATATCACAAGAACATGTTATAATATAGGTATCTTAAAAAAATAATATGGGGGCGCACAAAAAATCCTGCACTCAGGCGCTCACTACCCTAGGAACGGGCCTGTTAAGAACTGTAAGCTTTATCCTACCAATTCATAAGAAATATTTATTAGTACTAAGATATGGGAGCTATTATTTAAATAATTTAAAATAACCTGTTGATAAAATATTATCAACTGTTTGCGTAACCATTACCTAACAACAATTTCTACTTTTATGTCAGAATTGACCTGACGCCTCTTGGTCACTATTTTAAAGGATAAAACACACATTAATCACACGGAGATAAGTTAAGAGGGTAAGGTGGATGTTCTATGAGTAGTAACTTCATAATCGAACACAAATCTTCATCTTGGACAGAATGAGCCATATGGCATCTATAATTCTCATGCAAAACATTGACATTTCTTGTGAGCTTCCGGAATATGTATTTTTGATGTAATATAGTGTTTTAACAACTCATTAACAAAAAAAGAAAGCATATCTGAAATGGTTAGCAAACAGAGACTAAGATGATAAAATATAACAGTTGAAGATATTAAGTAAAGAAAGAAATCAAAATAATGGAAGCAAAAAGTATTATGACATAAACAGGTATTTTTAAAATTTTCGATATCCAGCAAAATCTGCAAGACTCATTGTTAAAACTAATGCACAGCAGACTTGACAGAAAATTGACAAGACTTTAATGAGTCGACAGTATATCGATAATGTATCTTAAGTGTATGAAAACGTAGTAAGAGAAAAAAAATAAAAACCCAGTGATGTTTCGATCATCTTTGTCAGACAAATTTATGGAAAATAAACTGGTGAGGTAGAGCTTTTGTATTTCTCCCACTCTATTTAATATTTGTATAGATACAGCCCTTAAAAACTGGACGAAGACATACCAGCCAATAGCTGTATACTTAAAAAAGAACAAATACTATATTACAAGTTCAGAAAATTAGTAGATGAATACGCAACATGGAGCATACATACAATTCTGAGTTCCAACATCGAAAAGATTATAATACCCATGTTCGTCCGTCTAAAGATCTGGTCTACAGGCAAGGATTGATCCCAGCGTAAACCGACAATCTCAACGTAAATAAGGACTCGTGTGACAATCGTTGCGAACTATGATTGCCTAGTAAAGTCACATTGTTGTGAGCCTTTCGACTCTCGTAACTCCAAGAGATATCGTTGCCACCTTTGACCCTTGCACTTAGAAAGGATACGGTATTAGAGGTCTTAAAAGTGCGTCAAATAAATGTCCGAATATGCGGCTTCTCTCCTACTCAGTAGGATTACTATCGCAACAACGAGTCATCAGTAGGGTAAAACTAACCTGTCTCACGACGGTCTAAACCCAGCTCACGTTCCCTGTCTATGGGTGAAAAATCCAACGCTTGGTGAATTCTGCTTCGCAATGATAGGATGAGCCGACATCGAAGGATCAAAAAGCGACGTCGCTATGAACGTTTGCCGCCACAAGCTAGTTATCCCTGTAATAACTTTTCTGACACCTCTTGCTGGAAACTATTCAAGCCAAAAGGATCGATAGGCCGTGCTTTCGCTGTCCCTATGCATACTGAACATTAGGATCAAGCCAGCTTTTGAGCTTTTGCTCTACGCAAGGTTTCTGTCCTCACTGAGCTGGCCTTTGGACACCTGCGTTATTTTTTTTACAGATGTACCTCCCAGTCAAACTCTCCGCCTGGCAGTGTCCTCGAATCGAATCAGGCTGGAGGTAAGTTGACGCTCGAAACGAAGAACACGAACGCTCGCCGGGTATCCGAAAGGCAAGCTTTAACGGAACCACGAAACCGACGAACGGCACAAAGCAACGGAACAAAACTCCATGGCCTGGGCTCAAGAATACCGTGACAGTTGCCGCCTCGTGAGCGAACGACGAACGCGTTCGCCTTTCCGAGTAAGTAAAGAAACGATGAAAGCATTGAAATCAAGATGGGGAAAACCCGCTACATGGTGATGGAAGGACAACGAATGTCTTACAAATGAAGAATAAACATATGTCTATAAGTATTTAGGGGTTACATTAACGAAAGGCACAAAACTAACATTCAAAATAAAGTATCAAGGGAAGTGCAATGGTCTGACAGCTACATCCAATTTTGTGGAATAAATTCTAGTTTGAACGTTTGAAAAACATAATAAACTTTGAATAAAGTTTGAAGATGGAAATCACCTGAAGATAGAGTGAGAGAACGACCTAGATGCGCGTGGAATTCCAAAATATCTGAGGCTATACAAAAGCAGCAAATAACAAATACAGACTAATATAGAGATACAGTTGATGAAGAAATATAGGAATAAAAAAATAAACGCTAATATACTGTTCTGGTATAAAGATTCTGCTATAAAGTATAGTATGTGTATAAGAGAATGATACAATTTAAGGGTATGAACGCATTTAATAACTAAGATTAGAAATTATGGAATAGACAATTGCCACGCTAATGCTTAACGTCGGAGAAAGTTTTTTCCAAAAATAAAGGATCAAATAAGAATCTGTCTCTAATGTTCATCTGATGCAGAGACGAAACGGACCAAATCATTGGTGGACTCTCTTATGTGTCGAAATTTTTGAGATCATTTAACCACTAACTACCGTTTAAATTTCTGTGTAACCATGTACAGCGTTCATTCTCACGCAACTATTTAATGTGCACTGGTTGACAATCTTCAAATAGGGTGATGGGCTGGCACCAACATTTAGCACTGGAATACATAGTTAGAAAAACGTCAGAAGGTAGAAACAACACAGAAGCAGAACCAAAGCAACAGGCGAAAATACGTATACGGAACTTAGACACATGCAAAACAAATAAGTTTGCCAATAAACACAATAAAGACTAAAATCCTAGTACCAAACCAATTGAAGAGAGCAAGACGACCCTATCTGACAGTTGACAATTTAGAAAAAGTATTTACTTTACTTATCTCTTTAGGAGTCAATAACACAAAGGACAATATTGACCATGCAGAGCTTAGACCGATAGTGAGCCATGGATGTGAAACTTGAATATTGACTCAAACATCTGTAACCCGCATGTCATCTTTGAAAGAAAGGTACTGCGATGAATAATAGGCCCTACAAATGAGAACACGGACCACCTTTATCTCAGTGTGTCCGCTTACAGCGTCTTCAATGGACAGGTCGTGTATTCAGAATGAAAGAAAATAGGCTTCTAAAAAAACTGTTAAAGAACAGGATGTAGCGGAAGAGACCTATTGGAAGACCGAGAAACCGATGTGAGGATGATGTGGATGAAAACGCAAGAAATCTTTTTGGCAGTCGATCGTGAAGAAGAATGGTTACAGATACAGACCGTAACGAATGGAGAGGTATAAGTTTCGTACGCGGTACGAATCCTAGACGCGTTCAGGATTACTTCGCATGCGCAGTGTAAAAATAAGCGTTCGAGGTGATCAAGCTTTGTACTGGGAGGGACTGCTAGTCCGGAATCGTGTCTTTGCGGTAACCGATCCTTGGGATTTGAAGAGAACTCTGAGTTCGTACATGCACAATAGGAATTTGAAAATACTTACCAACATTTTTATATATTGTGTGCTCTAAGGTTTAAACAGATAAACCGCTAATTCGTTAGCGTTACTTGGCGCCTATATTTGTTTACTTTTCGTTCTTTGTGATATTGTTTACGTGTGTATTATTGTTTAATCTCTTTTACATCATTTGATTTTGTCAGTAAGTTGTGAATTATCTGTTGGTTGGTTATCTTTTTAAGAGAATAAAGTTTGTTAAAAGATACAAGATGTCTTAATGGATACAAGATGGCAACATTGTGAATGTATGCCAAATTCCAATTATTACACAGATACGCGAGAGTTCTTTTTTCAATTTGAATAAAGTATGACTTATTGTAAAATTTTTTGCGCTTTCATGGTTTACAGCCTAAATATTTGTATTTATATTAATTTATATATATATATATATATATATATATATATATATATATATATATATATATATATATATCTCATATGATTTTTTAAGCAGTTTTATATTTTCTAACACTTTTTGTAGTAATTTCCTACTTTTTTACGAATTTTTCTCCATTTTTAAAGGTTTTTTTTGGAATTTTTTTAGTTTCCAAAACATCAATTCCAAAAAGCCTTTTTTTTATTGTTTTGACAAGTCCAAGTAAATTGCAAAAATAGTGTTTTCCGTTTTTTTTTTCAATTTTACCGGTTGTTTTTGTTATTCCTCCTAAATATGGCATCTTCGCCATTACCCACGAAGAAAGTGGTAAATGGTCTTGGTAGGAAATGTAAAAACTCTTTCAAATCTATAAAACAAACATAACAATAAGATAGAGAACAACATTTACGTACCAAGATGGAACTTACCCATTTTATAGGACATAAATCTATCCAAAAATTAAAATATTATCTACAAAAAAGCTCTTCGACAGAGCAAAGCCTTCGACAGAGTCTGGCATGAAGGACTGACTTACAACATGAGAAGCTATGGATACAGCGGAGCCATGACAGGACTAATCTCATCGTACTTGGGCGGCCGGAGGTTTTGTCACCTCTACTGTATACAATATACACCGCCAATGTTCCAAGAACCCAAGGGATACTTCTTAGTCTTTATGAAGATGACACAGCAATTACAGCTAAACACAGAAACATTAATGAAGCTGTAAACAACTTGCATTGGATAACATAGAAGAATAGAGTATCCAGTGGAAAATAGCCATCAACTCAAAAAAAACTCAAGCGGTCATGTTTAAAAAGACTCATAGTTCAAAAAAGAAAATTAAGACTAAAAACGACTGGTTAACAGCATTATCCTTCCAATAATAACATGCATCTCTCGCATGGGGACACATAAGGAAATTAAACAAAAAGAGGATACAAGCAGCACATAATAACAGCCTCAGAGAAGCAGTAAATATACCCCGATACGTTTCTGAACGTTTCCTTTTCAGAGAACTGAAACAAGTAAGGGTGACACACACGATGGAAGGAAAAGCGAGAACAAAGTTTGCTAAGCTAGAGAACCCCCAAGCCCGATACTGCGAGAGATAATAAGATAAGATGCGTTCCATCGATGGAAGCAGAAAAGACCAAAACCTGGCCAACATATAAAGTCTAGAAAATCGTAGCTCTATCAACAGAGGACAACCCAGTACATAGCACTGGCAATTTTTTTAATGACTTTTAATGACTAATGATATTACTTTTCGGACATCTCTAAAAAAAAATTACAAAAAACTGAAAAAACGGCTTCGGCCACCAAAAAAATTACAAAACTACTAATAAAAAGGCGAAAGCCACCAAAAAATTAACAAAATACCCTAAACCAGGGCACGAGAGACCCACATTCTCGAACGCCAAGTCGCCGAACTGGGCATACCCCGGAGCGGAGACTTGGGGCCACCAGCAGATAAGTCACCAGAGATAGCAGGAAAAGAGCTAACCTGCTTTGATCGGGATAGGATATCGTGTTGGAGTTCTTGTATCCAGGATTCCACACGACAAGCACTTTGCTGATAGTTGTGATCCTATCGTGCATCATAGTACTATAGGGGCGAAAGGGATGGTCTGGAGCACTGAGGTGCGGTGGAGTGACTCCTGAGTACAAGAGATAATCCTCCTCGCCCCAATGAATTGTAACACCTGAGTGTCATTCTTAAGGAGTGTACAAGTCCAAAAGGCTGGGTTAAATTAAATTGCTTGCTCGCTCTTCGACAAATCCAGCTAGGTTGTTAAATAAAACAAACCAGGCACTAAAGACTGAGTTGGAGGTTGTTCGAAATTGTCCTATCTACAAGTCACCTATCTACAAGTGAAGAAGACACAGAAGATCTATAGATTAATGACAACGTAACAATCAAAGGAAATGATAAATTCAAATACTTGGGGTTT
Source organism: Diabrotica undecimpunctata (assembly GCF_040954645.1). Classification (NCBI taxonomy): domain Eukaryota; kingdom Metazoa; phylum Arthropoda; class Insecta; order Coleoptera; family Chrysomelidae; genus Diabrotica; species Diabrotica undecimpunctata. The sequence goes on along the minus strand of NC_092803.1, from coordinate 24,059,571 downwards.
ACAATCACGAAAAAGACAACAACAGCAGAAGAAATTAGGCAAAGATTAGGACAAACAAGAACAGCAATCTGACAACTTAACTCAATATGGTGGGAAAGCAACCTAAATATGAGGACAAAAACACAGGTATTTGTGTGTAGCGAAGTATTATGACATATGGGGTTGAAAATTGGATTATAAACAAGAAAAACAGCAGTAAGATAGTAGCAACAGAGATGGAAGGACGAAGCAGACGACGCCATGAGTAAGAGAGGCCTAAACGATGGAGAATGGGACAACAGAGAGAGATGGAAACGGTTGATCAAAATTCGTTCGCGGTGTAAATCAATCCTGAACTGATTATGAACCGCGCTTACGTACAACCCGATTACTAATAATATAATATATATATATATATATATATATATATATATATATATATATATATATATATATATATATATATATATATATATAAAGAGGAATCTGAACTGATCCTGAACGCGTCCATTACTCGTACCGCGAACGAAACTATAATAATGAGGGAGGCCAGGGCTATAATTGGGCTATAGATCCATATAATGAATGGTTGACAGTTTTCAGATGTGAAAAAGAAGTCATGTATAGAAGGAAAATATATTTTGTAATAAATATTTTTGCATGTTTTTATTGTTTACGCATGTTTTTATTGTTTTCACCTGGTTTTGTAAAATTTCCAAATACGAATGGATTTGCAATACATAATTTTAATGTTTAATCGAGTCAAATTATTAATTTTTATGGAAAATCCGTTTTATTTAATATAGTGTATTATTTATCCAGCTAAAATTGATATTCAAGAACATTCAATAAATAACAACTTTCAAGAATTATTGCTTAAATGAACATTAACATGATAGGTCAGCAGCTGGATCATTTGAAGTGCCTTTTTATTTTCTTGCTTTCTTTTTACTCTTATGGCTTCTTTGGACATGAACATTATCGATTTGGATTAAATAATAGCTCCACCTGATGTTTTATAATAATTTACGATTATCAATTACCGTTTAAGACATCTTATTTTGTATTATATCTTAAGACCGCGTATAAAAGAAATGTTTTTTTTGTATACACATGGATATTTTAACATGTCATATTTTTTTACCTCTCGACTAAACAATAGTTTCGCTTTTGTTAAGAGTGAAGTCATCGACGAAATTATTATGTGTGGTCTGTTACTAATTAACATAAAGTGATTGAGAATTACCAGTATCCTTCAACGTTTAAGGTGTTTACTTATAAAAACGGGCGATATAAATAATATAAACAACTCTATAAATATCAATTGAACAATGGGTCAATACCCATAATTGTAATGACACTCATAAAGCACAACAATACAATAAGGGAAAATAAAATACAAGAATAAATCTACATATAGAAAATAAAATCATTTGATAGAAAACTCTAGACTTAAAATATACATTTATACATTATTATATAGAATAGAATACCTTAAATAAAAGAAATGTTTTAAGGAACAATTGTTTAAAAATTAAAAGAAAATTGAAACATTATTTTTAATTAACAAAAAATAAAACAAAATATGTGTTCAAAAAACTGTGTTATTTTTTGGGTCTATCAAGTTTTAGGGGCCTCTGAAGGATTCTAGGGGTTAAAGAGTTTTGGAGATGTAGTACCTTTACACTAGGTTGACTGAACACAGGACACAAACTTTCAGAGCTACCTGATGTGAATATAGCTCTTTTAAATGGAGCCTGAAGCTCGCATTAGCCATGACAGTAAGGTTACACATCGTCCTTCATGAGATGTAACCCTGTTATCACAAAACATTGCAGACTTAGATCGAAAAGTTGATAAGTATTCCTGGAACTAGTAAGCAGCAGTTTCAGTACCAGGTTGGGGCGTATGAAAAATGATCTTGCACCGGCTTAGCAATAGATAATAGGAGGCAGCACTGAAGCAGTTTTACTGGCTCCTATACTGCGGTGTAGAAGGCAAATAGAAAACCACTACACTAAAAACTTCCCAGCAAATCACTATGGCTGATCAAGAGCAAGATATCCCTCAGTTCGTGGTACCTCTTAAGTAGGGAGAGGGTACCAAGAATCCCTCGTCAGCAACAGCAGTCAATACTGTTTTGAAAGTCGGTATATGGAATGTTCAAAGTATGTACCAAGCGAAAAAGAAGGCAAACATTATTAAAGAAATGCAATGAAGCAGCAGTGAAAATCTAGCAATATTCGAACACCAAATGTATTATATATATATATATATATATATATATATATATATATATATATATATATATATATATATAAGCGGGGATCCTACAGCTTCTTCCGCTTCCCGCATTTCGATCGCCATCTTTTTCTATCTCTCCAGGTGTCTTCATAATGGCTCTGTCTTTCATGGTTTCCATAACACCTTGTATCCAAGATTGGCTGGTCTTCCTCGTTTCCTTCTATTACTTTTATTGTATTCCATAGCTCTTTTTGGCCATCTGTTGTCGTCCATCCTCTGTACGTGTCCATACCATATTAACTGTCTAGTTTCTATTCTTTCAGAAGTTGTATGTACTCTATCTGTTCTTCTTCTAATTTCAGAATTAGGTATACGTTCTACTCTTGATATACGGCAAGCTCTTCTCAGGTAGTCCATTTCAACCGTGTCAACTTTTTTCTTTCCTTTTACTGAACATTCTGCTCCATATGTAAGAATGGGCTCTGCAATTACTTTGTAGATAGTCATTTTTGTTCTCATAGTAGCTTTGTTGGACCAAAGTATCGAATTCAGAATTTGAACACTCTTCCTGCCTTGTTGCACTCCATAGTCTATATCTCGTTCCGTTGTTCCTTTACTGCAGATAATACTTCCCAAATATTTGTATTCGTAGCACCTTTTCATTTGTCTAATTTCCAAATCCGGGTCTTCGTCTTCACTGCCTATTCGCATATATTCTGTTTTAGACATATTCATACTCATCCCCCATTTTTCGTATTCATCTTTGAGCTTTCTAAGCATATAATCTGCATCTTCTTCACAGCTTGCAATTAGTACTTGATCATCTGCAAAGAACAGCGTTGTCAGATAATGGTTGTTAAGCTTCAACCCCATTCCCGCACATTTTTGTCTCCACTGGTGCAGTGCTTCTTGGATATATATTTTGAATAGGGTTGGGGAAAGACAACATCCTTGTCTCAAGCCTTTCGTTACTGTAAATACCCTTGAGAAAGTATTTTCTGTTTTTACAGTGCTTTGAAGACATTTATAGATGTTCAGTATTGCTTTTAGATATGTTTTACTAACTACCAAATGTATTATACTGGAAGGAATAATGAGCAGTCCACTATAGGAAGGCACATACCACAAAACATCAGATAGAATGTAAACCATTATCACCAACAGGCTAAAGAATCAAAATACAAATGAAGAAGGCCAGAAAGATATATACTTCTACTGGACGAGAATAAAGAAAGATATTGAAATAGCAGCAAAAGATAGGAACGGAAAATTGTGCGCATAAAAATCATTGGCATGACGAAGAATGAAAGATAAATGTAAAAGAAAAAAAATAAAGCCAACAGAAAGATGCTTACCGACGAAATAGAAGAAATTTAGAGAATTACCAGACAAAGAGAAGAGAATAAAAAAGGATACATAAAAGAAAATAATGAAACCACTTAAAGAAGGAACTTAACCATATAGGAAACCTTAACAGTGAGAAATAATTCGGAGCATTCTGTAAGAAAGTTAACATCAACAGAAAAGAATTCAAGGTAACCACAAGTCAGAATGGTGACCTATTAACAACAAGGAAAGATGTATTGAATATATGGGTGGAATACAAGGTGATTGATATAGAGGAAGAAGAAGAAAACCTGAAAGAAGAAAGATATGAGGTAAGAGGAATGGACGAGGGGGAAGAGGAACCACCAATGATCCTTAAAATTAAAGACGCAGTAAAAAGATAGCGAAAAGCTACAGCAGCTCAAAAAAGAAGTATATACATACACAAAAAAACCTCCCCAGTGATTGGAATATTGGAATACTTTGCACCATACACAAAAACGGAGATATCTTTGAATGCTCTAACCACAGAGGAATTACGCTTCTAAATGCAGCGTATAAAATATTTTCCACAGTACTACGTCATCGTATGGCACCATATGCAGAACTGATAGTAGGAATACCAGGCTGGTTTCAGAGGTGGTAAATCGACAATTCATCAGATTGCAACCCTGAAACAAATTTTGGAGAAAACACTGGAATATGGCATTGATACTCATCACATATTTATAGACTACAAAGCAGCCTACGACTTTGTAAATAGAAGAGAAATGTTTAAAGATATATATCAGATATTTATATCAGATAGAGTGGCTATACTAAAGATGAATGCTAACGTAAACTTTCAAATTAAACATTGTACAAGAATAAGCTCCCACATCAAGTAGCGAACAGAACGACAAAAAAAATTTACACAGACGTGAAACTAGCCCTTGAAAATACAAAAAAAAAAACGAAATGACCTTTGATATAGGATTTTATTGCGAAGGTCGGAAATCAAAAAGAACAATTTGGAGGCTTTGTCCATGGGCCTCGAAACAAGAGGGGTGATACGTTGGTACAATTCTGCAAGGAAATACTATTTATGCAATTGCCAATCTTTAAACTTCCTCCTATGAGGTTGTATACGTGGAGGTCACCGACTACCAATAAGGATATTCTTCTTCTTCTTCTTCCTCTTTATAAGCAATTCTGCTTGTTAATTGGCGGATTTATACACTCCATTTTTTGCGCGATCATCCGATACTTCTTTTTCCGATTGGTGACTTATCTCTTGCTATTTTAACTACACGGGTCTTTTCCATTCTGCTTATGTGGTTATTCTTTTTTTTTTTATTTTGTGTCGATTCATTTATACAATGTACGTTACATTTTCTTCTAATGTCTTCACTTCTCTTTCGATCTCTTGGATCTCGTTGGATCTTGTTTTTGAGGCATATGTCATTATTGATCTTTCACTGGTTTTATAAATTCTTGACTTCATCTCAATGTGAATGTGTTTGTTTTCCCATATTGTGTTATTTAGGCATCCTGCCAGTCTATTTGTTCTTTGCACTTGATCTCTCACTTCTTCGTCCAGGTCTCCATAGCTGAACGGTATAATTCCCAGGTATTTTATTTCAATAATGCTTCTGTCGTATTAAAATAAATCTAAAAATTACAAGGAACAAGACCAATCCGCAAACAATTAAACTCAGAAACTTCTCGACGAACAAAATCGAAAAAAAGTAAAATCTGACTTAATAATGCTTTCGTTGATACTTCAGAAAAAACAACGTTTGTAATTGAGGAAATATGCTTAAAAATACAAAATAAATCACCATAATAATGACAATTCATTTGTAAGCGAGACCAGTAGTTAATAAAAACAACCCATGGATGAATGAGGAAATTCTACAACTAATGAATCAGCAAATACAACATAAGAATAGATGTGGGAGACAATATAGAAAAGTACATAAAATAATAACGCAGAAGATTAATAAAGTCAAAGAAGTATGGCTGACGGAAAGATTTGCAGAGATAGATAAACTTTATAAGAAGGTTAAAGAAGCCGCCTGCTTTTCAAGGAAAAGTCGAAGCCGATTATAACTGATAGTAAGGCAACGCAATATGAGAAACAGACGTGAAAATTGAAAGCTGCTAGTAAATCGAGAAAGAATAATGGTAAGAGGCAGGGGTCTACATATCACAAAAAGTGAAATAAAGTATGCTATTCAAAGAACCAACGAAAAAAAATCCCTTGGTCTAGATAAAATACGTGGTTATATTCTAAGACTTCTGGATGAGCACTATACAGATCCTTTGCAACGACTTTTTGACGATATATACTAGAATAGACAACTATCTGATGACTGGTTTGTTTCCATATTTATATTTTTATCTATGCAAAAAAATATGAGGACTACATCTAGCATGAGACTATATCAGAAAACAACAGCAAAGAGATGTTTATTGAGTAACGTGTTAAAGATATTTCTGCATATTATCCATGAAATAATTTACCCTATTTTAGAACGGCATCTTAACGAATTTCTATTTGGCCTTAGAAAGGACCTTGTCAAGGGAGACGAGAGAGGCACTATTTACCACACGGGTACTGATTTAAGGAGATAGAGATATAAACAGTAACGTTTTCGCTTGTTTCTTGGACTTTAGACATTTGTTAGACTACAGAATAAACAACGTAAAACTCATAGATATCTTAAAAAGAACTGGCATGTAGAAGCATAATCTTAGAATTATAGTCAACTTTTAAAGTCAAAAAGTGGAAATCAAGTACTTTGAGCAATTTAGCATACAACAACAAGGAGCTGGTCAGGGATCTGTTTTGCCGCCGACGTTAACATTTAGTATACGTATCTCCTTAGAAAAGCTTAGGAGGATATAATAGATGCAATATCATTTAATGGAAACTCCATAAAATAATCAGGTATGCTGATGACACCGTTTTTAGTCCAGAGGGATTTCAATAGTTAATTGATAAAGTAGACAGCGAACAGCCGCTGTCTTGCAAAGGATAGGTCAACAACATCTACTTTTAAAAGTAAGACCAAGGAAGTTATTACATTTCGGTCACATAATAATACACGAAAAATATCATATCGTTCAACTTATTATTCAGGGAAAGTGAAAGCAAAGAAGGGACCAGGAAGACGACGTATTTCGTGGATTAAGAACTTGAGACAGTAGATCGGAAAAACTTCGTGGAATTATTTAGTGGATAAAGTTTTGTGAATTACAGTGATTGTCAACGTCCAATGAGGATACGGCACTACAAGAAGAATTATGATTCTAGGAATGTTTTTAGAATTAATGTTTCAGGACATTTTAAAAAAATGTGATGCACTTGAACTGTTATAAGGAGCTCTGGAGAGTTTTATTGGTAGTCTGGAATAATTCAGGTGCCTCTAGGGGTCTTCAGAAAAAATTGAACAGGTTCAGGAGTATCGTGGAATATTTCAGTCCCTTTTATAGGGCTTATAACATTTCAGAATATTTCAAAGCAATCTTTAATGTTTTAGAGTCTTTGGAAGAGGTCAAATTAAAGTAGGTATAACAAAGAGTATGGCTCTGATAAAAAATAATAAAGAAGTGGAGAGAAAGAAGCATAAGAAAAATGAGTAAAAGTAATATACATTAAATCAAGTAACGAGCAACAAAAAAAGACGAGTTTGACGATGATCTCTTTTACAGATGGCGGAATATTTCATTTCATTAGATAAGTATCTTTCTCAATAGGAGTTTAGGGTACAACTAGGGATCCGGAAGACACTAAAATAGAGAAACAAAAAATAGGGTAAAAAAAGATGTAAAAACAGAAAACAGAGAGAGAAAATATATTTCATTAAAATAATTAAAATACCTTTGCGATCAACTTTGTTATAGAACTACTGTTTTTTTTTTTTGTCCAGAGGCATCTTTATAACGCCTTGTTAAACTAAATGGCAGGATCAAGTAGACTGCAGAAAACTCGAAAACACCAACGAACAAAATATGATCTCGGTTAAAAAATGAAGAACTGCAGGGAAATTTCAAATAAATACGAAACAATTAAAATATTAATAGTTTCAATTAAATAAAAAACTGCACAAATACGTTATGAAATTAACATAAACAACAATATTCTAAGACACTATCACAGTAATAATTTCTGATAACCTTGCGACATTTTTTATATAAAACATGTTTACCAAAAAAAAACTATTATCAAGAAAACACTATCTTAAAATAAGTGGTAACCAAATACCTCTACCATCTAACCTTAACATCACCTTGACCCTCAAAACGATGTAGTGAAACCGATATAAGATTATAAACTTTGTAGTGAAAACAATATAAAAAGTAATTGTTTCTATAGTTATATAGCATTAAATATAAAAACTGAACGATTTAGTTTGCTGTATTCAAGAACTACTTAACAGAAACTGTTTCCATATACATACTATAGAAAATTAGAAAATGTTATACTTACGGAACTTCCAAGGTACAGATACCTCTTCTGGAGTTATTTCTCGCAGCTCCTTGCAGCTGGGCGGCTTCTATGCTTAGAAAAGAAAGGGCCATCAAGGCCGCTGCGCCCACCACCAGCTTGTACAACATATTTATCTAAATTTTGTTAAAACACTTCTAATATCACCGGATGCCGGTATCTTCTGCGTCCGTAGCTTCTGTAATTGTGTATCTGGTGCTGGTTTAAAATAAACACGAAATATTTTCTTGTGCTTGGTGTTTAAGTGGGAGTTAAATAGGCGCTTGATTAGTTGGGGAGCTGATAAGATTCGAGTTTGACGAATTGGATGTTGTTGGAGAGATAAGGGTTTTGGGTATTTTTTGATAGTTGATATTCAAACATACTAAATATTATGTAATAATTGCAATAATAAATTATTTCAGAGTTAGTACCATTCTTCAACTGTCTTATTTTTTTTATTATCGTTAATATCCATATATTATTGTCATCTACTTTTATAGTTTCTTCAATACAATTTAAGATTTTCTGCTGTTTCCTATTTACAAAAAACTTCCGTTTCCTTATTTAAATATAGCTTCCATTTGTTGCATTCTGGAAAAAACCTTTTGTCAAACTTTTTACCCATTTTGTTATAGTGAATGCCTGTTTTTGTAATTCGTCTATAATACACCGGTTATTCTGTTATTCTTCTATATGTAGCCTTTAACTCTTTCATTACTGATTTTATTGTAGCTAAATAAAATTGTTTAAAATGACTTTAATGATATTCGTTGATACCTAGAGACCTAACAAAGCGATTGATTGTTTTACATTGTTGCGTGTCCTTGTATCCTTGGAAAGTACATGGGACATATATGTCATATTAGTGTTGAATGATGGGATAAATAAATCTCATCAGTAATGAAACCAACTTATATTCAAAATAAAATAAGTACATTACACAAAAAAAAACATTACTTCTTATGAATGATGTGGTAAAAAACAATTTTTGCATAGAGGCACATTGCACGCTATACAAAAAATAGTCGTCGTTCGAGTTTCTGATTTATTTTGTGAACATCTAAAGCCCCTTCTCCTAGTAGGTATTTGTTGTGGCAAAAACATGGATCATCTGTTTCTGTCGTTTAGATATTCTTCTAGAACGGCCACTTTCGTCTTCTGACATATGATTTCGATCTTCCTAATTCAATTAGCTGTTCTGCTAATGGCACCAGAAAATGCAAAAGTGAAAACTTTGTATTATCTTGTTGTACAATTCTTTTATGCAAATCCTTGTAAATAATCCAAGAATTTACAATAGAGCACATAACTAATATATAAAAAACTTTTCTCCACCATTTCGCAGATTTTCGGTCCATATCATAATGTGCTAACGTTTTGATCGGCGAGATCTGCTCCTCCTATAAAATTATTGTAAAAAATAATTGCTTCTGGACAAGTGAACTCAGCTTTTTCTCCAGTTTTCAGCTTTCTGTTGATAATTCCAACAGTTGTACTGTGACAATTGGACATCAGCATTACTTTTTTCGTATCTTTCCATTTAGTCGCTAAAATTCCTTTGGATGAAACTAAAAACTCTATAACACGCATTAACATTTTGTTATTTTTAAATTTGGCTACCTTTACCCGATTGGCCATATAGGTTCCTAACCATGGAAACTTTAGGATGTTTAGTAGATCAAGTGAAAAATCTATTAAACTATAGACACACATCTGGTGACCGCATGGTGTTGGCTAGAGTTTCAACAACTCGATCTCTACTCCTAGAGTTCCAGTAGTTGGTGTGGATTCTTTTCCCAAGTAAATATTAAAATCGTATATACAGTGATGAGTGTCTTACCACCCGGCTTTTTAACGTAAGAGATAGAAAACACAGTTACCTTGTGAAATAAAAAGAGATGAAACTCGTAGAGGTGAGAAATAATCGGAAAAACCTATAATTTCTATTACATTACATTACCATTAATGATAGTCTCACACCTTTAGATGTTAGATTCGAGCTAAATCACCTCGGTCATAATTATTATGAGTAACGTCGAATGTGTGACGTATTTCCATTTTTTAATTTCGCATAAAGTAAAAACTGATTGACCACAATAAAGCAAAAATGTGTAGTGATTATTTAATCTAAAGTTTTAAATTATTAACCAAGAATAATTTCTACTATGATTTGAGGGGTTTCATACACTCTTGTCACGGAATAATTATAAATCCTTCGTGGATTAGTGGAAAGAATTCGATATTGCGATACAGACATCGCAGACGATTAGAGTTCAAAACCCACATGTTGGTTTTCTTTTTTTTTTTTTTTTTAATAATTTGAAATTATGCAAAGATCGTTTTGCTTTGAATCACTAAACAAAACTAAACAAAAACTAAAGTTAAAACAAAAAATCTTATTGACAAAATAGTATTGTCGTACTTTCGAAAATAAAGTAAAAACTTTTAAAGAATGTTTAAATAAGTAAAAATTCTAAAAAAATAAAAAAATATCCGTGGCCACTAATCAATCGATTAGGAAAAGTCGCACTGAGAATTCACTAACGATGCGAGAATTATGTGCAGAACAACCATCGTGTTGAAATCATATGGAATCGAAAGGTATTGGTAAATTACAAAGGGCTGGGACAATTTCATTTTGCAGAAGTTCCAAGTATTTCCGTCCAGTCAACATACCGTCTATAAAAAATGGACCAATAACATGATTCCCTATTATGCCTCCCCAAACATTTACTTTTCGAAGACGCTGGGTACGAGCGACATAAATCTGACGAGGATTTCCTCGAGATCAATACCTAGCATTGATTGAATTGTGACGGCCATGCAATGAAAACGTACATTCATCGGTGAACAAAACGTTCTCTAAAAAATGTTCATCTTGATGTGACATTTCCATTGCAGTTTGACAAAATTCTAAACGTCTATATTGATTCCCAGGGAATTGTTCGTTGGATTTATGAAGTTTATAGGGACGGTATTGATGTCTTTACAAAATTTCACCTACTCTAAATCTTGGAATTCCACATTGTTCTCCGAGACGAGGTGTTGATTGGGTAGGATTTTGCTCAATACCAGTAAACAGTAAAAAGTTTTTGTTTACCGTAAAAAACACTTCTCGATGTGTTATTATTTGATAACTTGGCTTATTTGAAGGCTTGATGATTTGGTTAGCTATAAAGCAGGTAGCTGTTCGCGCGCATCCATTCCAATGTCGTCAATTGTTTTGAAAATCATTACCTGTACAGAGGAATTGATATTAACACTGAGAATTTAGTGGTGGATTTGACATTAAACAGTCTTCAATGGATTATTTTCCATTCACAACTGAAGACTGTAAAACTGGAATTGAATTTGAAATATTTTGTATTTCTATTTTATAACATTGAAATAAGAATAAATTGTAAATAATGAGTTTTTCGAAAACTTGTTACCTAATATGTATCATATTTTCTATTATTTTTAATTGAGTAAAACAAAAATTTTACCCTTGGTGTGAATTGAACCCCAGTCTTCTTATCGATAGACAACGTCTCTAAATATTACACCAATTCTAGATACAATAATTGTTTTCGGACTGATCATACCTATTTAGTTTAGTCAAATATTTCAGTTGAGTTATTTTTATTATTAAATAAACTTTATAATTTAAAATCGCTAGTAATTAATGTTTTTTACTATAATATATCTTAATATATTTAATTATTTATTCTAACATCAGAAATTATTAAAATAAAATATTTTCGAAGTCATCCGTATAATTATGACTGAAGTCAAATAGACACGTCTAATAACTAGCCTTATCTCGTACTATCTCACAACTTAATCTGTCTTCTATCCTTTCCGCTATTTTGCCGGGTGGTAAGACACTCATCACTGTATATCCTGTGAAAGAATCACTTCGCTGCCACATTTTTATATCTCTTTTTGATCTTCCTTTGAACTTAGTCATTGATTCGTCGATGGACTGATGGGAACTTTCAGTCCTTGCCTTTACAAAAGTTTGTTTCAAACAAGAAACCACTTCATCGATATAGTATGTTTTTGATGTATTACCATTTCTTTCAGGATTATTATAGTAGGACTTAGATAACAGGGATAAACAGCGATCTCTTGAAATAGCTTTTTTTATGAGGGAATTCGAAAGTGATTTGTTCTGTGACTAGTAGAGTAAGATAGATGGTACTTTATTGTAACAATTAACCATTGTACAACCAATCAATGTTATCATTTCGTACATATCTGTTTTTTTTTGTGTTTAATTTTATATTTCTGTTTTTTCGAAGTGCCGCTATTCTTTATCAATATTTAGTCTTGTTATCCCATTTGTCTGAGTAGGAATTTCTTTTTTCGGACAAAAGTTTGGATTTGATATATTCCATTGTGCTGTCAATTCACTTCTTTCAAACTCATTTTCAGATATTTCCGCGTTATCAGAAGTTTCTTTGTCGGAAGCAGTAATGTTTACATTCACACGGTCAGTAGTATTCTCATGTACTTTATCAGAATTTGAGGCAGAATCGTTACCAGGTACATAATCAGATTATGAGGCATCATAAGGTTCTTCATCGGATTCATTTTCAGAAATATTTGAGAGGTTTTCAATTTCTTCTTAAAGCTCCTTTTGTGTTAGAAAACGTCTACGTACCATAGTAAGTCTGCAACCAAAAAATACGAATGGGATAAATACGACCCGGTAAAAACTACTACTTGGACACTAGAGTCCCGTTTGAAATTATGGTAAAATCGATGAAAACAATATCAAAAATAAACAATATATCACTAACCCATGTTAATCAGCCACTAAGTTATTTATAATCGGTTAAAAAAACAGAGCATCCACTTTTTCTTTATTAAAATTATTATATTTACGAGTTGTTGAGGCACGGGTTTAGTTAACATCAATTTATAGGTTACAGACATGATATGTAGGTTGCATATGCTTGCATACTACTAGGTAATGAGTAAGGAATGTCTAAAAATACGGATGCGTTCAAATAACATGGGCTTTGGGGACAAACAGTTGCCAGCCAGAAGATTTTTTAAAATCCGCTGAGACATATAGATCCCAGTACTAATGAAAAGGTTAAAGATCTACTTAATGGATACTATAGTTTGCAGAGTCATTTGGTAGTTTCTTCTTCTTCTATTTATTGGCTTGCATACTAGTGCATCCGCCAGCACATTTGGTAGTATTGCAGCTCGTGTTGCTCTAAGCAATGCTGCAAGACTAAAAAACTGTACTTTTTTCCACAAAAATAATCTTAAACTTCAACAATTCCACTTATCAAACACAGTAAAGAACTTTATTTTTGATTGATAAGATAAGATAAGATTGTCTTAGTAATTTAATATGTCCGAAACGTTCTGAATCTCATGAAATAAAAGATTGTACCAGTCAGACTATGTGCTGTAATAATTGTAAAACGTTAAACTTAAGATACAAACTAAATTTAGATACAGTTCATGTGGCAAACAGTTCAGTTTGTGGTTATTTATTAGGTAAAATTGAGCAACTTAAAACTAGAATTCAGTATGTCTAACAAAAAGCTAAAATTAGCTCATTTTAATACACTTTCTTTGTTTCCAAAATTTAACGTTTTCTTAGATCTGGTAAATGATCACAGCTTTGATATTGTTTGCCTGTCCGAAACTTGGTTGACGTCGGATATCTCAGATCAGAGTGTATCCATTCCGGGTTTTAAAATAATTCGTAAAGACCGTGGTTCAAGAGGTGGTGGAATCGCTGTTTTTGTACGTGATTCAATAATTTCAAAGTCAGAACTTGCTGACCTTCCCTGTCCATTAGGTATCGAACAAATGTGGATTTCTGTGAAAATACAGAAAACAACATTGTTAGTCGGTGTTATATATAGAACTGAGGCGTGCAGGATGCTAAATTTCATACAGTATTGTGATGATACTCTTTCTCACATAGTACCTCAATTTAATAATATTATTGTAATTGGTGATATCAATGTTGATCAGCTAGTAGATAATCAAATAAATTATTGTTTTCAGTCTTATAATTTTGTTCAATTAGTAGAGGAACCTACGCGCATAACTAACAGTTCACAAACACTGCTCGATGTTATTTATACAAATAAAAGTGAACTCATTAAACATTCAGGCGTTTTAGATCATGAACTATCTGACCATAGAGCAGTGTACTGTGAATTTGATTTAGATATTAATTACAAAACAAATTTTTTAAAGATATATAGAAATTACAAAAACTTTTCAATATCTTCTTTTAACGCAGATCTGGAAAAAATGTCATGAGATAATATACTGTACGAAAATTTTATAGATAATACTCGTAATGCTGCTTTAGCCAAATATAAGAAAACTAAAAACGTCTTAGACTATAGTTACTATAAAGATCTTCGAAACGCAATTACTAATGCAGTCCGTTTCGAGAAGAATCGTTACTTAAATTATCGGTCTGCTTCTTTGAATAAAAAAGATCTTTGGAAAGCTGTGAGGTTATTCAAAATTGTAAATAAACCAGTTATAGAGATCCCTCAGGAGCTTAGAGATCCTATATCTATAAATAATTATTTTACATCTGTCTTTAGCCCTGTAAATTGTTGTCCTGAGACAACCCAATGGTATCAGTCAGATATTTTCAACCCAGATATTATTTTCTCGTTTAAAATGGCGACTATTGATGAAATTAAATCACTTATATTAGGGCTAAAATCGGAAGCTGTTGGATGTGATAATATTTCTGCAAAGATGCTACAACTCTCCCTTTCTATTACTGCTCCTTATATTACGCACATTATAAATTGTTGTTTGGAGGTAGGTTATTTTTCGGATACTTGGAAATACGCTTTGGTAAAAGCACTGCCCAAATCAAATAAACCTGAATCACTTAATGATCTTCGCCCAATAAGCATCCTACCGGGACTGTCAAAAATTTTAGAAAAGGTTATCTATAAACAGATATACGATTATATGTTTAGAAATAATGTAGTTACGTGTATACAATCAGGCTTTAGAAAAGAGTTTAGTACAACGACCCTGCTTCTTGACTTAACCGATAATATACTTCGATCATTTGACGAAGGAAAAGCAACCTCAGTCATCTTGCTTGATTTTTCTAAAGCCTTCGACACTATTGATCACGCTCTTCTGTGTGCTAAATTGAAATATTTTGGATTTGATGATACCTCCTTACAGTTTTTCAAATTTTATTTGGTAAATCGTTATCAAAAGGTCATAATCGATAATAGTTCATCAGAATTTGCATCTGTCAGTTCAGGGGTGCCTCAAGGTTCGGTTCTTGGTCCTCTTCTTTTTTCAATATATATTTCCGACCTGTATAAATCTTTAAATAATCTGAAATTGCACTCTTTTGCAGATGACACACAACTGTTTTTCTCTTTTGAACCTAACTCTGTAAATCAAGCGTCACAAAAAATAAATCAGGATTTGGAATCTATTTGTACTTATTCCACTAGACATAATCTTAAACTTAATGCTAAAAAATGTAATTCTTTGTTATATTGTTCAAAAAATTATAAAGCCACTGTTCAGGATAACTTAAAACTAATTATAAAAAATGAACCTCTAAAAAATGTTAATAGTTGCAGAAACTTAGGAGTCATATATGACTGTACGCTACGTTTTCAAGATCATGTCACCCTTTTAGTAAAAAAGTGCTATTTAGTTATGCGTCAACTGTATAGAAGTAAAGGCATTTTAAACTTTAAATTGCGTAAGTTACTTTGTGAAACTATGGTTATGTCAATTCTTAATTATGGGCTCTTTGTATTTTACCCTTGCTTAGATCAAGTTACGAAATTGAGGTTGCAAAAAATTCAAAATAATTGTTGCAGATTTGTTTTTGGCATAAGAAAATATGATCGTGTATCATGCAAAATTAAAGAACTTCAATGGTTAACAATAGATAATTTATACAAATATCACCTCGTCTCATTGATATATCGAATTATTTCCTCGTCAAATCCTATTTATTTAAGGAACAAATTAGTATTTCGTGGAGATGCTCATAATCTGAATCTGAGATATCCTCATAGTCTTATGCTGCCAAGATATAGACTAGCTATTTTCCAGCGATCGTTTACTTACAATGCTGTTTTAGTGTTTAATAGTTTAACAAAAAATTTAAGAGGTAAATCTCTTGATTTCGTGAAGCGGCATTAAAAGAAATTTTTACTACAATCGCAGTAACGTTATTATTATTATATTATAGTATATTGTTGTCGTAATTGTTACCATTAGAATTTTTAGAATTTTTTTTGTTTTTATTTATCATTAATATCATTTATCATATAACATCACAAATTATTTTCTTTATCTAATTTTTCTAGTAGCCACATGACTATTTCTACCATTTCAATGATATATTATTATTTATGTCAGTTTATAAATCATTGTTTTTTTTTCATGTTCTACTTATTTCAAACTGACTTTGTAAACTTGAGGTTAAGTGGAGTAGCTCTAGCTAGACTTCGCCTCATGTATCTCTTGTTTGTAAATTTTTACAGACTAAATAAAGGCAATTTATTATTATTATTATTATTATTATTTATTTTTACCGACTAACTAAAAAAATATATTTCAATAAGGATGCTCTAGATAATTTAAAATAAACTTAATATTCATGAAAAAAACTAGTTCGGAGGCATGACCTTGACTCCCTCATCAGATATTAAACAGAGATTCAGACAAGAAGATACTACACAGGATCAATGACGACGGAAGGTAACGAAGAAAAACAAATATTGAAATAATGTATATATATATAACAGTCCTCCGATAACGTCTCAAATTAGATCCCAAACGAGAATGTGGGTGAGTCATGTAGATAATGCATCAAACGAGTGTCGAATAGAGAAGACCGCATTTAGAATAGGTATGCCGTAACCGGGGAGAAGAGAAATGCTTAGATAATAATGATTGTAAGCGGATGAAGATTTAGAGAAGCTAACCATTAGAAATTCAAACGTTATTAACAGAATAAAAAAATGGAGAAAAGTCTTAAACCAAGCTCTGGGCATGTAGAGCCTATAGCAAATACACTACTTATACAAATTAATTTTACAACCTTTTTTATTAATATTGTAATACAACATAATCTTAGACAATGTTTTGAGATTATACGCCAGAAATTTTTTTAAATTACTTCTAAACCTAAATTATATTTTAGTTTTTTCAAGTTTGTCATATTAATATAGAAAGCATAAGCTACGCCAAAAGCCAATATCTACCAAGAATTGGTCGCATTTAGAAAACTCAATGTGTACCTGAAAATCTTCGTATCAATCATCAATGTATCTCCAAAAAAAGGAGAAAATACCAGTCTAAGAACTGCTGGATGCTACCTACCATCGAACATACGACAGAGCAACATACATACAAAAGAACATAGAAAACGTATCCCCTGTTACCACCTTCTCTGAGAATGACATACAAACCGTCGTTACAAAAATCCGCAGTATCACTATCACTAATGTCTATAAACCTCCAGGTAAGCAATGGTCAACTCACGTTCTTGCCTTAATACAATGGACGACTGTCTACAGTCGTTGTTGAGCTGGGCCTACACATTCTCCTATCAAGTCAATTCCAGGACCTAGATGAAACTTTACACGAGCAAACGAAAAAGATCGCATCCGATCTTGATAACTGCTCGGGTTGGATACCTCTTGTCAGTAAGAAGTATGCTCGTTTTGTCGGAGCTGTGATAAGTGCAGCCAAGAAAAGCATATCTAGAGGTTATCGAAAAGAATACATCCCGGACTGGTGTCAAAATAGTAATAAATTATACCAGGGCTTTTTTTAATTGCAGACCAAGAGATCGCAGATCAACTTATTCATAGACCGAATGTAGCTCGACAGCAAAAATGGATTCAGACAGAAGAAAACCTACACTTTCAAAAATCAACTCGGAAAGCCTGAGCCCTAATAAGGAAACTTGGATATAGTAAAAGCTCATTGGATCATCAAACATTGGAAAGCAACTATATAACCAGACTCCTCCAAGGCTCATATACGAGACGTAAAGAAGCATTTCATTATCATTATCACTGGTGCTACAGCCCTAGTTGAGCCTCGACCTTTCCCAGTCGTTTCTGTTCGATCGAGATCGAATAGTCTCGCTATTTCACAAGTGAAAAAATATATATTGCTATTAACGACGTTTCTCTAGGAAAAGCTCAAGGTTACGACGGCATCCACCTTGAAAACATATTCAATTGCAGGAAATACACAAAAGCCTAGCTAGCACATTTCTTTACAAGCATAATTTAGACAGTCACAGGCGAATTTAAACATTCAAGAGTTATATAGCAATATTAAAACCGGGTGAAAAAGGCCCCCCCCCCCCAAAAAACTATCGTTCAACTAACTCGATTGTCTATAATATATTAACTAGTTAAAAGACTAATCTTTACACAATATGCCCAATCATCCTTAAAATTATTCCAATCGAACAAGCAGGTTTTAGACCAATTCGAGGTAACACCTACCAGGTCTTATCTCTGTAATTACATAGAAGCTAGTTTTTATAGAAAACTAAAGAGTTCTGATACTTTCATAGATCTGTCAGCAGCTTCCTACACAATCTGGCGAGAAGGACTGATTTCCAAACTTTTACGCACTATTCCTTGCAAATTATTAGCCAGATACAAAATATGCTCACCGACAGAGTATTTTAAGTAATTAAGGGATCAGAAATAAGCACCTCCCAAAAATGTTCTGTCACAAGGTTCCGTACTCGCCCACTGCTTTTTAGTCTTTACATCGCAGACATGCCGACAACCACATCAACAAAGTTTGGCTGGGCTTTATTACCACAAACAAAATCGCTAGAAGCTATTAGTGAGAATATAAAAACGAATGGTTAAATCTGGTTTGATGAAGATTGCAATAAATACAGATTGAAAAACTACAGAAATAATAATACAGTTGGCCATCATAGCAATCTGGTCCTCGTTTTCCTTCTACTTTTCCTTGAAGAATTAATTGCAGCAACCGATATCTTTTGCTATTCCGCATGACGTGACCGAGGTATTCTATTTGGACTGTTTTAATTGTGGTTAACAACTCTTTTGTTCTCAAAAACACAAATAAGTAGAAGAACAATACCATGAGAAAAGGAAATGGAAAGTAAATGTATGTAGTTATCATGAGTGACAACTGAGAGGTGACAGGGGACAAGATCATTATGGTAATGGGGATTATGAGGCGAATAAATGTGTACTGACTAAATGTTTTATTTACATCCATTAAGTTTAAAACAACAACTTCACATGGCTCTGCGGAAATAAAGAACTTTAGGTGACAGAGAAAAAAAATAAAATGTCCAGCAATCTAAAACCCCCAGATTATCCCCATTATATCCCAGTTAAATGAAATTGTTCTAAGACACATATTTAATTGCAAATTTCAAAATCAAGGTAAGACTATTGATCAGTTTGTTACAGATTTTAAAGCTCTAGCAAGAGATTGCAATTTTAGTACTTTAAAAGATAGTCGTACTAGAGACAGAATTGTCCATGGAGTACGAGACTCGAAATTGCGGGAGAGACTACAAGAGAACGTAAGCTGAACGTACAGAATTGGCAGGAATACAAGCCAAACAATTCCGTAACGAACCAGAGGCCACAGTACAAGCTGTGAATAGTAGAAAAGTTTACTTTAAGTATAATGAAAGACATAGCAGTACTAAATTTGAACACAAACTACATGACTACAAACCACAAACCATACAGAGTAATCAACAGCAACAATGTTGTAATAAATGTGATCAATTTCATATACCAAATAGATGTTCAGCTTATAGAAAACAATACACAGCCTGCAAGTATTATTGGCATTATGCTAAGATGTGTAGAAAATATAAAAACTTACAAAATAAATGATCCACAAGATGATGGAAGAAGGTTCTATGGTGGTAGTAAAGCAGCGAGACAACTCACTAAGAATTTGTTTGGATCCACAAAAGATCAACAAAGAAATTATTAGAGAACATGTTCAATTGAATACAATTAAAGAAATCGCAAGTAGAATGGCAGGTGCTACAATTTTTTCAGTGCTAGATGGAAACAAGTTTTTTTACCAGATTGAACTTCATGAAAAGAGCCAATTGAAGAAGGGAAATGGGGAAGATACTGCTATCAAAGAGTGCCATATCGGCACCAGAGCTGTTTTATAGGTGTTTTAAAAATATTTTTGAATGTTTGGATGAGGTGGAAGTTTTTATGGTTGATATTATAGTATACGGTGCAAATCCAGCTGAACATAAAAGATAAGTGCTAGAAAGAGCAAAAAGTAGAACTGTGAGATTTAACCGAAACAAATGTAGATTTGGTTTAAATGAAGTAATGTAATGTATGTAGGTCATATTTTTAGTAAGGGGGGTTTGAAACCAGATAATGATAAGAATAATGAGTAGGGAAATTCCCAAAAGATAAAAAGATTTGCAAACATTTTGGATATGAAAGTTTTGGATATGGAAATTCCCAAAGATGAAAACATTTGCATGTTTATAAATTCGATCCCAATCTTTCTGATTTAACTAGTAATGTAAGAATCCTTTTAAAAAATATGTAGAATTTGATTGGAAAGATAAACATGATCAAGATTTCGAAAGAATTAAACATATGTTAACAATAACCCCGGTGCTACGTTATTTTGATATTAAAAAAACCATTGTATGAGTGTTAATAGTTGTAATTTAGGTTTAGGTGCAGTTTTGTTGCAGGAACATTTGCCAGTGTCTTATGCATCTAAAGCTTTATTATAGAGAGTCAGAAGTCATGGGCTCAAATTGAAAACGAATAAGGTAAAAAGAAATAAGAATAAGACTCACACAAGCAACATATTCAAGATTTGAAAAAGAATTATTAGGTGAAAAATTTCACCAATATGTGTATGGAAAATCAATACTTGTAGCCCGCTGGAAAATATTTATCAAAAGCCCTTAAATGAGACCCCTTTACGCTTACAAAGATTAAGATTAAGGATACAAGCATATGATATAATAGTTAAATATAAAACTTATACGGTCAGTTGAAACGACAGTTGGTCAGTTCCTGTGTCAGTCAAACCACGTGTTCAAGTCGAGCAAAGAAACATGTTGCTCTTTAAGTATTAAATTTTTATCCAATGTGATCGACCTAGAGTCACATTAGAATTTAAATTTGTAACAATGTAAAACCATGTATTAATGTCACAGTTATAATTTTAGTGTTAGCTTCAATTACAAAGAAGGCACTGAGGATGATCTGATCTAGATCGAAAACGTCACGTTATGCTACTGTATAAATTTTGACGACACTTTTTAAAAAATGAAGAATGAAGAAATGAAGTGTTTTACTTCGGTATAAGTTTTTTAAACGATTAATTTACATTAACGAACATTAATTTTTAGGTTAAATATAAACCTGAAAATGATTTATCATTAGCAGATGCTCTTTCAAGAAATTTTGGGAATAATAATTATTCTAATGACAACTCTTTGAATGAAGAAGTAGAAACTCATTTATTTATGATTTTTGAGAATTTTTCCTTTAGTAATAAAAAGATTCAATTATTTCAGAGACTCTTCTTCTGATGCTGATCTACAATTAATTATTAGTTATGTTCAAAATTGCTGGCCCTGTGATAAAGGTAAAGTTCCTCTTGATTTGCAATTTTATTTTTCTATTAAATATAAACTTTTTGTAGTTAATGGTTTACTTCTTAAGAATTCTTGTGTTGTAGTTCCAAAATGCTTAAGGATATCAATGTTTGATTCATCCATAAACACAAGAGCATTGAAATATCAAAGAATAGGGGTAGACATGTTTTATTTTGGCCTTTTATGGGCAAACAAATAGAAGATCTTGTAAGATAATGTGAAACATGTTTAAAATTTCAAAAAACTAATAGTTCTGAACCTTTATTACTAAGGGACGTACTAAATTTCAAATCGATGATAAATATAATTCTTTGTAGTCAGGAAAATTAGGATATACCTCAGAATAAATAACAATCAGAATGCCCACCCTCAGATGCCGCCTTTGAAGTTTGTCAGCACGCGATCGCTATATTTTAAATGTAAACATAGACTTGAATTGAGAAATTTGTGACAAGCTACGACAGAACTGTAATTTAAATTTTTAGAGATTAATAATTAAGTACATTTGAAATAATTTAATCTATTCTTCAATTAAAAGTACGAATAAAATAGTGCATAATATGTTTATCGTTGCTTTAAATAAATTAAACCGGGTTAATTTTTCTATGCACTCCAGATAAAATGTCACTGATTCCGTTTAAAACATGGCTGATTCCGTCTTTGCGAACGAGATGCGCGTACTTATTTTTTCAAGCAGAGTGGGCATTCTGATTTATACTAATAAAACTTTGATGGATTCTTACTGTGTATCAGAGGAAGTTATTGTTAGGGATATGTTTAATATAAATACAAAGTCAAATCCTGTTTCAAGATTTGGCCTCAGTATTAAGACTTAAAGTTTTTTGAGTGATTATTATTGTACTTGTGAATTATTAGATTAAGTAGGTTACATGTATTTTTCTCTTTTTGAAAAGGGAGATGTCATGAGTGACAACTGAGAGGTGACAGGGGACAAGATCATTATTGTAATGGGGATTATGGGGCGAATAAATCTTTACTAATTAAATATTAAGTACATCCATTAAATTTAAAACAACAACTTCACAGTATTTCTTTTTTTTTTTTTAATAAAATTTATTAACCTTTCCTTAACCTGTCTTTCGGTTTTTTATACCACATATGTATATATTTGACCATTTTAAATGAACACGTAATTATTTTAATAAAAACTGCTTGGATTAATTAGCATTCTTCCCTGAAAGTATGATGTCAGAAAAACCTTGATATTGGATTGGTAAACCCAGATACATAAATTGTTGTATTTCTTTTGTAAACACGTTCTGAAAATTATTTTATCCGTTGTTATATCATTGCTCTTAGTTATAATATTTACTGTAAACATTCAATATCAATAACTAAATACAGAGATATGTCCATTTTGAGAAAAACAATTCGAGAAAATCATCAAATGACGATACTATCTTGTTTTGGTAAATTTAACTAATCAGTAGCTCCATGAATTATTGTAAATAATAATAACCTTAGCTTGCTGGTAAGATATTTAATCGACGACTTGGTAGAAAACTTTTATTACACTCAAGCGACGTATTGGTTGCCTATAGATAGGGTAGAGTAGTTTATTTCCACTACTTTTAATATTATAGTCAACCTTTTTATAATTAGATAAGAACTTTTGTGGCATCAGTTGTAGGTTAATCCCATATAAACATAATATATAATAATTTTTATTAGCTGGTTGTGTGTCATGTGGTGAAACTTTTCCTATATTAGATAAAACAAGAAATTATATTTTTTATTTGATTATGGTCTTTGTAGATGTCTGATACCATAAAATATTTTTTCTTCAAACGTCAAATAATGATGACATTACTTATTTAACTTGATCCTGTCAAAGTTTGATGTCTCCGCCAGCAGCAGTTTTTTTTTCCATTTCTTTACGGCGGAGGGAAAAATGTTGTCATGGCAACAATATGAAACATGTCACAAAGCAACAATACAAATGTCATTAACAACAATTAAACATCATTTTTAAGTATAGTAATATTAAAAGTACAATTAGTTAATGAGGCATTTTCAAAATTGAAACCGTGCAAAAATGTTCCCGACTCTTGATACGCATTGGTAAATGTTGGCGAATCATGAGGGTTTAAAATTTTTTGAGCATTATTGTTCTTATTTCTTATTGAATCCTCTATATATCCTTCGGCAACCGTGCTTGATTTCCAGCCCCCATGTCGTTTGAGGCATTCTAGATTTCCGCCTCCATCAATTAAAAGTGTTGCTGAAGTTCGTCGTAAAGAGTGACCCGTGTATGCGCTTGCATCGTTTAAATTTAAATAACTATTTTAAATAGCTACTTTTTGGGCTACTGCGCTGATCGAATGTATTCCCATGACGCTTCGGTAACACTTTACATTTTGGTACTTGATAAAAAATCGGTTTTCTGTAAAATTTTCAGGCCGCAGTGATGCATACTTTTTATACAGTTTAATGTAGTTTTGACCAATTATCGTAAAAGATCTAATTTGTCGTATTTTACTGTCTGGGATTTTGATAATTATTACATTTTCTTTATCCTCAATGTCCACAGACTTCATTTTTACCATTTCGTCGCATCGACAGGCGCCGGTAACCCCAATTAACAAAACAATCTGAAATATTTTTATAATTTAGTAGAGTATACTACATGCTTTGCAATATAATTTTTTTTTACCTTTAATCCTAAATACAACTTATCTGGCGCTTCAAACAAAAATTTATCAAACTCGTCTTTAGTGAAAACTTTAGACTTCTTTGCAGTATATCCTTCGCTTGTTTTTTTCAGAAAGGCACGTACCTTTAAAAATTTGCTTATATCCACATTTTTTCTACTAACTAACTCGGATTTTATCATAGAGTATCGTGACCAAATTGTAGAAGATTTCCATTTATTTTGATTTTCCATTATATTAAAATATGCCAGTAAAACATCTTCGGTAACTTGCCGTACTCCTCTTGTATCGCACCACTCTTGGAAGTGCTTGTACGCTAACCGATACTTTATTCCGGACTTGGAGGGCCCCAAACGTGCTACTGCATCATTAGCCGCGGACTCAATTTCGTTTAGGTTTTACATTTTCGCACCAAATTTGCGCTTGCGGTTGCAACAAGTTGTCTTTAATAATTGCAAACAACTGTCAAACAACTGTAACCAGGGAGACGCAAATCCCACCGACGACTTAATTATTTTAATTTCTAACATCTAGACGACTTTGATAGTTGTCACAGTTACTTTCGAGTAAAAATAGCGTATGGATTATTGTACTATTTATGGTTGAAAATTGCTACGTTTGAAGAAAAAATAGTATACTTTATTCTCACTTCGTTCGGCGCGTAATATCGGGCGCGTCAAGAAAAGTCATGCTTCTCCGCCTCATAAAGTAATATACTATTTCTTTGAGTTATTGAGCAACGTGATCCTTTATTAATTTTCTTTTCAGTGCTACGTATAATATAATACATTAAGTGTTTAGGTCCCTTTTTCAACTGTTGCTTTAAATTTTCGTTTATGCTTCTATATTTTAAATTTTTATTCCCTTTAATTGTAAAATTTTTAGCAAAAACTAAAAATAACAAACCTTTACTTTATTGGTTTTTTATTAAACATAAATGGCACAAAAACTTTAATCAAAACTTGGTGGATTCACATGTATTTATATATATCGACGTCGGAGGAATACTGCTCGTTGTTGGTTCAAATACCTTGTTTGGAATTTCATCATATATAGGTTCAGGTTGATATTCAGGAATAGTTTCCTCTGTAACTTCGTTTGTTCTAAACACTGAGGTTGTTCTGTAGCTGCTAGATGGCGGATGGTCATACTCGTATTCCACAATTTCTAGAAAATACAGTTCAGTTAATTTCTAAATATATCTAGTCGATAATTACCAAGAAATCTTGGAAATTAAAGTTTTAAGTTTTTTTTTTATTTAAATTAAACTGTCTCGGCAACTATTGGCCATTGACACTGGTACAAAGTTTATTACAATTTGTTTACATACATATAAAATCTGTTTATATAGAAGTTAGGATACATTAGCTACAAATTAATATAATTACACTAAGTAGTAAAGGTGACAGTCTTTTAGGAAACGAATTATGTACATGTTTGTAGAACGGAGTAGGTCACTTAAATTATTTTGAAAGTTGTAGCGTTGTAGTAGGCTCTTTGAGATCTGTAGTGGACAAATTCTAGTAATATTTATATGCTCGACTGTTAGGGAATAATCACAATAGTCACAGCGAGGACGCTTTTCAGAAGAATTTGTCTGTTTTCCAGATTTTCTAGGCACCTGTTTTGCTACTTGATCAGCGTTCTCATTTTTATTGATACCAACACGGGATGGTATTTGGATGATGGTTACTAAAACATCCTTTTTTGACTGCTGTTGGCTGATACTGTGAATGCACTGCACAATGAAATGTATGAAGTATATATTTCTGATTAAATCGGTCAAAGAGAGAGAATCGGTGCATATTGCTAATAATTTCCCATTAGTAATGGGCGAGTCTAATGCCTTGAGTATTCCGTATAGTTCAGCTGTGTGTATACTGCATTTGGGAGCAAGTCTATATGATGCTACTGTCGTATTTGAGGTGGTAACGGCTCATCCGACGGTCTGTTCGTCTTTGGATGCATCTTTGTAAAGAATTTTGTCATAATGCTGTGTCTATATAAGTTCTTCAAATGTCTGTATCAAGAGAGTTCTGGGCGTTTCCTCTTTTTGTGTTGGTTTAAGCTGGTAAGGACAATAGGTCCTTTTTTGGTCCACGGGTGAATTCTGGAGTTGTGTGCTAGGTCTGTATCTTTTAGCAAAGCTTTTAAAATTTATGGAAGAGAATGTGCCCGAGGGTGACTATTATCTGGGTTAATTTGGGGAGTATTAATTAGTTTAATTACTGGTTTTTTTGGATTATCAGAAATTCTAGAGAAGTAGACGTAATAAACTGATATAAAGGCGCTAAGGATAATGCGTAGAGAAGTGTTGCAAACTGTATTCAGGCCTTTGAGGTAAGTGTCCTAGAGCAGCTAAAGTTTCGGTAAATTCTTAAGAGGACTTTCTCTTCTGCCCCTCGTTGATAATGAGCTGGAGTTTTAAAGATATTAATTCTATTGAGTCAGTTTGTCCTTGTGTTCTGTATCTGATCTCTTCATGTAAGTCTTTAATCGAATATTACTACTAATAATTTGTTTTTTACAACCACTTGAATAGGAGGGTGAGTGTTAATATGTTTTAATAATGTCTAAAAATTAGCAATTAATTTACAAAAAATAATTCTCTACAAAACAAATTTATAATTTGTTACAACCAAAATTCTAAGGGGGTTAAATGCGGAGAACGATGTGGCCATTGAATGAACCCTTTTCCTATCAATCGATTTGGAAATATTCCTTAAAAATATTTCCGCACATTATTCCTAAAATAGGGTGGAGCATCGTCTTGTTCAAACCAGATGTTATTAGACGGTACATTCGTCTTTATTAGAGAAAATGACTGCTAAGGCTGGGATAAGATCTCAACATAAAAACTTTACGTTAACATTTGCATTCAAATTACTATCGAAAAAATATGGGCTTACTGTTCGATTAAACATTAAATTTTTGTGACACTTCTTGAAACTAATGTCGATTTTCCGGACTCCAAAAACGTGTATTTTGTTAAGTGACGGTTCCGTTGAAACAAAATATCATTTCGTCAGAAACCACAATGCAGTTTTTTTTAAGCAAAATTATAATCATTTGAAAAAATTTTATTCTTCTGTCAGTGTAATCTGCCTACAGTTCCTGCATGATATAGACTTTAAAGGATAAAGGAATCTTTATTAATTTATATTTAAATGGGAATAAGCCACAATTAAAGGTTAAAATACGTTTATTGACGTTTCAATTTCCACTTCGGAAATCGTTCTCAAAATACAAACATTAGTAAATTAAACAAATTTTGTTTTTTGTTACTTAGTGAAAAATTCTTCTAATAATTTAATTTTATCTGACTCATCTATATTGACAATTCAGACATACCTTATATATTTTAAAGTAGAAGACTTTAAAATGATATTGCCAATATTGTTGAGTTGCGTTTCTGGGACGACTTTACTTATAAGATAGTTCATTCGATTACATAAAATCAACTTTAACTTGAGAATATCCGTCAGAAAAGATCATAACATGTAATTCGTCTTTAAAAAGACAAATACATGCCACGATGACAGTAAAATTCTCCTGTTAGTGATTCCATAGTAAATTATGAGGGAAAAACCAGGAAAAAAACCTCATAATACTATCCCGACATGGTAAGTATTTGATCGTGCATTTAGTTTACCTTCAATAAACACCAAATTCCGATTTTATATGTTTGTTATTTAAAAAACATAAATGATGTATTCTCTATATGTTACTGACTTACCAATACTGGTATTTTCCTTTTAATAACTTCCTCTTTCAATATGGGTAACCAGATCCTACTACATTCTGCCGAGGAATTCGCGACACAATGTAGTAATAATTATAATAATAATAATAATTCCTCGGCAGAATGTAGTAGGATCTGGTTACCCATATTGAAAGAGGAAGTTATTAAAAGGAAAATACCAGTATTGGTAAGTCAGTAACATATAGAGAATACATCATTTATGTTTTTTAAATAACAAACATATAAAATCGGAATTTGGTGTTTATTGAAGGTAAACTAAATGCACGATCAAATACTTACCATGTCGGGATAGTATTATGAGGTTTTTTTTCCTGGTTTTTCCCTCATATTTTACTATGGAATCACTAACAGGAGAATTTTACTGTCATCATGGCATGTATTTGTCTTTTTAAAGACGAATTACATGTTAGGATCTTTTCTGACGGATATTCTCAAGTTAAAGTTGATTTCATGTAATCGAATGAACTATCTTATAAGTAAAGTCGTCCCAGGAACGCAACTCAACAATATTGGCAATATCATTTTAAAGTCTTCTACTTTAAAATATATAAGGTATGTCTGAATTGTCAATATTGATGAGTCAGAAAAAATTAAATTATTAGAAGAATTTTTTACTAAGTAACAAAAAACAAAATTTGTAATAATCGATAAACGTATTTTAACCTTTAATTGTGGCTTATTCCCATTTAAATATAAATTAATTTAAAATGCCACAAGAAAATAGCTTCAGAACAATATTAAGGAATCTTTATATTTGAGAATTCGGTGAATTGCAGATTTAACAATGCGAAATTGTTGCTCTAAAGAGCCAACCGAAGCATTAGGAACACTCAACATAACATTCTGATCATTTTCCTGATCCAGGCAAATCTCAGGCTCTGAATCATGTCAAATATTCCACTGTCTTTTACAGGCATGGAAATTGGTCGATTTCCTCCGTAAGTTTTTTACCTGTCACTCTCATGCATTCAGCTTATTTGTTTCCTTTAGCCGCGCATTTTGCAATCTTTTTATTTTTTATTTTGTTTCATGTGCAAAATTCTTTCGTTTAAGACTTCCAAAACTTGCTACATTGGCGCCCATTTAACGTGCATTGTAAAGTTTTGTTACAGTAAGACTAAAATAAAGATTTAGCAAACGAATGTTTCATTTTCTGTACAAGAAGATCTATATTATTTTTTAATATGTGAATTAGAGACAATTTTAAATTGAAACTATGTAAAAAGTAGATATTAATAAAAAATAACCCAAAGAAACCTAAACAATAAAGTGCTAGACATTTCGTTACCTGGTACAGCTGAATGATATATAGTGGCCGAAAAAACAGCAACCTGATGATTATTTTCAGCCTTCAAACCCTGCTCAACTTTCCGCTTTCTCAAGATGTTTACCACCAAAATAACAACCACTATCATCAACGCTAGCAGTACAGTAATACCAAATAGAGCAAAATCGTTGAAAGACACTCTTTTCTCAGACATATCTCGGTTGAGATAATCTTCCTTACCAACTGGTTTGATGCTGTTGTTTTCGTGTACATCACTTTTCAGTCTTCCGTATTCTACTTCCACTGGGATTAAAAGACCGTCGTTGGTTGCTATAGAGCCGTTGGAGAAGATTCTGGTTGTATACTTGTTTTTCTCTGTGTCAACAGGTGGTGAAGTCAAACCAGAAATCGTTGGGTTTTGTTTCTCAGTGGTTGATGAGATTGTTGTTACTGCATGAACTGTGGGTACTAATGAATCATCAGCGGTAGTTGGAGTTTGCTCTGTTGCTCTTATTGTACTTACGGTTTCGTTTCTTGAAGAAAACGAAGCAGTGTCAGAAATATATGTAGAATTCGTTGTACTTTTTGCACCTGTGTCACTTGGGTATACGGTTTTGTTGATATTTTGTTCAACATTATTAACTTCAGTTGTAGCTTGCGTTTTCTTAGTAGTCGTTGCTATGGTACTAGTTGTTTTAATGTTTTCCTCTGTTGTCACTATTAGCTTTGTTGACAATTTTGGCACTGTTGGTATTATCGTTGATATTGTTGGTACCGTTGGTATTGTCGATACTGTTGTCGGTACTGTAGGTATTGTTGGCACTGTTGGTTTTGATGGTACTGTTGACAATGTTGATACTACTGGCACTGTTGATAGTGTCGGCACTGTAGTTAATTTAGTTACAGTTGTTGATAGTGTAGTTGATGTCTTAGAAATTTCGGTTGGTATACTAGAACTTTGCTCCATACAAACACCATTGATAGAGTCACAAGAACGGCTGTTACATTCACAAGTTCTTGCACAATTTGGACCCCATTCGCCATTGCTGCACACTGAAAATAAATGGTTTTTGTATTTATGTGTCATAATGTGACAAAAAAGAGAGAAAATAAGAATAAGCAGAAAATAATGTCTTTTAAAATATAAAATAGTTACCTAGCTCACAACTGTTTCCTTTGAAGCCAGCTAGACAATTACAGTGTCCATTTTCACATATTCCATTGATACAGCTAGGGCAAGATGATATACAGTGATCATCTTTTTCTACAAAATTCGCACAGCATTCTTCAACTACTTTGGTTTGATTCTTTTCCTAAAATATCAAAGGAACTATATAGATATCGTACATAACACTGTCCAAGCAAATCATGAGGTCATAAAAAAGGATCAAATAGAATTCTTCGGAGAAGTTCTAAAGCCCGCTTAAAAAAATTCTAAAGATATAACGAAAGCCGAAAATTCAAAGTTGATCATAATGCATTCATACAGTGGTAAGGATTCAAAACAAACTACAAACCGTCGTCTTGGTTAGATTTTGTTATGTAACCAATACTAATGCAAGCTCATACTTAGACCGATAATTTTTTGACCACATCCACGCCCCATCTATTCAAATATAGTAATTCTTAAGAAGTAGCTGAATAAATCACAGTTTCTTCACCGTCAATGGTACCTACTCATTATTCATTCAAATCATTTCCTTGATACAAACATTAAGTAATTATTTGATGGGTGTTAGGCCAGTCTCCATAAACAAGTTTTATTTTTTATTCATATATAACACGTAGATTACTATTTATAGAGGAAACTAACATCTAATTTTTACTGAGTTAACAAAATTTTATGGCGTTTTCTTAATCGAGAAACTTCACTAAAATGAATTTAAAGCGGCGTTTCTCAACCTGTGGGGCGTGCCATAACACTCTATAACTATCATCAATAAAAAAAAGTAATTCACAGAAAAACAAGCAAAATGATATTTATATTTACATTACAAAAAATTAAGTAAGTACAGTACAAGTTTAAACTAGAATACTATTTAAATTACTATAAATATGATTGTATCGTAGGTATTGTCAAATACCAAGTGAAACTAATAACTCATCAGTACTAAATTACCCTTGGTTCTGTCTCGCACAGAAAAGTTTTTCAAAAGAAGGTTTTATGCACAAATAGTCACTTTCAGTTCTGTGTCTATATTGAGTTGAGACTCAATATAGGACTCAAGTATAGGATGTTGAAAATGGCAATATTATACAAAATGCTCCTGGTTTCAGTGTGGAAAAGGCATCATCCACTTCTGCCTAAAATTTAAAGAGAGATTTATTACTAAATTCTCTCTTGATCCAGGTAGTGTTGGTTTCCTAATACCCTAACAAAGGTGTGCCAGAACGAGATACCTAAGGGGAGCGGACATTGAATCTGACCACATACCTTTAGTGAGAGTCATGGATGTGAGACTGAAGACAATAAAGAAAAAGTCTAGACCTAACTACGACATGACAGCCCTGCAACATCCGGAAGTTAAAAAGCGAGTGGGGGAATATATTAACAACCAAGTTAAACAACTAAAAGAAGAAAATAACATCCAACGAGAAATCAATCAATTCGAAGAAATAATTAAGAAAACTAAACAAGATCTGCTAAAACCAAACAAAGAAACAAAGAAGAAATCCAGAAGAAAGATGACTCCAGAAATCCTTCACTTAATGGAACGCAGAAGGTTAATTAAAGGAAATAAAGATGAATATAAAAAATGCAGGCTTACATCAGAAGAAAAATAAGAGAAGCTAAAGAAAAAGAAGCTGTAGAAAAATGTAAAGAAATAGAAAGACTACAAGCCAAGCATGACAATTTTAATGTACACAAAAAGGTAAAAGAAATAACGGGTACTTTTAAAAAGCGAACACAAATGAAACTCATAGACACCAATGGAAAATTAATCATTGACACCCAAGAGATGAAAGACAAATGGAGAATATATTTGGAGACACTTTTTCAAGATTAAAGAACGGATTATAGGCATCCATTTTCAGTGAGGATGACGGGCCCGGACATACTTAAATCCGAGGTAGAAGAAGCAATAAAACGGATGAAAAGCAGGAAAGCTGTAGGGCCTGATAATATCGAAGCTGAATTTTTAAAACTCTTGGAGGAAGAAGGAATAAATTGGATCACGGCTGTCTTCAATAAAATATACAATACAGGAATCATCCCTGATAAATGGCTAGAATCAGAATTCATAGCGATACCTAAAAAACAGGGGGCTAAAAAGTGCGAAGAATATCGAACAATCAGTCTAATGAGCCACATGTTGAAACTGTTTCTTAGAGTCATCCATGGAAGAATTTATAAGAAGTGCGAGGAACAAATATCGGACAGACAGTTCGGCTTCATGAACGCAGTGGGTACCAGAGAGGCACTTTTCGGAGTACAGGTACTGATTCAAAGATGCAGGGACGTTAACTGCGACGTATACGCATGCTTGATCGACTATGAAAAGACATTTGACAGAGTTCAACATCAAAAGATGATAAACATTTTAAAAGAAGCAGACCTGGATGACAAAGACCTCAGAATAATTTCAGAACTCTACTGGAATCAGACCGCATACATGAAAATTAACGGAAAAGAAACAGATCACATAAAAATACTACGTGTAGTTAGACAGGGATGTATCCTATCGCCGTTGATATTTAATATGTACTCAGAGAAAATTTTTAACGAGGCTCTTTACGGAATAGACGAAGGCATCCTTCTAAATGGTGAAAGCGTAAACAATGTTAGATATGCCGACGACACCATGGTGATAGCAGATAGTTTAGAGCGACTTCAGAGGCTAATGGACAGAATAAACAGTACAGTCAACAGTACGGACTAAACATTAATACCCACAAAACGAAACAAATGATTATCAGCAAGGAGAATATAAATGGGGCTCATCTATACATTATTGGGACGCAGATAGAGCGAGTAAAACAGTATTGCTACCTGGGAACTATTATAAACGAACAGTGGAGCAATGTACAGGAAATAAAGTGCCGCATAGGAAAGGCAAGAACGGTCTTTAATAAAATGAGCGCCATCTTCAAAAGTCACAACATATCCCTAGATTCAAAAATGAGACATTTGAGATGCTATGCTTTCTCTGTGTTGTTGTACGGGGCGGAGGCATGGACGCTTACAGACACCACTATTAAAAAACTTGAAGCATTTGAGATGTGGCTTTATAGAAGAATGCTGAGAATATCATGGACAGCAAGGATCACGAACAAGGAAGTTCTAGAAAAAATGAAGAAGGAACCAGAGATTGTGTTTACGATCAAACGCATAAAATTGCAATATCTGGGACACGTTATGAGAAATCAGCACCATTACTCCTTGCTGCAGTCTATATTGCAAGGTAAAGTCAAAGGTAAGCGTGGACCCGGTAGAAG
This sequence comes from Diabrotica undecimpunctata, assembly GCF_040954645.1. NCBI lineage: Eukaryota > Metazoa > Arthropoda > Insecta > Coleoptera > Chrysomelidae > Diabrotica > Diabrotica undecimpunctata. Next base: position 24,025,758 of record NC_092803.1, on the reverse strand, counting down.
GAGAATATCATGGCTGCGGAATTTAAGAACATGGTTTAAGAAAACCTCAACGGAGCTGTTTCGAGCCGCAGCGAGCAAGGTCATGATTGCCAATATGATTTCCAACATCCGAAACGGATAGGAACCAGAAGAAGAAGAAGAAGGGGATTAGACGTTTGACATTTTTTCCTATCACCACTCCGAGACGGTCGGTGTCTAACTAAAAACCTCTCATCTGTTACTCCAGATATCAGAATGGAACGACCGGTACCATATTCATCGAGGAAACCACACCCACACAAATTACCAAAGACTTTTAACCCCTCCTGACTTAGCAAGGCCGCCATTTCTCTCGAGTCTTCTTTTTTTCTCTTGTCTTCCTGTTTCAGCCTGCGACAGTCCGAATCCCATTGAAGTGCTACTCGCATGTTTTAGAATTCAGTTGCTAGTTAACTCTCCTCTCATTCTTTTGAAGAGAGCAGCTCCCTGATAAAGTTGTGCATCCATGTTTACCACCACTCACCCCTTATCATTTTCTGCGCCATTTATCTCACATAATCAAATATCCACAGTTTCACTCTCTTTCAAACTTTTCTCTTTCATCCGTCCAATTACAACATCGTGTGTCTTACAGTGTAGGAAAGCCCACAGTAAAGGTACTGGTTGGTCTGTGCTTTCCTGAACTTAAAAATGTAGCTACGAAAGTAGCTATGGTCTGTGGGCATGTGCGTTACGTAACGAAGATTAGTGACTTCGTTCACTGCGCCACATCACATGTTGCCTCGTTGCCTCCCACTTTTCCTGCAACTGAACGATAGAAACTAATCTCTCTGCTGGCCTTACTTCACTCGTCTTTCCCTCTCTAATATTTCACCTTTATGACTGTAAACCATAGCTCTCTCACCTGCCAACATCGGTGATTACCCACAGAGCTGAAGCTGACATGGTCCTATAGGCACATGCTACTCGCAGCAGACTAGCTCTTTTGGAATTTGGACCCACTAATATTGGACATTATCCTCCCCAGCGTAACCATTTTCTAAATGGCTTTGCAGGCCACCCCCTGTAAATATTCCCCCTACTCCCACTCTGAGTAACACCCAGATATTTAACGTACTTCGTGGGCGTGACTCTCACTCTCGTGCACTCAAATACCACACCTGTTCTTTTTCTGTAACTTCTAAATTCTGCAGGCTTCTGCCAATTCTTGCTCATCCAATCCTCGACGTGAACACTCGCAGGCCTAATCTGAAGCAAGAGTTAACAGATAAATAGGTAGGAGATAACACCTTCCTTATATTCGCGATTTAAGATCCCGTCATATGACAGGTTCTACAGTGTCAAACACAGAACGGAACTCTGTGAGACCCCAGCCATTACATTAACTATCACACCATTCTCCACCAAAATCTTCCTCTAATAAAGATAATCAGCAACCATGTTCCTCAGGCGTCCCGGACAGTTCCTTGCATCCATAGAGCTCATTACGTAATACCACTGCAATGTCACCGCATCCACTGTACTTTTCCGCTGAAAGAAAGTATATTGTCTCGGAGACAAGCCTCCAGATCTCACAATCAACTCCTCGATACCTCCACGCAACATTATCTCATACAAGTTTCCGATGCAAGAAATAAGGCAAATGGGGCGATATTTTTCCAGGGTGAATTTAGGCAGAAGTAAGAGCCTCTAAATTTTCCAAGGAGTAGGAAATGACTGCGCGACAAGAAGAGTATTTATGTGCTATATCGTACGCAGCATGTCGTACGCAGCGCAGGTGTCGAAGTACTTCACTGCGATCTTATACCCTTTACCGTAGATATTCTCAATCAACTTGAACTTAATCTATAATAAATCTTCACAGATTTCAAAAAATAATGCAAATGCAACAGTTTCATTTAGAACAATTCCAAGATAGCTTTTTACTTTACCGCTCAACAGGCCTTAAAGAATTGTGGAAAAATTCCATTTTTTTTACAATATACATAATTTTACATATATACATAGTACAATTATATAATCTTCATATTAAATTGTTTCACATAATTTAATTTTTTTGTAACATCTTATTTTGATGGGCACAGTAAAACATATTTCTCCATTTTCTTATGTTTTGCGCATTTTCCTTCCAGTCCTTTATTTTCAGGCACTTCAAGTATTCCTCCACTTTTTCCCATTATCTCTTGCTCGGCCTGCCTCGTACTCTTGGACCAATTAACCTTCTGTGCAGCACAAGTCGAAAACAAATGTCGATGCTACAGAATATAAAGGAAGGCATCTATAAGACTGGCGAGCTTTTGTATGCCGCAAAAGACAGGCGTCTGGTTTTAAAATAATTCCTCAACGCACTATAAAGAAACAGCACAAGTTTAGGCATTACAGTATAGGCATACAAAACTAGTGATGTTGGGTTCTTTATACATCTTCATTATTTCCTTGTTTCTTCGCTCTCTCAATCTTCAATCTCTCTAATATGCCCTCCTTCTTTTTATTTATCACTCAAGTCTCACAGGTGTATGTTTCCGTCGGTCTAATCACTATTTGGTATATTCTTAGTTTGCACTTTCATTTTCTTTCCCGAAGTCGACTTCTCATTAGCAGAGCTAAAATGATCCGGCAATAATCGCCAGTACAAACCAGATTGGTCAGCATTGTACATTTGTTCCGCTGTTCATTTTTTTTTCTCTAATAACTTTCTATAACTCTAGTTGGAATGGTCCGAAAGCGGATTCATCATTTGATAGTTTTTCACCGGCCATTTTTAAACGTCTTATTCCGTGGCGTTTTTCACGAGCTTTCTCACGAATCATATCACCACTTACAGGAACATTTAATCGCCTTTGTTGCAAAAACCACATAAACAAAGGATCTTCTAAAACGGAATTTTCCGATTTCTTCAGTGTTTTTCGTACACCGGGACCACTTACTGTTAGGCTTATAAACTTTAAGATTTTGTCTTTATGTCGCCACAGTTGACCTACCTATACCAAACCTCCTAACAATAATAGGTTTGTTGTCACCTTTATCTAACATTTCTATAACCCGCAATTTGTCTTTTATTGTTAATGTTAAATGCTTACGTGGCGGCGCCATGATGTTAGCGAGCGCGCTAAATTGACACTGTACCAACACGGAAGGCGATAAACAAAAGACTGACGACAGGTGTCGACAGGTTGGCTCAAGGCAGCCCCCGCACCACCACCCGCGCGCGATCCCCTGTGCCCTGTCGGATTACAGCGATCACCGAACAAGAAGGTGTCCGGATTAGCGAGGCCCTACTGTATTTAGATAGTAAAGGTATGATTTGATTAAGATAAATATGAAAGAAAATCTATAAAACAACAAGAGAGATATGGCAGCAACAGAAAATAAACTGGACAAATACTAGACATAAAGAAAATAAAAATACAAGCACGATTAACTCGAAAAATATCAATGAACCAGGAAAGGAATTCGGAGAATACTTAAGATCCCGTGGACTGACCGAGTCACAAATGAGGAGGTCCTCAGAAGAATGAATAAGAACCGAGAGGTACTGACCACCATCAAATCTCAAAGGTTACAATTCTTCGGACATATTATGCGAAATGAATCCAGATATGCTCTTCCTCAAGCCATGCTGCAAGGAAAAATATTTGGAAAACGAGGTCTAGGAAGAAGAAGAACATCTTGGTTAAAGAACCTCAGAATCTGGTTCAATACAACATGTGTACAGCTTTTGCGCGCTGCTGCAGATAAGATAAAGATTGCCATGATGATCGCCAACATTCGTAACGGATAGGCACATCAAGAAGAAGAAGGATATGTAAAATAGTGAAAGTCACACTAAAACTGCTTTATTATAAGATGACAGATGCTAAATAATGAGAGAAAGGTAAATTATTATTAAAAGTAGCAAAAGGAGACCTGAAAGGAGGTAGAGTGGAAAATAACAACAACAAGCAACATATACTCGTAGGTAGTTCTGACCACGATCATTAAAAAGCTAAAAAAATTAAGTAGAAAAAAAAAGGAATAAAAGAAGTGCTACCAAGAAATCGCTTTATATAAAATATAAATATAGATTAAGGGTTTTATACTTGGTAATTATTTAAATTTCTTGTAACCTCATATCGAAACACACTCTCTATATCTGCTTTTTTTCAAATCGTTTTTTATATCAACTACTGGCCTAGTTATCCTGATATATACACTTACTAATTGTAAACATTTAATAACATTCCTAAATTACATAAAGCATCCTCAGGCGGTTTTTCGAATGATGAAAACATTTTTTGCTCTCATCATTTATTTGGGCTTAAAATTGCCCAACATAGAATTTGGGTCATTGGATTTGAATGTAAAATTTTACGATAGTCAATCCAATAATTTATTATGTACTCCGTGTTTAATTATTTTTGCATAAATTATGGCTTAATTTTAAGTGATTATGATCTGGTCGTGATTTATTGGGCATTTTTACAGACACATGGCGACGTTTCGGTGTAACAGAAATAGATGAAGTACGATATTCTCCTGTAGATATCATCTTTAAGTCGAGTTATACGGTACCTAGTTTCGGAATTATGATAGGTATGCTACTGTTATGCGGTTCAACAATCGAGAATGCTAAAAATAAGTACAAAAAAAAACAAAACGAAAAACCAACTATGGATCAGTTTGAGATTTTTTTATGAACCAATCTTTATATGACAATCTTTATATATAAGGAGGTGACCACTAAATTTCCTTATTATCTAATTCAACACTAACAAAAATAAAAAAAAAATCATTGAGTCCTGATATAATAGTACTTTGATATGAAATTGATCAATCTCTCATACACCTGTCTTAACACTAGCTGTCACTCCCAGATACATACACAATTTTCAAGTACTCACCAGGAACTTCTTTCTTATTCAGAGCACACTAACTACAAAATCCCTCGAGGTGTTTTTTTTTCGTCACAAACTCGTCTATTATTTACTCCCTTCCATATTTTAATCTTTCGTTATTTTATATTTTATCTGAGCAATTTCCTTACAAACAATATAAAATAACGAAACATTTGTCTAAATGTAATAAAAGCTTGATTTCACTTTTAACAATAATTTAATAATATTGCCAATGGTCTAAATATTTATTTTATTTATTATAACACGGGACAACCCCAGTAACAGTTTAAATTACAATATACAATATCACAGTTAGGATTCAAGACTTGAAATTACTTATAATATAAAATCAATATCAAAAATTAAAAAAAAAGAGATTAAAAATCTTATACACTATAAAAAAACAAACAAAATATAATAATTATTGTTTGATAGAAGAATAATCATGATTTTCAATAGTAGTGTGAACATGGTATGAAAAATATCTCAAAAATTTATCTGGACTCTTTCTAACGTATCAATCTATCTATCTATCTAATTAGTCTTCTTCGGTCCATCTTTGGACATAGGCCTCCCCAATCCTTTTCCATTCTTCTCTGTCTGTCGCTATAGTCATCCACCTAGAGCCCACGTGCTTCTTGATATCATCTGCCCATCTCATTTGGGTCCTTCCTCTGCTTCGTTTATATTCCCACGGTCTCCAACTTATAACAATTTTGTTCCATCGGTCTTATTTTTGTCTTATATTGTGTCTGGCAAATCTCCATTTCAATTTTGCAACTTCTTGTCTAACATCCCTCACTTTTGTTTTCTCTCTTATCCACTCGTTGCTCTTTTTATCCATAAGTCTTATGTGCAACATTTGTCTTTTCATTACTCTTTGGATTTTTTTGGATCTTTTATGATTTTGTCCATGTTTGCTTTTGTAAATGTCCACGTTTGGGAACCATAAGTGAGAACAAGGAGTACGCATTGATTGTAATACTTTGGTCTTAAGATGCTGTGGATATCTTTTGTTTTTAAGAATGTAGCTTAGTTTGCCAAATGCCGCCCATGCCAGTCTAACTCGTCTTTTTATCTCTGCTGTTTGGTTGTCGTTGTTAAGTTTTATAGTTTGACCCAGATATATATAATTCTGAACTTGTTCTATTTCATCTTGTCCGATCCTCATTGTGATGTCTTCATCTGTATTTGTTATGATTTTGGTCTTGCTGTAATTCATATTAAGGCCTATCTTTCCAGCTTCTACGTCCAGTTCTTTCATCATTTCAAATAATTCTTGATGTCATTAGCGTACCTTCGATGGTTCAAGCGTTGTCCACAAATTTTTATACCTTCTTCTTCCCATTTTAATCTTTTAAAAATATCTTCCAGAGCCTGATTGAAAAGTTTCGGTGATATTGTGTCACCCTGTCTCACGCATCTATTTATTTGTATTGATTTTGTTCCTTCATATACTTTAATTGTTGTTTTGGCTTCCTTATATATATTGGCTATTAGTTCCGTATATCTGTGGTCAATTCTGCTGTTAATCCAAGAACTTTTCATATTGTTCTGAAGCTATTTTCTTGTGGCATTTTAAATTAATTAATATTTAAATGGGAATAAACCACAATTAAAGGTTAAAATACATTTATTGACGTTTCAATTTCCACTTCGGAAATCCGAAATTGAAATAAAAAAAAAAAAAAAAAAAATGATTTCCGAAGTGGAAATTGAAACGTCAATAAATGTATTTTAACCTTTAATTGTGGTTTATTCCCATTTAAATATTAATTAAGAACTTTTCACTGCCCAATGTTCGACACTGTCGAAAGCCTTTTCGAAATCTATGAACGCTCTATATAGAGGAATGTGGTATTCATTTGCTCGTTCTATAAGTATTTTCATACTTAGTAAATGGTCACTTGTGCTGAATCCCTTTCTAAAACCAGCTTGTTCTTTCGACTGGTATCCGTCGAATTTTGTCGTCAATCTATTGGTTAAAATTTTTGTTAGGAGTTTATACATTACATTGAGGAGTGTTATAGGACGGTAGTTTTTTATATCTGCTTTATCCCCTTTTTTGTGTAGGATAATGGTTACGGATTCCTTCCAGTTGTTTGGGATTCTTTTTTCTTTTAATATCTTGTTAAAAAGGGAATGTAGAGTATTAATTACCACTTTTCCACCATATTTCAGCATCTCTGCAGTTATTCCATCTTTTCCAGGCGATTTGTTGTTTTTCATTTCTTTCAATGCCTTGTTTATTTCTGATTTGCTTATTTCTGGCTGTAGCTCTGAGTTGACATTTTTTATTTTAGCCTTAAGTTGATTTTTAATTTCTTCTGGTGGTTCCTTTTTTGTTTTATATAATTCTGAGTGGAAATGGTGGATAATATTTATGATGTCATCTTTAATATTTGTTTCTACTCCGTTTACATCTTTTATTTTGTTTATTTCACACTTACCTAATTTCGGTCTTAAGCATTTCATATTTTTGTTGTTCTGTATTACTTCTTCTAATTTTATTTCTTGTTCTTTTCTCTTATTTTCTTTTATCATTCTGCTTATTGTTTTATTGATTTCTACATATTCTATAGATTTCCTTTTGCCTTCTTCGTTCAGCTTCCTTCTTTTATCCATAAGCTTCTTTGTTTCTGTTGATATATAGTTGTTCCTTTTTAGATCCTTTTTTGCTATTTCTTTTCTTGATGTAATCATCGTTGCTGTAAGTATGTTGTCTATTTCGTCTATATCTTTATTATCACTGTCTAATTTTTGGGTAAGTTGTTCTTTTAATAGGTCTTTGAATATCTCTTTATATTGCCCTAGTTTTTTTCTATCTACTAGATCCCAGTTTCTAATTATTTTTCTTTTCATTTCATAGTTACCGCCAACACTAATTTTTGCTTTGACCATCCTGTGATCGCTACCTGTTGTAAATCTGTTAAGAACTGTTACATCTTTAATGATATATCGTTCCGTGGACAGTATGTAGTCGATCTCATTTTTTGTGGATCCATTAGGGCTGATCCATGTCCACTTTCGTTAGGGCTTCTTTTTGTAAAAGGAGTTCAATGCGTATAGATGCTTTTCTTCTAGGTAGTTCATCAAAGTAGCACCTCTATCATTTCTCTGACCATACTTCTCCTATTTTAGTTTCTTCTTTGTTTAGTTTTCTACCCAGTTTGGCATTGCAATCTCCAATTACTAGTGTAAGACGATTTTTATGTTCTTCCATAGTTTTGATATATCTTCATAAAATAGTTCGATATATTCGTCATCATAAGCTGTCGTGGGGGCATATACCTGGATAATTTTAATTGATGTTCTTCTTATTTTAAGTATGACATAGGCTACACGATCTGATATTCCTTTGATAATTTGGACATGCTTACTTATAGCTTTATTTATTATAAATCCTACTCCAAATTTACTATTCTTTTCATTTCCTTTATAATACAGTAGATTACCGGATTTTAGCTGTATTCGGTTTTCTTCTTTTCGTCGAGTTTCTGATAGGCCTATGATATCACATTTTATCTTTGTTAATTCTTCTTCCAGTTCATTTACTTTTTCATCCGAAAACATTGATCTAATATTGTATGTCCCTATTGACAGGTTGACGGATTTTTTTGATTTATGTTGTGTTCGTCTTAGTGGGTTTTTGTTTTTATCTATCAAAAGTGAATTAGTGCCTCCCCAAATACCGCGAGGCAGACCTTTGAGGTGTGGGATTTAAAAATTTTCTTACCCACCTGGGGACCATTTCCTTTTGTTTTATTATTCGCCATCATAAAAGTGAGAGGGGGAATGGCAGTTAAAACACCACGTTTGCCAGGCGGGTTGGTGAGTTAGTTATCAGCCGCCCATTCTGGGTCAAACGCTGTTTGTAGCCATCCACTCTGGATCAGATGCTGCATTTAATTTTATACTAACCCTAAAATCGGGGGTGCCACTTCCGCCATACACACCGTGCCGAAGATGTTTTTCTCCGCCGTGGATACCGTTGTGGTCTTCATCCGTGACCCTGGACAAGGGACCCTAAGCAGGTACTAATTTCCCGGGTCAGGAAACTCCTAGAATCTGCGGAGGGCAGGGACTGGTAGGACTGTCCAAAGGAGTTCCTACCCGCTACCCAAGAAAATAGGGTGACCAAATAGATGAACAATATTCCAAAATAGTTCTAACTAAGCAACAATACACTAATATTGCTTAAGCAATGTAGAAATACTTGCAAAGTAGTTTAGATGTGTTTACTGAAATAGGGTTTATGTGGTCACAGAAAGTAAGCTTCTCATCAAAAATAACACCCAAGTACCGAATAGAAGAAACATAATTCAGTGACTGATTAATAGTACAGCTTATTTTGATTCTATTGACTTTACGAGAAAAACTTATGAAACAACATTTTTTACATTTAAGTGGAGTTTGTTCTGATTGCACTAATTTTAAAGTCTGTCTAGTCATCTTGCAACAAGGCTTGGTCTTGTAGGCTATCTATAACTTTCCCAAATTTTAAGTCATCTGCCAGTATTAAACATTTGCTATTTAGGAAACATGACCTGACATGAAAGCCTACATTAATTAATTTGCCCAAAAGTATTTCATGATCTACACGATCAAATGCTTTGGAAAAATCTGTATATATTGTATCTACCTGTTTACGGTCTTCAATTTGAGATAATATATCATGCTGTGGTTAAGATATTAAGCCTTTACAAAACCAATAAAGTTGCTTTGATATAAGACAGTCGAAGAGCTTAGGGATAGTAATCTAGAAAGCTAAAACTTTCTATATTTTCGTCATCAAACAAAGAGAGACATAATTAAAATAACTTGCCACTAACGCCACAAAACTATATTAAGAGACTAATTACTTCACATCTGCCTCCATCGTCAAACACTAATAGTATGCTTCAAATCTTGGCACCCGAGTATCATATATACTCTTTAGCCAGAAAACTTAAAACTAAATGTTAATTTAAACATTTTAGACACTTCGAAAAAGAAAGCGTCCATATTTATAATACAAAATTGGCGTACTAGTTAGCTAGACTAAACACAGAAATTAATTATAGGGTAACTGAAAATACGACATAGTTAGACGCAATAAACTGTCTACAAAACAGTATAAGTACAGCACAATCAAAGACAGGTAGGACAGTTATAACTAGAAAAATGAAATCGCTACAACCTTATGCCACTCACAGTTCCTTATGCTCATAGTAAACAAACATTCCCATCGTTGATATTAACTCATAGTTTTCCTGCCTAAACAATAAACCTAACCATTCCTAATGAAGACCACATTACGATTCTATGTCATAAATTTTGTGTCGATAACTTCTTCTTCCGCCTCAGCCCTCAGCTTTTCCTTTTGCAGGAGTTGCTGTTCCTTACTCTTCGTCTCCACTCATTTCTGTCCATTAGGCCTTCTTCACCTAAATCTTTCTCCCTCAAGTCCTCAGGCATACTGTGCTTTCATCTTCCTTTCGGTTTTCTATAAGTCTCCTCCCATTAACTTCTAACAGCTCTATCCTTCATCCTACATAGTTTTTATCTCTAGACCTGACATGACCAAATAATTGCAGTCTTTGTTTTTGAATATTTTTTGAGACTGTAGTCACTCCGGCTCTTGCCCTAATCAAGTCGTTTCTGATCCTGTCCCTTCTAGTCTTACCCAACATCTACCGTAACATTTGCATTTCAGTTACCCTTATCTTTTTTCTGACCACTTTTTCTCTATACACCACACTTCACCGCCGTACACCAACGCAGGTCTTAAGACACTCTTATATATCTTAGGATAGAAGAGGAAGAGGGATGTCTCCGAACATCCCTCTTCCTCTTAATCACATATACTCCCTTTTAGACCTGCTACGTTGAGTCTTCCCTCTTCAATACCCCTTCTCCAACACTCCAATTTCTCTTCCAACATTTCTTTGCTCTCTTCTACCAACACGATATTATCAGCAAAGAGCATTGATCAAGAAGCCTTCTCCTTTATTTTCTCTCTCAGTACATCCGTAACAAAATTAAACAGGTAAGAAATCAGTGAAGAGCCTTGATGCAAACCAACCGTCACTGGAAAACTTTCGGTCAACTTGACAACACTCCTTACTTTGGTGTACGCTCCCTCATACATGCCCTTCAAAAGCCTTACGTACTTCTCAGGGACCCATTTCTCTCCAGAGAGCTTGTCTGGGAATTATAATAATAAATAAATTTAAATATAAATTAATTATAAATATCAAATGTAGCTCTCTTTTTTTCCTGTTCTATTAACTGTCTCAAAGCAAACAAGACATTCGTTGTCCTCCTTCATGGCATAAACCCAAACTGTTCTTCTCATATCGATGTCAATCTCCTTAACCTTCGCTCTACAGTTCTCTTCCAAATTTTCATTGTGTGCGACAATAACTTTATTTCTTAATAGTTCGTGCAGTTCTGAATGTTCTCGTTATCATTATAAAATGATACCATCATACTCTCTCTCCATGCATTGGGCATTATTTCTTCCTTATATATCCTACTCATCATTTGCTAAAAAATATCAAACCCTTCCCCTCATTTCAAACCTCCACAGGTACTCCGTCAGGTCCTACTGCCTTACCATTCTTCATCATATTTAACGCCTCGACAACTTCTTCTCTCGCTATCCCCGGTGTTATTTTCTCATTTGGGATCCCGCATTCTCTGTCTCTCCTCTGGTGTTCTTCATTTAGCAATTTAGCAACTTTCTACTTTCTACTTACTTAAGTACTTACAACATCTTTGCTTTATTTCAACATCGGTTCTTAACACTCTTCCATCCACACTCTTAATCAACTGCACGTGGTTCAAGTCCTTTGATGACTTGTCCCTTGCTTTAGCAATTCTTTATAACCTTTTTATCCACTTGGATGTTTCCAACTCTCCATACAGTTGTGCAGACGATCTTTTCTTAGCAGTAGCTACATCGAACTTTGTTTCCCTCTTTGCTACCTTGAATATATTGTTATCTTTCTCTCTTTTAGACCTGTCATACCTCTTTCTTCTCTTTCTTTCTTCTCTGTAACAACATATGGCAGAAAATATTGTATTGAACATGTACAACTAAAATTGAAAATAAATAAATACCATTCATAAAAGAATTTTAATCATTTTGTCAAAATATTAAAGGCCGTGAATAAAAACAAGACAATCTTCTTCTCATCAATCAAGAAGGTCTTTCTGAAGTAGCGAAAATACTAGTTGGGATTTTTTCAGAAATAAGAATTTTTTGTATTATTGTGTATATATTTTCTAAATCGATATTTACAAGTTTTTGACCAATTTTTTATATTGATATTTAATGGTATATTTATTATTCTCCATTTCTAAAGCATTTCATCACTCAGTATAAAAATTTCACATCATACATAGTACTGTTGTACCATCTGTAATATACGAATACTTACAAAATCTTGTACATTTGTCACGTAGCTATGTTATATAAACTGTACTAGGTCGTTACTTAATATTGATACAACCTATTGTATAATTGTGTAGTATCTGCTCATCCCACGAGGAAACAAAGCAAAGGTTAATAGAAGAAACAATTTAATTCCAATGGCATTTACAGATGCTACTTTCAATTAATAGTTCCTTATTTGTTTACAAAATATCACGTTTTACAAGAAAGTCTTTGATCAAACCGGTCTGAAAACGTTTCTTGTTGGTATAGTAATGTTTTTTTAACCTTTAAAATTCTGTCTAAATAAAGTTTAAAAACTAATAAAGTTTATTTTAACATACTAAATGGCATTTCTATAAAATTTGAAGAAGAAAAATAGTCAAAATAGTTAAAAAAGCTTGAGATAAGATATATAGTCTACCCCACAGACCACTAATAATTAATAAGAGGTAGGTGATTTGTGGTCTACCCTATCGTTTTAAGTTTTAATTTATATTTCAGTACAGTAATTTCATGACATTGAAATAATTTGACACATACAGCCATTACCATTACAGCCCATTACAGCTGGGTTTACAGTAGTAAACCCAGCCTCGAGAGGAAAGCAACCGCATAAGGAACATTCGGACATCCATGAGTTGCATTAAGGAAGGTTGGCACCTGTGCATGCAAGAGATGAACCCCAATGCTCTTCAGACACTTCACCACCTCCCACACGTACCGCTTTACCATGAAGAGAAAACTTAAATAAAAAAACTTACAAAGAAGTAAAAACCCCCAGACAATTCCTCTTTCGGATCTAGGGCACCAACGGACCAAGTTTCCCTTCGAAGCTGAAAGTGACACTGTTCGGCAGCGGTTTAAATTGAAGTCGTAGAACTCTTGTAACTTCTACCAGACTTTAATCTCATTTAATACACTGTTTGACTACTCATAAGATGGCGCGGATTTCTTCCTCGTTTCTTCTTTTTAATTTCAGAAACCACAGTTCTGCTGATGTTGAGAGGAGAAATTCCTATTATAGCGTATATCTTAGAGGATAGAGTCGGTTTTAAACAACCAAGTGTTATTAAATTCGTGTCTTTAATAGCCTTTTTTATTTAAAAGCCCTTAAACCCTTTGAAAGACTCCTTCTAAATAAAATAAGCGAAACTGTACCACTTGAGAATATAATACCCAAAAATCAGTTTGGATTCCGTCAAAAATATTCAACAACTCAGCAGTGTCATAGAAGAGTAACAAGAAAAGTTTAGAAGAAAAGATTATGTGTGCCTCAGTATGTCTTGATATTCAGCAGGCTTTTAATAAAGTCTGACATAACGGTTTGCTATATAAATTAAAATCTTTACTGCCTAGCGATATGTACCTTGTCCTAAAGTCTTATATTAACGAACGTTTATTCCGAGTAAAAAATCTTTAATTATTTTTCAACCTATCACTTCATTTAATCCGGAATTCCTCAAGGAAGTGCCTTTCTGTGCCTGATCTTTAGACATACCTATTACAGATAACAGTGATGACATTTGCTGATGATACAGCCGTTTAAGATTCAAAAAAAGACCCAGACATAGAATCCGAACAGCTGCAAAATTACTTGCATACATTAGAGAATTGGTTGACAAAATGGAAAATTAAAGTCAACAACGAAAAATCAGCCCAAATCATATTCACAATAAGAAGACGAACCTGTCCACAAGTCAGTCTAAACAACTCTCCTATTCCTGCTAGAGACGTAGTGAAATATCTTTGGTTACATTTTGACCGAAGGCTCACCTGGAAGCAACACATTAACGCCAAAAAAACTCAGCTCTATATAAAATTGAAATAAATGAATTGATTACTTGGTAGCAAGTCACAACTAGCATTGAAGAAAAAAATACTACTTTACAAAGTCACACTAAAACCAATATGGACTTACAGCGTAGAACTCTGGGGCTGTACCAAGCCTTCAAATACCAAAATTTTGCAGACCTTCCAATCAAAAGATGATAGCTAACTCCCTTAATATGTGAGCAATGCAACCATACACAATGACCTAGGATCACCAACCGTAAATGATGTCACTCCATGCCAAAAGCCACATTATCAGTGAATTATATCAGCCACCAATGGAGGAACAAAGACTGAAGAGGACTTGGTCAGAAGATCTGGTTACATAGGTGAAAATGGAGAACCAGCGCTGGACGGTACTTGGATCAAGTCAATATTGTCATCACATTTATTAATTACTGTAAATATGCACATTAAAATAAAAAAATCTTAAGATTTGAAAAACTTACCACGACTCTGACAGCAGAAACTTGCTTGGTGGTGTAAAACGAACATCTTGGAGGAAAATTTAGGCACCATTTGTAGTTCCTCAGAATTACATTTTTCAAATAATTCTCTGTTACATTAGCTAAATACCTGCAAATGCGTAATGGTAAATTTCCAAACTTCTTAATAAATTAATTTAAGGTAACATAAGATAAGCAAACGAAACATTAATAACAGAAACTTAATAAAAGTACTATTTTCAACTACTTTTCTTTAACTTAACTTAAAGGAAAGTTATGTCCCTCTACACATACTGTAATTTTTTTGTTATTATCTGTTATTAACACTTTGTGTACACATGTTTGCACGTGTGTAACACTTTATGTACACTTTGCATACACAAGTGGCAAAGGTAAAATTGTAACGATCGAGAGGTCTGCTTTTCTGTCTTAAAGTTTGTCTTCGACTTTACGTTCGTGTTCGACAAATGTATTAAAGCGGCGTCCTCATTGAGTTGACATTATCGATCGACTCTGTCTATCGACACTGTCGACCGACATATCGAAAAAGCTTCGATGTCCACACCAGGTAGGCAGAATATTTGTCGACAGTCGAAACGAAAATGTGTGACGAAGATGACGCCATTATTGTTTGTGCCGCATTTGTTATTATCACAACTAAAAAACGTAAATCATCGCGTAAAAGAAGATTTTGGGTTTGACCAAGCCTTCAAAGTAGAAATCGGTATAGCGGTAGTAACCTGATGGAAGATTTGAAAAAGGATGATATCGATCTATTGAACCTTGAATACAGATGTAACGGAGGTTTCAGAAATTTTTTTCGAATGTCGGAAAGTGAATTTGAATATTTGTTGCAAAAAATCGGGCCAAAAATTTGTAAGCAAGACACCAATTGTAGACATGCCATTCCAACAAAGGAGCGTCTCGCTGTGACATTACGATTTTTATGTAGTGGAGATTCGTATTACTCACTGATGTATCTCTTCAAAATTTCAAAACAAGCAATTTCTCAAATTATTCCGGAAGTCTGCGATGCCCTTATTGACACATTACAAGATTACATAAAGGTAAGTAGAGTTTTACTAAAACTACATTTATACTGAAAGAGATATATTATAATTACATTATCGAATTTTATTAAAAACGTACCAAAGTAGTAAAATGTAGTGGACTAATTTGGAAATAAAACTAAGTTTTCAAATAAATGTACGTATCAAACACAAAATTAAAAATAATGCTGGTTATATCTACTGTGCTTATTGTGAAGTGCCACGTCCCGGACGTTGTAGTTGTTGAATTAAATTATCTATGGCTTCGTCATCTTCAGTACCTGATTCTGCCGGAGTTGAGGGGTTAGTAAAAGAAGAACATGAAGAATGCTCTGGGGATGGTTGCGGTATTAAAGTCGTTATTGAACCAACAGGATACTGCTGAAGCTGATGCTGAGGATAATATTGCGGTGGTGGCTGTTGTGATACTGGATAGTTTTAATTGCCCAATTTTCCTTCAAACAGAATCGTGCTTATCATGTGTTGCACTGTAGCTTGAGCATAAGCGGTAGGCAAATTTCGTAATGTAACAGCAATTTCTTCTCCAAATACGCTAAAGACGTCCTTTTTATTTCTGTCCAAAAACACCTGTGTCATCATCCTGTATGCATCATTAACCATTGGGTCATCACCTTTCCTTTTCTTGGAATGCACATGGTCAAGATTTGGTGACTTGAACTGTTTTTTCGGACTTGTGTTTCTCTTTGTGCGTTCAACTTTTTCGGCATTTCCAGCATTTGCATTATTACATTCTGCTAGATTGTTTTCTGTTGAATCATTTGTGGTAATAAAATCGTGACTATGCTCATCATTTTCAGTGATGTCATTCACATCTCCTTTATCTTCCAAAGTATCTACTTCAGTTGGAACCTGTAATCAAGAGTATATATATTAGATTAATTAGAAATTAAAAAGGTTAAATAATAAAAATAAATAGGTCTTTTTATTTCAGATGCCTAAAACTGAGGCAGAATGGAAAGCTATTGCAGAGGACTATTACAATCGTTGGAACTTTCCAAACTGTGTCGGAGCTATGGACGGAAAACACGTAGCATTGCAAGCCCCAATAAATAGCGGCAGTGAATTTTTTAATTACAAAGGATTCTTCAGTATTGTTTTATTTGCCGTAGTCGATGCAAATTATAATTTTATTTATGCCAATGTGGGATGCCAAGGGCGTATTTCTGATGGTGGTGTGTTTAGTAGCACTGTATTCAATAAATTTCTTGAAGAGAATACAATGCATTTGCCTGCGGAAAACCTGCTTCCAAAGAGTGATGTAAAAAGCCCATTCATTTTTGTGGCAGATGATGCATTTCCTCTGTCTACAAACATAATGAAACCTTATGCAGGGCTTCACCCTAAAGGTTCTAGTGAAAGAGTATTTAATTATCGCGTTAGCAGGGCCCGGAGATTATCTGAAAATATTTTTGGCATAATATCTAGCGTATTTGGAGTTTTTCGCAAACCAATGCTATTAGAACCGACTACTGCTTCTAAAATAATCTTAACAGCATGTTATCTGCACAACTTTCTTAGAAAAAGCGCATCCAGGAATATTTAAAATCCTCCTGGAACATACGATGCTGAGTGTTCTGACACCACAGACTTGATTCCAGGAGCTTGGAGAAGTGAAGTTTGTAATCAACCTGTATTAGTAAACTTAACAAAAATACCCAGAAAAAGTGCACTGAGTGCTCTACATGTGAGAAACGTGTTAAAAGACTATTTTATGACACCAGAAGGAGAAGTACCTTGGCAATACTTAAGGTGATAAAATGTGTATTAATATTATGTAGCCTAATAAAAAAGACATTGTAGGTGTAAAATATATTTAATTTATACATACCTCTGAATCCAACGTCTCTCTGGTCTTATTTTTGTCCCGTAAAAATCTTAAACTTTCATAAGCAAACCATTTACTTTTGTACACATCATCCGTGCCACTGCCAGATTTATTGCCATCCTTTGTTTTTTTTATTTCTCTTGCTAACTGGCTTTGAAGATTTTATTTTTTGTTCTACCACTTGCTTTTCTATGTTAAATTCACTGGCAATTTCCATCAAAGCATCGTGCCTCATGTTTCGATCTTTATAATATTTGCTTCTAGTGTTCCATAGATTTGTTTTTAATTTATAAGCTTCAATAAATGCAATCACTTTTTCTTTTTCCCATTCCATTTTGCCAACAAGTACAAAACACGAGACTTTAAATGAGGCAGACTACACCGCACGCTGAATTATTTTTACTGTATTTTTATATAATGTCGAAGGTCGAACGTCGAATGCACGTACACACTTCCGATTCGACTCGACTACCCTTTGATTTTACCGACAGAGCACGGAAAACCAGTCGACACGTCGATCGACATCGTTTGTCGATCGACAAAGTCGATTGCCGCGTACACACTCAGTCGAGAGTGTCGATAAACACAGTCGATCGACAACGTCGACTCAATAAGGACGCCGCTTTAGAGACCTGATAAGGTGAAGCAGTGCTTATAGCGTTGCCGGAGTATAAACATTCAGACATAAAGGACAGGTCAGTCAGTCATGTTTTCTCGATATTTTCCAGAATTTAATTTCTAAAATATCAAAAAAAAAATTTTTTGTTAGCAGGTTTAGGTTAGACTTCGTTAGGTTAGGTTAGGTTAAGTTTTTACGTTAAGTTAGATTAAAAACATAAAATTGTAATACAAATGGACTGAACGCTGAAATACATTACCGTTCCCCCAGTGCGACAGGGAAAACTGACTAAAAGCAGTCCCTGCATCTTTTTCTAATGGGCCGAGTTTGTCGACCACGTGACCTTCCCATTGGAAATTTAGGTCACATGGTCAAAAATCCGGCTCATTAGAAAGAAATGCAGGGACTGCTTTGCGTCAGTTTTTTCTGTCGCACTGGGGGAACGGTAATGTATTTCAGCGCTCGGTCTATTTGTATTTTATGACTATGATTAAAACATTTTATTATTACCTACTTTTAACAAAAAATTATTGGTTTGTTAGCAGTTTTAGGTTACATATGGTTAGGCCAGGTTTGGTTAGGTTAGGTTAGGTTTAGTTACGTTCATAGACATATAATAAAAATATACTGACTGCTGTAATACACTCGCGTTCCCCAAGTGCGACAGAGAAAACTATCACAAAGCAGTCCCTACGTCTTTTTCTAATGGGCCACGTTTATCGACCACGTGACCTTCTTATTGATTATTTAGGTCACGTAGTCGATAAAACCGGCAAATTAGAAAGATATTCAGGGACTACTACGAAAAAATCACTAATACTTATTATTTCCATTGCTCTTTGCGTTGTTTCTAATTTTTTAGTAGATTTATTGGTGAAATTACGTACTCCACGTAAATGGACACTTCCAACTGTTTACTGAAAATACGAACCTCGAACTGCTATTTTGTTTGGTGGCGCTACTTCCGTGTGGCTCACGGAAATACTTCGCTTCAATAACGTTATTGTTAGGATCAAGTAATTGAATAAGAACTAAAGAAAAAAGAAAGAAATATCACAATTACCTAAACTGGCAAAAGATAACTGAAAAAATAACACTCAAAGAAACTTAAGCTAAAGTCCGAAAACTATAAAAAATAAAAAAATAATAAAAGAGGTTACCTGCTCCGATTATGTCCCAAAATAAATACATGTATGCAAGGTAGAAAAAGCACAGAAATTCGATAAAACTAAAAAACATGAAAAAAGACAATAACAAAGAGATAATACCACCACCCATAGCACAAAATAGAAAGAGTACTTTCTATTTTGTGAAAAAATTTTAACGGAAAACAAGAAAGAATGTAAAAATATCTCCCTCTGACTAAATTTGAAGAAAGTAAAGGAGGTTATCTACTATATTCCATAGGAACAACCCAAAAGTTTAATTGAAAATACGTTTATTTTGATAGTTCGGTTTTCGAAGTGAAAATAGAAACGTAAAATAAACTTATTTTTAATTAAAATTGTAGTTAATTCATATTAAATATAGTAGATAACATAAGAGCCACAAGAAAATAATTTCAGAACTATATTAAGTAAAGAACATATATAAATATATGTATAAATATATAAATAGTTTAACAGCACAATAAAAATTCGTAACAAAATTTAAGTAAACGGTACTTGATAACATAAGCAATGTATGGTGTATATGATTTTTAGGTTGTTGGTGTATATAACTTTGTACGTGAATGGATGAAGCGGTAGCTGGGCTACCCTGCAAGTAGGATACAACACTGTGTCGGAGCAGATCAGGAACAAAACTGAAGAGTTGAAATAAGTAGCTTCCCTTAGAAGCGTTACATTCCGGAAATACAGGTGGGGAGTTTATCCACCTCTCATCAAGTTTAGCGCTGATGTTGACTAGTATTTGCAGCCTCTGGTAATTTAATTCATAGTACCCGCAGTTAGATAGGGCTATCGGTACTATGTAAAAATTACTTCTATTTAGTATTTACTTAATATTTATATCAAGTTGCGAAACTGCAACAAGCACAACAACAAGAACCAATGGAAGGTGAAGAAGAAAATAAACTAACTAGATCTCCAACGCTGAAGGACGTTGGAATTGCAATTATCCAAATACAAAAAGCAATAAAAGCTCCTGAAATGGATAAAATATCGGCAGAACTATACAAGTAAGGAGGGAAAAATTTGACAAAATAAATGTACCAGCTACTAGAAGAAATATGGAGAAAAGAAAAAAATCCCCAAGGAATGGAACAAAAGTATATTACCCTATATTTATAAAAGGAGACTCTCTCAACTTTGTTGGAGATACAATATACTCACAAATATTATTAATCGAAAACTTCAATATCTAAAAATAGAGTTTCTATTTCAAAATAGATCTACCAACTATAGTCAAACAAATACTAAAGCATGGGAATATTACGGATAAGTTTACAATATCTTTGTAGACTTAAGCAAGCCTATGATTCAATAGATAGAACCTAACCTAACCTACTATATTGCAAAAACTCGGTATAACAACAACATTATTAAGAATGGTACAAAATGGTAATGATAGTAACAGAAACAGAAGATGTATGTATTCAAGGCTAGATGACAGATGCGTTTGTGATAACGCAAGGACTGAAACAAGGCGATAAACTGGCTCCAACGCTTTTCAAATCCAGCCCATCACCAGTGTATGCAGATGATATCAACATAATGAGAACAAAATATGCGGATGACAATCGCCTCATAAACAATGTCTTTTGGGAAAAACCAGATGGAAGAAGGTCTGTAGGACAGCCTATAAAAAAGTGGAAAAAAGCAGTAGGAGAGAATCTGGAGAAAATGATAGCAAGACAATGGGAAATAGTAGAATAGGATCGACAAACATGGAAGACAATAGAAAATTCAGGAAAGACTCACGAAGAGTTGTAACGGCATTGATGATGATGAAGTATAGATATATATTTTGAAAGATAAAGCGCATTACCATTTTACAATAAGAACTAATAAAAGAAGTGTGTGTGTGTGTGTGTGTGTGTGTGTGTGTGTGTGTGTGTGTGTGTGTGTGTGTGTGTGTGTGTTTTGTTTTATGGCACTGGAACTAAGCCAATTAGCCAGAACAAATGTGTGAAAGTTATAAGGAAAATGCTTCAGTTAAGTATTAATTTTCACTTAATGCGTATCTAATATTATCTTATATTTAATGAACAACACATATTATTATACATAATACTCAATATTATATTATTGATTATCCTTATAATGTAACTGTATTTTTTTTAACTATATTGTTTAGTTTTTGATTATTATTTTTTTTTTAATTTTTTTTTATTTTATTTTTTTTTTATTTTATTATTTGTTTTTTTTTATTTTTTTTTTAGTTTTTTTTTTATTTTGTTAGTTATCACAAAGGAGATTTAAAAGGAGGGCTAATTTGCCGAAGGGTCGTCTCGGCGGAGTTTTATAACACGGGGGAGGGGACCCCTGGAATGGATACAAAAGAGTGGGATTTATGTTAGTGTGCTTATAATTTAAATTTACATTTAACTGTACGTACATAAATAACCTCATATACTCGTATATCTTCAGTTGCAAGTAAGCTCGATAAGTTAAAAGGTGTGTCTATTTATAATTTATATAGATTACTAAGTAGTGTAGAGATCTCTTGTTGAATAGAAGGGCATTCTAATATAATATGTTCTAAACTACCATATTTTCCGCATTCGCAATCATCTTCGTTATGGATACCTAAACGGTGTTTATATTCCGGATACATTGCATGATTACTTCTGATTCGTGAAATTGTTTTTATAAAATTTCTATTTTGTACATTAAAAAACCATGGTTTTATGTTTAGTTTTGGAAGCAACAATTTAAACTTTTTCCCAGAGTTGGATTTTTCGTATTTTTCTTGCCATTTAGTTTTCATGGTTATTTTCATTTGGCTTACGTGATCGTTCAAAGGTAGCTTCATGTTAATCATCTCCCCTTCTGTAGTAGCCCTTTTTGCTAATCTATCTGCTATCTCATTATATTCTATGACTTGACTTTTGACAATGACTTTTTACCCAAGATAATGTAATTATCTTTCCATTTTTATTCAATTTTGTAAGTACTTCATATAGATCTTTAATTAAATCGTCATACTGGTCGGTTATGTTAATATTTTTTATCTTTTCTAATGCACTTCTGCAGTCAGAGAATATTACTATATTAGTGCCGGATAGGGATTGAGCATAGATTAGTGCATTTTTAATTCCGACTTTCTCTGCAGTGAATATTGACGATCCCTTAGGCAGTTTATACAGTCGCTTTATTTTTTTATTAACATGATAAAGAGCCAAACCGGTATTTCCATTAATTACAGAACCGTCAGTAAAGATGTAATCATGATTTTCCCATTTATGATGAATTTTATTAAGAAAATATTTATTTAATAATTTTTCTGGGAGTCTAAGGTAATCATCGATTAAATGGAATACAGGGCGAATATCGTAGTGTTTAAAAGACGTGAAGTTGTTAATAGTTAATATATTGTCCTTAATTTCTGGGTAGTTATAATAACTTTCGATCAATAGAGGAGTTTTTTTATATTTCCAATATCGATTTGTTAAAACCTCGATAGTTAACTGATGAATTGTGTGTGTAAGATTGTCATTTTTTGCGTATATCTTAAATAAGTTTTTATTACTTAAGAATTGTCTCCTTAACTGAAGTGGAGGTATGCAACTTTCCGCCTCCATAACAACTATGGGTGTAGATTTCAGATACCTATTACAGATTCGTAGACATTTATTTTGGATTTGATCAATCTTTTTAAGATGACATTCAGAGGCCGATCCATATAATACGCACCCATAATCGATTATTGACTGAATAAAAGATTTATAAAATAGAAGACAAATATTAGGGTCTGCCCCCCACTTACTATGGCTGAAAACTTTTAGGATGTTTATAGCATTTTCAATTTTAGATGTTATATAATGAATATGAGATTTCCAGTTAAGTTTTGTATCTAGAGTAATACCTAGATACTTAATTGAAGCTAGGTACGGGAGTGTGTAATTTTTTAGTGTTATTGAAGACGGATGATGAAACCTCTTCCTAGTAAATGTAACAGCTGCTGACTTATTTTCTGAAATGGAAAATCCGATATTCTTTACCCACTTTTCTAATGAATCTGAAGCTACCTCTACATTTTGATGACATTTTTCTATATTTTGTTCTGCCGTATATATACATATATCATCAGCATATTGTAATGTTTTTATATTCCTATGGAATATAGTATCCAAGTCAAATGAGTATATAATGTACAAAATAGGACTTAATATGCTGCCCTGAGGAAGGCCAACAGCAGCTTTTTGAGGACCTATTAACTTGTCTACTGTACGAATATAAATATTTCTCTCATTATACAATTTATAAATATTAAAAATAAGTAATTCCGGTAGTTTTAGCTTTTGCATCTTGTCCATTAAAATTTCTAATTGAATATTATCGTACGCTCCTTTTATATTAAATTTTTTTATATTAAAAGAAGTGTAGATACATATTTTTTTTTGATATAATAAATAATAATTTTCCTGAAATCATACTTACAGCTTTTCGGTTAGGCATATATGATCTCCTGTTAACTTTCCGTAGACACTAAAGATGTTTATTAGCAATAAAATTGACAAGGCGTGCTGTAATCCCATCTAGAAAGGAAAATGGTATTTCTTTAGTACGTTTAATGATTTAGAAATTCTTGAAATCCAATAAATAGTGAAGTGTTTCAATTCTTACGGTTTTTTTTATAATAAATGTTTGTTAACACACGTAAGACAGTTAAAAATAGTTCAGACATACATAAAGATATATACAGAATGAAACAAAGGTCTGAAAACGCCTAATTATCTCTTAAATTGATGGTCCGAGTTGTACACAAACCGGGATAAGCTTATTCCGTAGTATGGGGATTTGCAAATTTCAAATTTTCATTATTATTGGAATCATCATTTCAATACAAATTAGAATCCTGTGATTGCGACATTAATTCATAAAAATAACAATAGCTTGAAGTTTATTGAAAATTTTTATGAAATAAATTGTATTAATTACAAAAGCTGTCAGTTGTTTTATGTGTTTTTAAAAGATCTACAATAAAGGTGGTGAAAAAGAGCGAATTACTGTTTGAATAATAAGGGGCGACAGAAAAAGATCTTATAGTGGAGTAGCGAACTTGTTCAACGATACGTTCCCAAACCATTATCCTATTCATAAGGCGACGACACAAAAAATTGTAAAGCGCTTTGAGGCAATTGGACGAGTAAAATATTTCACGAAAAACTGTTATAAATTATATTAACACTTTATGATTTAATGCAGTTTAGTTGAAGTTCCAGATACATCCTCAAGCAGAGTTACACAAATGCATGCTGTCGGTCATTCTTCAATCTTGAATGTATTAAAGATAGTTCAAACACTCCTGACCATGGAGCTGCGCGAAAGTGGAGTCAAATTCACGTAAAGGCAGAAAGGTCCTATTGTAAGTGGAATTATACAGTGCATAGTACAATGCGTTTCGCATGGAAGTGGGGACTAAACCAAATTTCGTCTACTGCGCCGTGGTCAGGAGTGCTTGCACTATCTCTACATAAGAACTCATTTAAACCCTACAGCATCCAGTTTTTGCAAGAATTAAATAAATATTACTACGATTTTATATTACAGTTTAGTGAGGTAATGATGATTAAAATTGTATTTGATGATAACATGTTTTTCCGAAAATGTAATATTTACACTATGTGGGAATGTAAATCACCAAAATTTAACGTATTAGAGTGAGATAAATCCACACTGGATATGTGAAAACCATACGCAAAGACCCCAAAAACTAAATATATGTTCAGGTATAGTGGGTACTCAGGTGGTTAATTGTGTCAGTTTTTTCTAAAAGAAAATTTGACAAATGATGGATGGATGGATGTACTTGCCCTGGAAACCAAGTTTGAAGCCAGCCAAGTTTGACAAAAGAGAAAATAGTTAATATAGGAAGCACTATGTGAAGATATATAGATAAGGGTGAATTGAAAATACACTTACCGCCGTTTGATGTAAACAAACCACTTGCCACAGGAACCAACTCGAAAATAAGCTCGAATTCTGATCTTAGACAAGCTAAGGATAAAAAAGAGTGGAAGTGTTGGTCGAAGAGTGTCACGCGAAAATGATACTTAAACGGCTAGGCTACTGTGGTCGTTTTTGTACCCTTTCCCACTTTCTCCCAACAGGAATTATAATTTCATCGAAAACCAACATCTCTGCTTTTCTTAGAAGGTGAGCAAGGTATTTGACAATAGAAACTGATTTATTTCTTACGGAGAAAGGGTCTCTATTTAACAAATGAAAGTTAAAAAGAGCAGCGAACATTTGGCGAATTATTTCGTTGTTAAAAAAAGGCATGACGAACCGCTCGTTGCTTTTGGGTTATTTTTAAGATTCCTAGCAAAATATACAGACATAGGTGACATGAAAGTAATTTTCTTTTCTAAGGAAAATATTTTAAAGAAATTTTAAACATGCTTCAATTTTAAACACTTGATTAGGTAGACATTCATTTAGCAGTGTAGTAAACTTTTAATTAATATGTTCAAATTAAGTAGTACACAATTTGGATTAAAAAATTTAATGAGACGATTAAGCGAACAATATATAAGGTCCTAAATTAAAAAAAACAAAAGTGGCTAATGATATCAGAAAAATGGTAAATCTGGCAATGTTACAAACATCAAATTTCAAATCTTTATACTGCAAAATAAGTACACGCCTGTTTTTGTATAATTCGGACCATTTATTAGAGAGATAATTAGGCGTATCCAGACTTTAATATAGAAATAACTGAAAATACTTTTAAAGGACCCGACTGATTTGAAAAAATTAAATACTATTAAGTATATAAACCTGTTAAAGATTAAAACAAACAAATTTTAAATCTCAAATTCTACTACGTTCACTAAATATAAATATGTCCAAAATATTTCTCTTTTTCTCTTTCTGGAGCATTCTGATCCAGTCCGGTGGAAAAAATTCACGAAAAATGCTTCCACTTCCAACTTCCACTTCATCTAAGACGACAACAACTTCTACTGCTGTTTTTCGCTAAAGTTTAAGCAAATGCCACAAATCCCACAAGGAATCTCATCTATAATAGGCAATTACCAGTTACTAATAATTCTAGAATGGCACCGTCCACTATACAAATGTTAATTCTTTATTTATATAATATCAATTTGTTATTCACCACTCCTTTCAGGGTCCCTCAAACTTCTCCATGGATATGCAAACTTCCGAATCTTAATATCGAATTTTCCAAATATAATAAGACTGAAATATCACCTTCCATATTCAAACAAAGATTCCATGAAATACTAAATCAATGCAACTTCGATAAGATCCTTTACTCAGACGCATCTGAGAGTGAAGAGGGTGTTGGCTGTGCTGTTACAACAGCTACAACTACTGTCAACCGATTTCGACTCTCTAGTAATTGCAGTATTTATATTGCTGAACTAAATGGAATACTACAAGCTGTGAAAAATCCCCTTAATAACAATAAAACTATAGCGATCTGTTCTGAAGGTAATACATGGTCGTATCTACAATAAATGCGAGAAATACCTGGATGACACACAGTTTGGTTTCCGTAACGGGTTTGGAACGAGAGAGGCACTGTTTGGAATGAACGTACTTGTTTAAAGATGTCGAGATATATCTGCAGATATATACTGTTGTTTTATTGACTTCCAAAAGGCATTTGATCGTGTTAATCACTCTATATTGATCGAAGCTCTAAAAGACATTGGCTTGGACGGCAGGGATGTTCGAATAATTGCAAATTTATATTGGAATCTAACAACATCAGTTTTAGTAGAAGGTGTGGAATCACAAGCTCTTAATATTAAAAGAGGAGTAGGGCAGGGAAGCCTCTTGTCACCCCTGCTTTTCAACGTTTACTTCGAAAGAATTTTCAGAATAGCACTTTTTGAAAAACAAGAAGGAATACTTGTGAAAGTGTGAAGTCATCAATAATTTGCGATATGCGGACGATACAGTACTCCTAGCTTCTAGTCAAGAAGATCTGCAAACACTATTTGATAGTGTCGTTGAGAGTTGTAGGGAGGCAGGTCTGGTTCTGAACATACGGAAAACCAAAATACTCGTAATAAGTAAACAACAGCATATAAAACCGTCTATATATGTAAATAATACCAAACTTAAGCAAGTTGATCAAATCGTTTACCTTGGACAGCAATTAAATTGTAACGCAGAAAGTCACGGCGAAATTAGATCTAGGATAGAGCAGGCTAGAGCGGCTTTTAGAAGGATGTCCAAGGTGTTATGTAACAGAGACCTAAAATTGGCATTGAGGATCCGCCTATTTCGCTGCTACGTGTTCTCGGTCTTACTTTATGGTGTCGAGTCCTGGAGTGTGCATAAAATCGATCTAAATCGCCTTGAGGCTTTCGAAATGTGGTGCTATAGAAGAATTTTAAAAGTTTCCTGGGTGGAGAACATTCGAAACTCCAGAATACTAGAACATCTCAGCAAGACTACTGAGATCATAAAAAGCATCAAGCAAAGAAATCTGGAGTATTTCAGACATGTAATGAGAGGTTCCAAATATAGGTTGCTACGAAATATCATGCAAGGAAAAATAGCAGGCAAACGCAGTCCAGGACTAAGAAGAACCTCATGGTTGAAGAACTTGCGAGATTGGTATAGTGTTGATACAAGCATGCTATTTAGGGTGGCAGTGAATAAAATTAAGATAGCTATGATGGTAACCAACGTTCTGAAAGGACATGGTACATGAAGAAGAAGAAGATCTGTACTGACTCTCTATCATCGATGCACTCCATAAGACACTTACACTCTGTCCACCCAATAGTTCAAGAAACCCAGAGTATATGTATTCGTCTTTAAACTAATTGAATTACAGCAACAATTTTGTGGGTCATATCACATAATGGTATTCCAGGTAATGGAAAGCCGATCTAGCAACAAAACAAACCTGTTCTATAAACTTAACAACAATGTTTCAAACATCATCAGATTACTCAAGAACACTCAAACAAAAAATAATGGGCCTTTGGAATGATCATTGGAAAATAAGCAATACCAAGTTAAGCGTTCTCCAATCAAACATTTTCTACCACCAGCTCCCACCAATGAAAAGAAAGGACAAATGTATTATTCGGAGATTAAGAATAGGACACACACGCCTTACACATGGGCACCTAATGAATTCCAGCAATCAGACTTTGTGCCAGTACTGGAACACCACGACTTCCGTAAAACACTTACGTCTTGACTGTCAACACTACCTAACGGTAACGGCCAGAAATAAATACAATCTTGGTAACAACCTAAGAGACATTCTTATCTCAAACAGCAGCAACTATAAAAATGTATTAAAGTTTTTAAAAAATATAAAGCTATAAAATTAAAAAAAAACATGTATTCCAAAAACTGTACTGTAGCTAATATTGTCCCCAATGTAAAAGTATTAAAAATATAAATGTAAATTGTACCTGTGTCAATGACCACTAGCAGTCGAAACACATATTTTGAAATAAAAAAAATCCGAAATTCTGTTTTTCTGTAGTAGATTTTAGCGTAACAGATGTATTTTGTTTTCTACAAATTGCTTGTCTTTTAATATAAGTGTATTTTCTTCATAATATAATAGATTCCCATGTTCACTGCTTTAGGTAGATTAACGAAATATTTGATCTATTTATATTATTATATTATATTCTAGCTAAATTCTTTAGCGTAATGTACTAGCATTTTGAGGTATTACAAAGTGACTTATCTGGTTTAACAAATTTTCTGATGTTTTTCACTTATAAGAATCATTTTTACTAAAATATCTTCCAATATGTCAATGAAACAAATGCACGTTCTATGACCTAACTAACCACTTTGTCATTGCGCACAAATCTCGACACAAACGAGCACAGGTGAAAGGAAACACAATGGTATAGGATAAGATACAAACCTCTAACAATACAAACAAAGATAAGTTCAAGTTTGATCACGACTGTGGCAAATAATGTTGCAACATGGTAACCGTTGTTGTTAAAAAAGTATTCAGCAACCTTGACAACCTTGAAGAAGATTCTACCAAAATTGTGGTTTAATATGACAGATGAGGATATCAGGTTTTCAGAGAAGTAGTCGGTTTTTTCAGTAATTATTAGTAAGATGTTGAAATGTATTATTTGCTATTTATTCTAACCAGAAGGCTAGAAAAACAGTAAACAAGGGCTAGAAATACATGGAAGAAAACTAAATATACGTTTCCAAGATAAGAAGACAGCGGAATAACTGATCGGACAACAACATATAAACAAACAGGAAATCGTTTAGATTTAAAAGGACACAAAAGCAGAAAACCGAAATTAGTCCAATGATATTATGAAAAAAAACTTAATGCAAGATTAAAAGAGGAAGTAAAAATGTGGACCGCTTAACAAAATAAACAGATCACATAATAAGTCGCGAACTGATACCTAGATAGTGCTACGGTTCTCTACAAAAAATGGGTAAGATACTGCAGACTAGCCTAGGACTAGAAAACATATCAAAAGTATTGATGCTAATAAGGGTAACTTTTATACCTAAACCTGGCAAAGTCGAGAGGAGTAAACTAAGTCCCTGAGGCCGATAAATTTAACGGAATTCGTAATGAAGACTAGAGAACACTGCTTGATAGGTATATTAGGAATGGTGTATTGGTTAAAATTTCGATACATCAGGGACGGTATACGTATATAGCAGGAGTCTCTACAGAAACGGCATTGCACCATCTCGTACAGATAGTGGAGTACGTTCTAGAAAGCCAAAATGTTGTGTTAAACGCATCTCTCGATATAGAGAGACAATATTCGACAACACCTACTTTGCAATCACAAGGGCGATTCGCCTAGAAGGAATAGACAAAACAAGCTGCAGATGGATAGACTACATGCTGAGAGGTCCGTAATCCGTTTTCTCCAATGTATTTGAATCTTTCTTTAATTTGATATAAATAAAAATATTTTTGAAACCGATGCGTCTATACTATTTGGTAAAGCTACAGGGAAAATACTAGGATTAAATAAAGAGGTTATGTTGCGAAAACTGAGGCATATTTTGATACCGGATACAAATTGTTCTTCAACAAGACATCAAATTGTTAAAGAACCCATGGAATCTACCAGGAGGAAAATTTGTTGATTAATACGTTTGGATTTAGCCCAAAAGTTCTTATTTTGTTATTTAAGCTTAAAAGTTCTTTAACATATCTTAAGACAAAGCAAAAACAAAATATAAAACTGTGAATGCTCTAGTAATAAGAATTGCTCATATTCCGCCCAAAGAATAATATCGTTGGACCACGTAGGAAGAATGAGATAAGTGAACGTGTCGAAGATCTTAATACGAATAGAAATAATAAGAACAAAAAAGAAATGACCTAAAAGACAATGAGTTAAGAGAAGTGGAAAAAAATAAATAAAATTAAGCATTATAAATTTAAACGTTTAAGAACTTCCTATCAAACACTCATTATTTATGATGTTCGCGTAAGTACAAAACACATTAAGGGATATAACAATTATAGTCTTTAAGTCTTAATATTTTTTGCCGTCACTGTCTTACTACCAACGACTGGTAACCAAAAGATCACAGAAAATTATAAAAACTGATTGGCTGGAAATGATAGTACGTAAATACTATCGAAAATAAGACATATAATAAAAAAATATCGTATACTGATGCTTCATGGACTTTATCAAAGCAATTGACTATTAATTGGAGTATATTTTGCATAGTTATAACTTTTAGTTTCATAATTGATGAATGAACTTGAATTATACATGAAACCGGTACTAAAAGCTTCTGCTTCTTAGTTTTTTATATTATAAATTTTATGAACGATTTATCTTACGAGCTCTTATACTCTCTTTAGTTGATTATCATTTCCTTTAGACAATAAACAGCAATTGTTTAAAGACTCAATCAAGATCTTACCGCCTTGTTCCGTTGCCACTGTCACTTTCCAATCGCTAAACTCATGAAAACCACCTACACAAACAATCTAAACAGGCTCCAGCTGCCTAATCTCACTGTTTTGTGTAAAAACCACACACTACATCCACAAATCCTCACACCACAGTTAGTTAGTTGTGCTAACCCGATATCTAGCAAACAAATGCAGAGTTCAATTACTCGCCCGGTCTCATCCGACTGAGGGTCATATGTTTTTGTTATTAGTGGTCTATTATTTTGATTAAGTGCAGACATTATCTTACAGACTTATGTAGTACGCATACTATGATGATGATGGTGAACGATATCGGCCAGAGGCGCGTGCGTTCGTGTGGGAATCCGCTATATGGGTTTGCATCTGCGGGATTTTATACGGGGTCATTTGTACAAAAACATGGCATGTTGTCTATGGGGGTAATATAAGAGATGCTGTTTAAGTCTTAAACTAACAAGTAATTTATACTATACTTCTAGATAAAATAAACATACTCGCCACTCAAGGTCAAGGTATGTATCAAATGAAAACCCTTAATTAGTTGATTATTCTCTAGTTTTGTTAATTATTTATCCATTTTTCATTAATTTATAATTGCTTGCCGATTCCATCAAAAAAAAAAAATTCTTTTCAACATAATCCTAGCTAACTTTTTTAAAGTAGAAGCAAAAATAAAATGTTTCTTTTGAAATTAACCCGATATCTCCTTTGAATTTTTCAGAGTATCATTAAAAATAATCACGGTGTTCTTATCTTCTTAAAGTGTATTCTTGGCGATAATTATAGCAAATTGCTCTCTATCTTGGGCTGTTCTCAATACTGAACAGATGTTTCTGCCTCTCCAGTCTCTTACTTTTTTCAGCCACGAACATTTTCTTCTTCCTGGACCTCTTTTTGCTTCCACTTTACGTAACATTAAGAGTCGTAGGAAGTTGTACTTTTCTCCTGTGTAAATATGACCTACATAACTCGTTTTTCTCTGTTTTTTACAATATTTAGAATCTCTCAGTCGCTATCATTCTCAGCACTTCATTGTTGGTTATGTGGTCTATCCAAGAGATCTTTAGCATCTTCAAAAAAACTATCTCAAAGACTTCTATCCGCTTTTACTTGTAATTCCAAGAGTCCATGTTTCCACTCTGTCTAACAATATAAAATAAATAAATATCTTTACAGAGTTTATTAGGAATTCTTTTATCCTTTGAAAAGCGGAAATACGAGCTCTGTACGAGCTCGTATTTCGACTTCGCTGTACAGATCGTTTGTTATCCAGCAACAAAGATTCTATATGTCTATTATATATACGAATGTTATTGTCGGTATTTGATTTACGTGAAACAGCCATTACTTTTGTTTTATTTTCAGCTCTAAAGTAATACTTCCCTGGTTATGACATTCAGAAGTCGTTGCATGTCCTCAGCACTTTTCGCAATAATGACGGTGTCGTCTGTGTATCTTAAGTTATTAACGTACCTATTCGCCGTTGATATTTTTATTCCTTCTTCAATATTATTATATGAAGGGCATTTTGAAAGATCTCTTCAGAACTTATATTCTGTTACATCCTCCGTAGAGTATGCCTCTATTTAAGCCAGACCCATTTTATTTACACAATACCAGAAGTGCTAATCTAAAGCAGGGATCTTACAGAACGTGGAGCGGCGTTCTTTATTAACGAAGAGAAATAGAAAATATATAATAAAAAAGACAGAATTTAAAAAAGGGAACCAACGCAACGTGGAATCCCGTTTTTCCCCTCAATATCTCTGGTTTACAATCTCTGAAATATG
The DNA here is from genome assembly GCF_040954645.1 of Diabrotica undecimpunctata. Lineage (NCBI taxonomy): Eukaryota > Metazoa > Arthropoda > Insecta > Coleoptera > Chrysomelidae > Diabrotica > Diabrotica undecimpunctata. The sequence goes on along the minus strand of NC_092803.1, from coordinate 23,992,831 downwards.
GCAAAACTGTCTATTTACAGTAAGCGCGTACTGTCCCATCGTTTGTCGGTAAATTAACACGGTTCTAATAAAGGTTGGAAGCTGATGCATAGCACGGACTTACCCCTCCGACTCTTGCGGTGTGGCTAGGGTTTAGTACGGACAGTGTAGTGCTAATTTTACTATGGAAAAGTCTTACGAAGTTGTGTTTGTCATTCTTTGCCATTGTATATATTACCCAACTTACTAAAATTTTTAACGCTGGTGGCATTTTTTTTAACACTGGAGGCCTTCAACAGACAAAATTAAACTAAACTATTCTATTCTCTACATAAAGAATCACATATCACGTCCACAGTCGTATAATTCGTACAATACGTACAATTGATTGATTACTTTTGTCTTTAGGTATTGAAAATATTTTTTGTTATTTAGTATAAAGAACAGTTTTCCGAATGAGGATCACGGTAGATTTATTCTTCTTTTTATTTCTTTGGTCTGATTTTCTTTAATTCATTTGATGATTTGATATCAACCAATTAAAATTCGAACGTTACAATATTTTGGTCATTTAATGAGACAATCAGAGAGTTATGACCTTTTACACCTCATATTACAGGGCAATATTGTCGGAAGAAGAGCCTACGCCGAAGAAAAACATCCTGGCTTCGAAATCTCTGAGAGCGGTATCAAGATACATTCGCTAATGATTGTTTAAATTCTCCAGATAGATATTGCAGTTATCGATATATGGACACGGTACTGAAAGAAAAAGAAGATTGTTTGTATGATTGTTTAAATTCTCTAGATAGATATTGGAGTTTTTTGTAAAGCTCATGGGATTGATAAAGGTTTGGATACCCCTTAAGTTCTTCGCATTCTTCATTCCTGTGTTTACTTTTATACTCTCTGCATGCTCTTTTTATTTCTTTGAGTCTTCTTCTAGTTTGAAGAAGATGCAGCGTTCTGTCTGTCATCCAGTGCTTTTTCTTAACGATCTTCTCTTCTATTTTGGTTCTTTCTATAGAGGTTTCTTTGACATTTCTGAATGATTTTCACATTTCTTCAGGACTGTCTGGTGTCTCTAAAGCACTAGTTTCCTTTAATATGACTCTAAATGTTTCTGGATTTAAAATATCCAATCTTTTATGAGCTGCAGCTTGGTTCTTTTTAGCTTCAGATTGAAGCAAGGTCATAACAATTTATGATCGGATCCACATTCTGCTCTTGGTATTGCTTTTACGTTTATAAATCTGTTTTTAATCATTATGTTGTCGATTTGGTTCTTATATTGTCGATCTGGGTTGGTCCACGTCGATAAACGGTGGGAATGATGGTTGGTATACATGGTGATTGCAATTTGCAACGGCCGTATTGTTTTCGGTTGGAAAATCTATTACAGTTCTCCTTGGTCGTTTCTAATTTTCTAATACCTAACCCATATTTTCCTACATTATGGATGTTACAGTTTCCTGTCTCTTCTACTTAAGAGTTAAAATCACCCATGAATATCAGTGGTCATTTAGAACCACTGGAATAAACCAAACACTTATGTTAATTTCTAAAAATATTTTTTCTCTTAAAAGAATCATATAATATTTAAATTGAAAGATCAATATTTTTAAATAAAACAATATATACAAAAATTATTTATTAAAATACTTACAGCTACAATATTAACTCATATTTACACTTTTCGAGATTTATTTTTAATCAAAACTAAACGAGATATGTACTGCTAAAAAAATATGTTCTATACAAAAGGTTGAACTGGCAGACAAAAATCTAACATGGCAGCTCCGCAATTAAGGAAATAAACTATATATATATATATAGCTCTTGGGCACTAGTTTACTGTTTCGAAAATAGTGTGAATCTATAGTACAATTTAAAATTAATTGTTCAAGATTTCCTTTTCGTATCCGTCAAGATTTCGATTCGCACAATTTCGTTAATATCAAACCGGTGGCGGTGTAACGTTAAATTTTTACTCTGGAGTAAAATTTCGATGTTTCGAATTTACTTTCGAAAATTTTTACTCTCTTTATTTTATGTTAAAAAAATTAAATGTAATGAGCATTTTTGTGTTGTTAATTGTCTGTGATTGCGTTAAATTTGTTTATTATTTTGTTAACTAATTTTGGTTACTAACAAAGAAAATATACTTATACTATCGAGCTCTTCATGGAATGCAGCAATATTTTTGAATACCACATTGCAGGAGTAGATTGGTTCCAACAAGACAAGCATTATAAAAGAGCAACTTTCATATACCCTATTATGAGTTAAAATAGCTAGTAACATCTTAGTTAAATGTTTATTTGTTATAATACAAAATTGGCTTCTAAAATTGGCTTCTAAAATTGGCTTTTTTAACTGAAACTTTGCTTACTGTCTCGGGGTACTTTTTCTGTAATACAACATTATTCACCACAAAAAAATCAAGATTTTTATATTGATTCTTCTGATCTATTACTTTACAATGACTACAAATATATTATGCATAGACAGTATAAATGAGAGAAAATTCGTAAATAATCATCAAACGGTTCTGAGACTTAGTGATAAGGAATATAGGTGAAAATACCGTTAAGCTCCAAAATTTGTTCTCTAATTGTTCCACTAGTGATCATTTCCACAAATCAAGAGAGAAAGTAAACAAGCACCTAAACATCTTTCTTTAACATGGGATAGACTAATTTGTCCAATGTGGTACTCACTACGAATCAGAGAGTAAAATGTTAACGTTAAAATTGTACTAAAGCAAAATAATTATAACGTTAAAATTTTACTCTAGAGCAAAATTATAACGTTAAAATGTTACTCTAGAATAAAACGGTGTATAAATTTAACATTACACCTAAACAGAGTTGGCTTGGCCTATTCGGAGTGTGTGGAAGGAGTGTGGAGGGAAGCCGAATATCTTGACTGAAAAGCTGAAGAGAATGGTATGGTTGTAGCTTAAAATAACTCTTTAACTGTCAATATCCATAAAGGAGATGGCACTTAAATATTAACATGCTTTGTTTAATTATAATATTAATATTTCTCTTTTGAAGAACTGAATCTCGAAAAATAACTCAGCGGTTAAGAACCTAAGATCGAGGAATCGTTGCATTCTGTATTATTTTACTTATTTTACTATTAAATTACCAATATTGAAATACTAAAAGAAACAGGAATGTTGTTAATTAAAAGAATTAACAGAGAAAGCAGCTGATAAAGAGGTATTAAAAATTCAAAATACTTCCTTCATGACTCAAGCGGATTTAATAATTAGATATCGACCATATTTTATGAGAAAGATTACGTCTGCTACTTTATTTTTAAAACCAAATATAACACAATCAAATATAAAGCTAGTTTATTTAAACCGTGGTTTATTTTCATAAAATATAGTGGTTAATATAAAAAAATCACATGAAAATAATTTTAGAACCATATTGACAATAAGCTGTTAAATACTGACAGCAACACTGTAACGAATTGTAGGCTAATTCTACGGTGTCTAAAAAGAGAAGTAGGGGTAAAGAGAACATCGTTCATTGAGCAATTTTTTCATGGAGATACGCCACCAAGTTTTATGCGAAAAACACGTCAATAGTGACCAAGTACAGAAACCCACAAAGACGTTGCAAGCAAAAACCTTCAGACAGCATCAGACGCCCTAGATGAATGGTGACTACAGTGAAAAATTAAAGTCGATCCGGAGAAGATCCAAGCAGTGATGTTTAAGAAATAAGAAACTACAAATATTGAACACTCTCATCGAAAGGCCAAATAATATGCTATGCTACAAAAATAGTGCAGAAGGCAAAAATGGTAATAACCAATATTTAAATTTAACTGAGAGAAGAAGCAAATTAACATGCGTATCAAAGAGAAGCCCCATCAAGAGCATCATGCTGTCCATTGTGACATACGCATCTCTAGTATGGAGGCAGACCTGCAAAACGAACAGAAAGAAGATCCAAGCTGTCCCCAATGGAGCACTATAAGAAGCAGAGAACATCCCTCAATACATAATGGAAATATTCCTTTTCATAGACACCCAACAGATCAGTGTATTAGACCAGGTGAACGATATAGCAAGAACAAAATGCGCCGAACAAATAGATTATATCTCAACCACATCCTGCGAAAGATCATAAGGTATGATGTGTTTCACCGATGGAAACGTATAAGACCTAGACAGTAATTGCTGTATTGGAACTCGGATGATTCGTCCCCGATCTACTTGGACCATTGCTCCTCACCACAAGAGATAATAGCATTAGGACGTCAGTTCATATATTCGAGTCTAATGGATCAACCGTCATAAGAATTCAATACAGAACTTGCTCTACATCTTTTAGAAGTGACTTAACGATTTCATAGGTGCTTCAGTTAACCAAAATATGTAATTATCAATACGTGAAATAAGTTAAGCACTCATATTAAAAATTAATCTAGAGTTGTAGGTATTTGGCAGACAATAATTCAAAATACAACTATCAGCAACTACTTTAGAGCCCAAAGAGGCTCTGAATTTGTTGAGAGAATACTAAGATACTTTTTTACCTAAGAGTGAAAAGAGTTTTAAGTATACAACTTAAAAACATAGTTTAGTAAGACCACTTGCCAAACTTCTGACTTATCAATTGCTGCGAATTAATTTCGAACAAATTGATTTCTGGTAGAGGCATCATTAACCTGGTCTCCCAGCAGTCTTGATCTCCGGAATCTTAACTATCTTCTGTAGGGATACCTGGAAAGTAAGTATTACAAGACAAATTGATGCTCGATGAAACTGAGGCAACTAAAACCCAATATTGCCAATAAATGGTGGCAATCGTGCGAGGAATATATCAGTGCATTCTTTCTACTCTTCGGTTGATATTAGAAAAAAAAAAAGGAACAGGAGCGTGATAGTCGGAATTCAGACAAAATTATCTTTTATAAAAAATTTTGCAGTTCAGTTTCTATAGATAAAACTTAAATTAAATTAAATATTTGATTATTTATATTTTTTAGGTATCCTTTCTAGATACCGGGATATATGTATCACGATAAGAACTAGCATTTTCGCGTTTTTAAAACCTGACTTTTAAACTTAAACAATTATTTTTATATTGTACCCTAAAATTCTTTATAAATCTTCGATATTTGAAAATACTATTCAGTTGGTTATCTACAAGAACACACATTGATAAGTTCTAATAAATAAAATATCATCGTATAGTTTTACTAAACATGTAACAGAAAAATAATGATATAAGCAGCAAAAGGCTTGTCACTGTTGGTTTTTTAGAGCTGTTATAAAATCCTCCATAAACTTGTAGTCCAGCTGTTTCTATGCTTTGTTTACAGTAGTCCCCATCGTATAACCAACCAACAAATTCACCTGAAAATAAAATAAAAATATATAAAATTACGTATACAGGTTGCAGTAGTCTAGATGCAGTGCTCATCCTTTTATCTGAATAAAACTTGAATCTATAGTAATGGCAAAATAATAATTTTTGTCTGCTATAGATTTAATGACATAATATTGGTACTTATATGATGTCAAGGAAAGTAAATAATTTTTTGTTCAAGTTTAGTTATTTGCCTTGTATTGCAGTTAGTTATGGTTAAAGCAGTGGCGTAACCGTACCATCTGAGACCCGTGGGAAATTCATTGGATGGGGCCCCGAGAAAAATCGCTACATTGTAATTTAATTAACTAACAGTAGTATTATGTCCATTTTAGGTAAATATCGAATTTTTAAAATCATAATACGTATTTATAATAAAATAATTTTTATTATAATTATACTTAATATTTATTAATAAAATTCTTTTATCTTCCGTAAAAGTATCAATAACATTATCAAAATCGCATAAAATTGCCATTAATAGAAAGCAGAAAACCCATTAATAGACCACTTTTTTACTACTTCATTTGCTTTCTTTCTTAAATTTTCAAAATTATGTCGATATCTTTTTAATTCTTCCCAAAAAATTTTCAAACATTTTAAGGCATTTAAAAGATTAGTGACTTTCGACTGAGATGCTTTAGAAGCGATAAGTAAATAAGAATCGATAGTTTGTAGAATTTTGCAGTGAAAACTCAAGAGCATAATAAAATTGAAGTTCTGAATATTCTTCTTAAATCAGATAGCTTTATTTCTTTTATCTGATTTGCAATTTAAGAAAATTACTTCCGTTAGCTCTTTTTGGGCTTTAAATAAACGGAACGTTTAAAGCAAAAAGCAACATAAAATCGGAAAAATAAATAAATTAATTTTTTTCCATAAAAATTTATTGAATTTTACAATTATTTCGTAAGAATTTTAATAATTAATGTATATTGTTTATATAAATGTATGTTATTAATTTTAAATAATTAGTACTCCAAATGTGTTTATTTAAATTAAAATATGACTTATTTTTTAAGAAGTTTATTCACTCTCTGAATAAAAAATGGTTTTAAAACAAATTTTGAAACGAATTTTTTTGTTTTATGGATCATCTCTAGATCATCTGGCGATGATTCAGATAAAAAAAGATCAAAATCTATTAATAATAAGACTGATATAAAAGATCTTTCCAATGTGTATCATTATTTAAAAAATTCAGTCGTTTTTTAAATGCACCATTGGCAGATATTTAAAATACGACTCCGGACCACTCATATTTTACAATATCTGCCAGATGTATTTAGGGTCAGATACAACTTTTTCGTTTCATGTTAAATTATCAAAAATGGCAGACGTAAAATATAATTGTGTATTGTGTAATGTTTAAATAATTAAAGTGCTTATTAAAAATGGCAAATAGCCGAAACTTTAAGCAATAATTAAGTGTTCTATTTATAACAGAACGACAAACCAAGCTTCATACATAGAATACATAACAGATCTGTTTGAGGATAATTGACAAGAACCGGAAGAAATCGGCAGCGAAACGGGGCCAGAGATCATAATAGAGGAAATCGAACAAGCAATACGAAACGCAAAAAACGGAAAAACTGTAGGTCCAGACGAAATACCTGCGGAACTACTGAAATGCCTAGACGATGAAACTCTACCTGTACTTCTGGACCTATTTAATGAAGTATACAAAACTGGAAAAATCCCACAGGAATGGTTGGTGTCCACCTTTGTAGCAATACCAAAAACAGTATATGCCAAAGATTGTTCAGACTATAGGACAATATCACTAATAAGCCATACCCTCAAAATATTTCTAAAGGTGATTCATGGAAGATTATATAGAAAACTAGAAGATGATATGGATGATACTCAGTTTGGGTCCCGCAAGGGACTGAGAACAAGAGAGGCATTAATAGAAGTACTGAGAAACAAAGATATAGACAGACGAGACTTACGAATCATTATCAATCTGTATTGGAATCAAAAGGCCAATATAAAGATAGAAGAACAAAAGTCCGAAAATATAGATATAAAGAGAGGAGTAAGACAGGGCTGTGTTCTGTCACCATTACTGTTTAACGTGTACAGTGAAGCCATATTCCAGGAAGCGATAGCGGATCTGGGTGATGGAATCTCTGTAAACGGAAGAATAGTAAATAACGTAAGATTCGCTGATGACACCGTTATAATGGCAGACACCTTGGAATCGCTACAAGAATTGGTAAATAGAATTAACGATTATTGCGTTAGATACGGACTAAAAATAAATAAGAGAAAAACTAAATTTATGATTGTCTCAAAAACGCAACATGGAAATGAAAGATTAATGATAGAACAAACCCAAATAGAAAAAGTAAAGACATACAAATATCTGGGAACCTGGGTTGATGACAAAAATGACCAAAGCAGAGAAATCAAAGTCCGAATTGAAACTGCAAGGCAAGCATTTGTGAAAATGAAGACAATGCTTACCAACAGAGACCTTCAGTTGCATCTCAGATTGAGGGCTCTAAGATGTTACATATTTTCTATCTTACTATACGGAATGGAAGCTTGGACATTGAAGAAACAACACATAAGAAAAATAGAAGCGTTCGAAATGTGGTGTTACAGAAGAATATTAAAAATTCAGTGGGTTCAAAGGATTACCAATGCTGAGGTACTACGACGTCTAAATAAGGAGTTAGAAATTATGAACAGCATAAAAAGAAGAAAACTAGAGTATTTGGGTCACATAACAAGAGGAGAAAAATATGAGCTGCTGGGAATTATTATGCAAGGAAGGATCCAAGGAAGAAGAAGCATAGGAAGAAGACGCATCTCCTGGCTGAAGAACCTTAGAGAATGGTTTAACTGAAGTTCACTAAAACTTTTCAGAGCAGCAGCCAACAAAGTGACCATAGCCGTTATGATATCCAACCTCCGATAGGAGATGGAACTTTAAGAAGAAGACAAACCAAGGAATTAAAAAAGTTTCTATATATATATATATATATATATATATATATATATATATATATATATACATAAATATACAACAATTTATTAATTATTTCGTCACCGACCACTTCGAACCTTCAATCACAAAACATGTAATCAAATAAAGTAATTAACTTCCGCATTAACACAAAAACCAACGTGTCAGCGTTGGGAGCGACAAAAACCCTTCCATTCTATATAATACCATATGATCATATCCATACCTGTTTCGTCAATCAACTAGAGCGTAACCAATGTGTTTCACAGCTGCTTGGGTTTCCAAAAGAGATTTGTTAAAACACAAGACTGTGATTTAAACGAGCATGTGTTAAACAATGATATCGTTCGTTTTTGCTTCAGTGGGTACGGGCATTTTTCGAAAACGGGGTTTGCAGTGTTATGTTGAGAGTATTATATAATAGAAATGTTTATGTTCGAAAACGATTTCTTCTTGAGGATATTAATATCAGTATGTATTAAATTTAACAGATACAGGGTGTACCAAAATGCATGTTCATATTTTTGGTGAAAATTGTGATTCGTCCCATAATAATATATGGAAGTAAGACGTGTGGACTTGAAGCAACAAAATTATTAGTCTTAGAACGGAAGATCCTCCGGACCATCTTTGGGCCTTGTAGAGACGAGATAACAGGAGAGTGGAGATAAAGACATAACCAGGAACTCCAAGCACTCTATGGAGAAGAAAACATAGTACCTGCCATACATTACCCTTAATGTCCCTGCGGTACTTTTGAGTACCACCAAATTCTGGTACCCTTATATCCCAAGCAGTAGAAGTAGATCTAATACTTACTACATACATTTACACTCACAACCGTAGTTATCAGCTGATGTTTAATACTTCAAATGTTATTTAAACGTTTTCATTTCAAATACAAATTAAGATTTGTAGGCATTCTAAAGGATCGTTGGAAACAAACTACGCTTTTATCTTATTGTAAAAAGTTATTACCAATAAAATAAGGCGGACTTAAAAGTACCTTTGGTACGTAACTGCCAACAAAAAAAAAATCAATGTGGTGGGAGACTAAAGGTTAATGCAAATCGGATCAGACGGGCAGGACTAAGATCAAATGATGAAATGCTAATTAATAAAACCTGTGAAAGGCCCGACGGCAGAAGATCAGTTATTCGCCGAAGAAAAAGATCCAAACATGCAGTACCTAATGAGTGATCTAAGTAAGATATTTGATATTGTGCAAGAAAGAAGAAAAAGAAGGTAATTTTGGTGCTTAATTTAGGCGCCTATTTAAATGTGAGATTAAGAGTATAATTTTCCGATTCCTGTAAGATATTGAGTTATTTCTTCGGAGGTAAATAAATTTTATCGTATCTAATATCGATATAATCATATTAGTTTTGTACCATGTCATTACATTATATTAAGAATTATGAAATTTTACATTCATAAACTCGTCCCGTACGTACTATCGTTCTTTTGTTTTTTTTTGATCGAGAATATACGAAATCTTGTAGAGTGGTACAATCTAGCTTCTATATCTTAAAATTAAATCTAAACCAATTTCTTACCTGTTCTCAAGTTTTCATTTCTGAGCCAGTCCTCCAAAGGTCTGAAGTATTCTCTCAAAGCCCTTCCATCTAGTCGACTTTCTCCTGTGGCTTGGAACAGAACGTCTCTCCAGGATTGAGAAGAACCTTTTTCCATAATTTGCCTAGAAAAATACAGAAGTGAAGAATAAATTTGAAAAAATTTTGTACACAAGGAATACTCTAACATGGCAATAATATACACGTTTAGCAAGAAGCATCGTTACTTGATTTCGTTGTAATAATAAATATAATTTTTGTATCGACAATAGATCTAATATATACAAATTTTTGGACAGCTTCAATAGTTTGTGTACACTTTTAAGACAAATCAAAGAATGGAAAGGAATAAGATTTCTGACGTGTGTAAAAATTTATTTCCTAGCTGAGTGCTTTCCGTTTACAAAGCCATCCTATGGTCAAGTTTCAAAAAGCATCACTACTCACGAAAGATTCCATTTAGTGGAAAAATCCACAATTTTCCCTTTTCTTTACAAGTAATGTTATACAAACTTCTTTGAAAAAAACATGCAAAAGACGGAACATTGGACTACACAAAAAACAATATAGGTTAGAGTTGAAGCGGCAGATATGCTGTCTGCCTTCACCTGACAGCACTTTGCTCTCTACATTTTCGGTAGTGAAGTTTACAATTAATTTGATATACCAAACACTTACATTATAAATAGGACAATAAATGAACGTGAAATACGGCGATACGCTGTAATTTTTCGTGTCACCACCCAATCGCATGAAAATTTGAATTTAGGTTCTACTTACCCTCCACTTCACTTTTAGACTTGTGCCATTGGTTGCTTTTTAGTGGTGAACACTACCCCTATTATTGAAAAAGTGAAACCGTAGGCGTTACTCTAGACTAGCGCGGAGCTTCATACTATGTTTTCTGTATTTTTAAAATTTAAGTAATATATTTAAAATTACATGTTTGCTCCTAACGCCATCCGTGAACGTATTATCAAAGCATGCGTTGTTTACTTATGACAAACCTGTCAAATTGAGACCAAATATTAATAATAAAATATAAATAAATATCATTTGATAGTAAATTTAATTATTATATAAACTAAATAATATGTTTAAAAATAATAATTGTATTTATATGAAATTATTTTAAAACATTTAAATTTTAAGACAATTATTATACAAATTTAAACAGATGATTTAATGTTGTTATTATTCGGATGACATTTATGACTTTTATTAAATTTTGACAATCATAAAGAATCGAATCTTTTATTGACAGATATTATTTTTAAGCAAAGTAAAGAGTAAATGGAACCTAAATACAAATTTTCAAGTAAATCCGTCGTGACGGGAAAAATTACACTTCAAAACGGTCATTTACTGGAGTAAAAAAGCCTTTCTGTTTATGGTGCCATAAGCAAATTAAAATCACCAAAGATATGGTATGGGTCAATATGATATTCTCTTGTCTCTTCCAGAATTTGTCTCAGTGCTAATATTTCAGCTTATTATAGAAGGGAAAATAGAAGGCAGACGCGGCCCGGGTAGACGACAAATGACCTGGCTGCGCAACATCAAAGATGGATCAAAGACAGGATTAGACTTTCAAAGTTTAATAAGGAAAGCCCAAAATAGGAAACACTTTGCAGAGGTCATCGCCAACCTTCGCTAAGAAGACGGCACCTAAAGTAGAGCAGCTAATATTTAATCTTCTTCCTCTCATGACGGCGATCAAAATGGCAATTGTAATTCTGGAAACTGCTGCGCGAAAGATTTCTGCGGATGAGCGGTCGAACCTTCTCCTCAGGTCTTTCAGCCACGAGTTCTGGCGTCTTCCTACTGACCTTTTGCCCTGTACTTTTCCTTCCAGTATAACTTGAAGTAATTCATATCTTTCACATGACCCAAGTATTGCATTTTCCTTTCTTTGATTATTCTTAGTAATTCTTTTTGTTTACACATGCGATGAAGTACCTCAACATTGGTAAATCTTTGTACCCATGGAATTCTTATTAATATTTATTATTTAATAAATATTTAATCTATTGTTGACTTTCTCTTCGAAAACCTATTTGATATTGAATCAAAATAATAAAACTAAAATAAATTTTGATCCTATAAATTAAGTTTGTCTGTCAGTCCGTCCGTTCGTTCGTCTGTCTTTCCAGTCTTATAATGAAAAAAACTGTAATAGATAGAGAAAAACTGAAGACGAATTTCAATTTTGCAGTTAAAGTTATTACAGCAAACATTATCAAAACGGAAATAAAAATTAATTAATTAACTAATTAACAAAAATACCTCTTGCTCAAAAAACGTGTCTTGGTTAACTTTCGGTCATAATTTTTTTTTAGTTCCGGTTAAGTTTTTTGTTGACTTTTACTTTGACGGTTGATTGTGTTGACGGTTTATTTTTGATCTTTTTAGATGTACATTTAGTAGTGGAACGTGCAAAATTTGTTAAAAATTAGAAATTCTAATTATTTAACTTTTAACTGCTCCGGACGTATACTTCATCTAATTTACTTACCGTTGCACGTCATCCGCGTCATAGCCCGTGAGGTCACATGATACCAACACGAAATATTTAGGCGGTAGGTGTGTTCTTTTTTAGAATCACTTTGCCGAGTACACTGGCATTATAGCCACTAGACATATTTTATTATATACGCGTAGAAATAATATTTAAAGATTTCTATTAATGTTAACTTAACATTTGTTCGGAACACACTGTAACTGTAATTGAACGAAGCTGATATTTTGGCATAAATTGGAAACACTTATTTGACAGTTGCGGTGTTGACACTTTTTGTACTTTATTATTTTGAATTTTAAATTGAATACCTCTTGTTTTATATTTTTACCTATTTAATAAAATCTGTTCGTTTAGAACAAAATTAGTGTGTTTTATTTCAAAAATGTCACGTAAGAATTTAAATAGTCGTTGTAAAGAGATGGTAGCTTCTTTGATTATTTTGAACAGGAACGTGATAATACCGGCCCCATTCTATCCTTGACTGCTGTTAGGGAAGTATGCAAATGTATGTTTTGTATATTATTGTAGATGCTTAAATATACATTCTTCTTTTAGCGTGGATTTTTGTTTAATATGTGTTTTTCTTTAAGTATTCCATTTTACATCTTTTTATGACACATACAAGCGGCTCAAATTGTTTTTAACAAGATTATTTTTAACTCTTGTTTTGTTTCTATTTATTTACATTAAATATTAATTTGTTTTGTTGTATAATCCACTTTTGCAATAAATATGTGACCTATTTGATTTAAAATGGATTCAGGATTTTTTATACTTTGGCAACTATGTCAACTTCGCAACTTGGCATCTCTGTCATTGATAATGACGTGCAACGGTAAGTAAATTAAATGGACTATATATCTACGGTATGCATAAGTACGCTTTTATGCACGCGTTTTTCTTCGCTTGTAGCGAGGAGACAAAAAATGAGGCGTTCTCTGGGCAATTGTCTTATATATGCGCTTTTATGCATCAAATTCTGTGGCCTTTATGGGTACGTAAAATTAAATTGGTGCTTTTATGCAACGCGTTTATTGTCGCTTATATTAAATATTAACTGATTGTGCTAGTTTGCAGACATGTGTCCATGTGACGCAGAAATCCAGGCTGTAGAAAAATGTCCTGGATGAGAAATTTAAGAGAGTGGTTTGGCTGTACCACTAACGAATTATTCAAAACAGCAGTAAATAAAATTAGAATCACCCTAATGTTATCCAATCTCCGATAGGAGAGGCACTCAAAGAAGAAGAAGTCCATGTGTGAAGACACTTTGTGTATTGACATGGAATACCTCGATGGTGAACTTTTATCGACAAAATTGATAAACGACATGATCCGATGATTACAAAAACCATCGTCTTAATTCTTCATGTAGTGTATTCCAAAGCAAAATTCAGATTGTTACCCAAATCTGTGATTTCTACAATTTACAAAGCCAGCAGATAAGTAAGAAGCCCAAACGGTGAGAAAAGAAGGCCTATTAAGACAGAATCTTTGCGATCAATTACATTACACTATAACTTGGTAGTAAATAATATTTCCATGCCTGTATGCAAGACAATGTTCTTAAATACATTATCTTTCCGGGAATGGTCTGTGAGATTTTGGGCTAAGAAGGCAGAAGAAGATATCAGTTCCAGTACACACTTAGAAGTTACCTTAAGACCAAAACGCAAGGATTTTTTGAGGATGACAAAAATTTTTTAAAATTATTTTTAACTGAGCTAAATAAACTTCCACCTCACTGTTGTCGGAAGACTACAGATAGATTGTATCTGGAATATTTCAGTCAAGGGTTGATGTGTACAGGATTTACAAGAACCTGTGCAAAGAGGAAAATCATAAAACACTTTCTCCAAAACTATTCAAGAACGTAGCAAATCAGATGAAAATTTCTTTGTTTCAGCCTCGCAAAGATAAATGCGACATTTGTTTTATGTATAAAAATGACCGAGCATGTAACAAACAACGAATTCATGAGAAGAATCAACAAAAGAATGGAAGTATTGGAAACCATCAAGACACGAAAGCTGCAATACCTGGGGCATGTTATGCGTAATGAGAGATACAACCTACTTCAATTGATTATACAAGGGAAAATCCAGGGCAAGAGAAGTGTAGGAAGAAGAAGAATCTCATGGTTGCGTAACTTGAGGGAATGGTACGGATGCACATCAATTAAACTATTCAGAGCAGCAGCATCTAAGATCAGAATAGCCATGATGATTGCCAACCTCCGTCGCGGAGATGGCACGTGAAGAAGATAAAAATGACAATTTCGTTCAAGAAAATTAAGAAAATCATATTTCAAAGAAAAATTTGGCAAAATCTGAAAAAGAACAAGACAAGGAAAAAGTATCAAAATGAGAATGGCATTTAATAACCATGGATGTTTAAGAAGTGAAGTGGTCACAACTCGCTACAAATACATGCAAGCGCATTTTATTATAAGACTAAATTGTGTTGTCACAATCTTTCATTGTATAACTTGGTAATAAAAAAGGTGTTAACTATTGGTTTAATGAGACAGAAGCAGAAGCTCAAGCTTTAACCTTTGTCTCTTTTTTGGTAGAATATCTAGAGGGAGAATTTTTGAACAAAACTTAGTTACCTATTATTATATATTCGGACGGCTGTACTACCCGAAATAGAAATTCAATACTCTCTAATGCCCCACTCTACCTAACTGACAAATATGTTAATGGATAGATATTATTCACACAAAGATATTAATTATTCAAAAATTTCTTGAAAAGGGCCACACTCAGATGGAGTGTTACTCGGTTCATAGTAAAATAGAAACACGTTCGAAAAATAATAGTATATTACTTTATGAGGCGGAGAACCATGACTTTTCTTGACGCGCCCGATATTACGCGCCGAACGAAGTGAGGCGCGTAATAGAGGGCAAGTCAAGAAAAGTCGCTTCTTTGCCGAATAAAGTATACTATTTTTTCTTCAAACGTAGCAATTTTCAACCATAAATAGTACAATTCATACGCTATTTTTACTCGAAATTAACTGTGACAACTATCAAAGTCGTCTAGATGTTAGAAATTAAAATAATTAAGTCGTCGGTGGGATTTGCGTCTCCCTGGTTACAGTTGTTTGACAGTTGTTTGCAATTATTAAAGACAGCTTATTGTTGTTGCAACCGCAAGCGCAAATTTAGTGCGAAAATGGAAAACCTAAACGAAATTGAGTCCGCGGCTAATGATGCAGTAGAACGTTTGGGGCCCTCCAAGTCCGGAATAAAGTATCGGTTAGCGTACAAGCACTTCCAAGAGTGGTGCGATACAAGAGGAGTACGGCAAGTTACCGAAGACGTTTTACTGGCATATTTTAATATAATGGAAAATGAAAACAAATGGAAATCTTCTACAATGTGGTCACGATACTCTATGATAAAATCCGAGTTAGTTATTAGAAAAAATGTGGATATAAGCAAATTTTTAAAGTTACGTGCCTTTCTGAAAAAAACAAGCGAAGGATATACTGCAAAGAAGTCTAAAGTTTTCACTAAAGACGAGTTTGATAAATTTTTGTTTGAAGCGCCAGATAAGTTGTATTTAGGATTAAAGGTAAAAAAAATTGTTTCAATTTTGAAAATGCCTCATTAACTAATTGTACTTTTAATATTACTATAAATAAAAATGATGTTTAATTGTTGTTAATGACATTTGTATTGTTGCTTTGTGACATGTTTCATATTGTTGCCATGACAACATTTTTCCCTCCGCCGTAAAGAAATGGGAAAAAAAAACTGCTGCCGGCGGAGACATCAAACTTTGACAGGATCAAGTTAGATAAGTAATGTCATCATTATTTGACGTTTGAAGAAAAAAATATATACTTACCAAGTGATTATCTAAAAATCACAAAAAAAGCTAAGCGAACTCAGACATATGAAGCAAGAAATAGAAACTTTGACTTTTTCCGAAATTTTGCAGAGAACAGTTTAATGAAGTATAAGTCTTCAAGACCTTCAAGAACAATAATTCGAATTACGTAGTTACGGATATTCGTGCGCTTAAGTATAGATATGGTAAAATTTCATACAAAGTGGACTTTAGTGAAGAGTTTTACGGAATACCAATCCGGCCTAATGAAGTTGACTTTAAATCTGTGATATATCCTCTATACAATTCCAGAAAGCCAATACCACAAACTAAATTTGACCACCTTCAGGCGATAAAAAAATGTTTTTCACATGCCTGTTGGAATTTTTATCATTCATTATCTTATAATAATAAAGAAAAGTGATTAAATTTTTAACCTAGTTTTATGAAAAAATATAACTTCTTCAAGAATGCATTTGATACTTTTGAATTAAGACAACGTTAACATGTTATTATTATTTTTCTAGTAAATCATTCAAAGAAATCAAGTTTCTCTTATTTTTAATGTGAGCATTACCTCGTAAGTGAACTCTTAGATAAAACATTACCTCGTAACTAGTGTCATTTTACTTAAATTTAAAATTACTTAAATATTTACTTGTGTTATTTTGCTTACCAAAGGTAATCCCATTTCACAAAACACTGTGCCTCAGTGGCTTATGCTAAAAATTTAAGATGTGCCTTAAATAAAAAGTGAAACGGTTATTTTGTTCTCCTGTAAAATCATCATCTCGTTACTTATGAGTTCCTGCTTTTCTGCCATCGATATATTAAATACATGGTTTCCCCCAACTATTTTAAACAATCGTGTTAAAGTAAGTTTACTGTTTTTAGAGATTTATTAGAGTTTTTGTGTCGCCTGCCGAACTTCATCAAAGCTTTATCTACTATCTAAATTTACCACACTCAGCTGAAGATACGTTATTTAGGCGTTTTAATTCTTAGTTCTGAAACCAATCTCAAAAGTTTATTGAGGTATGATTAAATACCAAAATAGAAAAATATAATATAATAATATTTAAAAAATTTTAAGATTTCTACAATCGGCGAAAACTATTTTTTAATTATACCATCGTGTTGAATAATTCTGATGCCCTCGGTAGGTGTTACCATTTTTTTTTGAGACACGCGCCAGTAATTCCACAGAAAATAGCGTGCGTTCTTCAGTTTAGTAGGATCTTATAGTCCGTTAGTTACGTAAACCCATACACTTGTCTTTGAAGAATTACGACAATATTTGTAATCGCTTTCTATGCGGACACACTGACTAGTATATCGTAGTAGGTGAGGCCATCTAGATCCATAACACTGTGTTTCGTAACAAGCTTCCTTTGTTACCGCAAGTGGTTTTATTTCCATAATATTATTAAAAAGCGGATATTTATTGTCATTTTCATAATTCTTCGTAGTTCTAGATAAAAAAATTGAATATTAATTTATCTTTTTATGCATTATTCTTAGAATCTACGCATAAAAAATATCTTGAATGGGTGTCCGATTTAATTGATCATGTAAATTAGAAAAACAAGTTTTATTTTGCTATTAATAAACAATTTTTAACACTTGCAGCTTCAGTTATTATTAAAGTATCCGCATACAAAAAAAATGTAAATAAAGGCTCATTCAAAAGGTCAGATCTGTATCGTTCTTCATTATATTAATGTTGTTTATGCTTTCTCTTGTCCCTTTTACTATCTAACTTTTTCTTCTACCTCTCGTCGAAAGATATCGTCAAACCAAAGGACTTGCAAATTTAATTAAGTTTTGTCACTTCTCCGATGCACTCATTTCTTTGTCGATCTTTAAGTTTCATTTGTATTTAAACGGCTGTCCGAGATTTTGAATCAATATTTGCATTTATAATTTTATGTGATCAAATTGTACTAAATTCAAACCTATTTTTAAAAACTTTATTGCAGCTTCACCTCGTGGGGGGCCCATCTCGGCTGTTTAGACTTCCTGCACTGAGTATACCCATTAAGAATTTATTAATTTCATATTTTGTTTAACATTACCATTTTATTCTTCAATAATTTACAAAACTAGCATGCTCAGGATCAATTGATCTATAGTTGGCGTCGATTACACTCTCCATATCTCTTCGTAATTTAGATATACCATCTACACAGTTTTATATTTCACCATCTCCTACTTGTCAGTTGGTCAGTTGGTCTTGAGTAATGCTTTGAGATTTAAATTTTATGGTTCTCCCATTGACTGTGGGTTTAACTGAACTATTTGGATTATACCCCATTGATACACTCTGCTTTTAATTTTGATTTTTAATTCTTCGTATTTCAATTTCATAGTTCGATTTCTTTTTTTCTACAGTATTGATAGTGGTTGGTAGACCCTCTTCTTGTAGTCAACCACCCACTATCTAATAGATTGTTTAGTCTATTTCTTGCATTCATACTCTACGTTCACTTTAGTTGCCCCCAAACTAACACCCTAATTATTACAGACAGGTTCGAGTGTGAGATCTGTATTATGCAATCTACATTAAGTAATCTATATAATTTCATATTTCATCAGACGATTTCCTATAGTAGTGTCAGTTAAACCTTTGGTCAATGCTCAGTTTCATAGAATTTTGAAATGTGCAGATCACATCACCATGATTGTGACTGCCCATCCAGGTTGTCATATGTCAGATGTCACTTTAACATTTCCGCTAAGACTAGGAGCCATTCTCTCTCCTGATGCCAACCAATATGTAGCTTCGTCGTTTTTTAAAATTTTTAAACTGTGTTGTGTTAATAGTATTATTTTTAGTTTATGACATTGTCCATATATTGTTGGATAGCCCAAATTTGACGAAGTAAGTCTAAAACGTTATATTACATAAAAAATTTTTATCAACCATCAACTTC
This sequence comes from Diabrotica undecimpunctata, assembly GCF_040954645.1. Taxonomy (NCBI): domain Eukaryota; kingdom Metazoa; phylum Arthropoda; class Insecta; order Coleoptera; family Chrysomelidae; genus Diabrotica; species Diabrotica undecimpunctata. Next base: position 23,973,612 of record NC_092803.1, on the reverse strand, counting down.
GAGTTTTTTCGAAGTTAACTAATTTTCTTCAGTTAAAAAAAACGTTTCTTGGCTTATTTCAGATGCCCCTGAAGATGTTCTAGGAGCGAAAGTACTTGGGCAAGATTTAATAAATATACTGTGCTCAATATCTGCCTTTTATTTAATTACAATTTAAAAAAATGCATTTATAATTACTATACTAAGAACCATAGTAAAGAGAGGGATTATACAGTAGTTAAATATTCTTGTTTTAAGATAGTGTGGGTATCTTTTACCACATATCACATACGTTAATATTTCAATGCTTAGACTTAGTTGGTCTGGACACGTATGACATTAGATTGGTTCAAAATCTTCAATACAATCAGACCACTTGTATTAAGGTGAATCAAGATGGTTCAGCTAAAGTTTCTATTAAGCATGGTGTCAGACAGGGATGTGCTACATCACCGATGTTGCTTAATGCCTACACTGAACCAGATTTTGAGATAGCGTTAAATAATCGTCGCGAAGACACAAATTGGAAGTGTTAGAGTTGTGGTGTTAGAGAAAGGTCCATTACTTTAGTAATATTATGAGAGGAGCTAAATATCGCTTACTCTGGTTGACAATTCAGGGAAAAATCAAAGGAAAATGCTATCCTGACATTCTGTGTAACATTAGTCAATAGATAGGTCGAACGGCCGATGAATTGTTTCATCTAGCTACTTACCGAGAAACATTTCATCAGCTTATTAGTACAATGATAGCCAACGCTTAAAAACAAGCACGGCACACAAAAAAGAAGAAAGGTATCTTTTGTTGTTACTATTTAATTCAATTTGCCAAACATTGTACCAGCCAATTTTATTCACCTTTTCTTCTACTGTCTTATGACTATGTTCTACTGATGACTAAGTTCTACCGATAAAACGAAAATTAAAGTAGAGGATGAAATATCGTCGGCTGTACAAATCAACCTGGAAATCTGACAGAGAGATCCTCTTCAATTTAGTAATGAATAAAATAATCAAAAAGATTAAAAAGGCAGAAATACAAGCTAGGCAAAAAGCAAATAAAAATCTTTTGTTATATAGACCTCAAGCCATTAAAAAAGCAAAAACAGCACTAACACTTAATTCATACCCACACCACCTTATCGACAACACTTTCAAATCGCGACTGCATAAATTTTACAATAACAATAATAACAATGAAACCAACACGGTAAAGAAAAACTATATGTCTCTTCCCTATATAAAAGGATTATCAGAACAAATTGCAAATCTTTTGTCCAAACATAATATTATGGTTGCTCATGAAGGGCACAATCTTTTAAAAAAGAATTTTACAAGATTAAAAACAAAAACCCCTCTATTAAAAAGATCGCATGTTGTATATGAAATTCCCTGCTCGAATTGTGATGGAGTTTATATTGGACAAACCAGTCAGCTACTTAACTCAAGAATACGTTCCCACAAATATGACAAAAAAAAACTCAACCGCCCTCACAAAACATGAAAACGAAAAAAAACATAAATTTGATTTTGAGAAAACCAAGATCCTAAAAAGTGAACCCAACAGGGAGAAGAGAGAGCTTCTAGAGTCTATACAAATAAAAAAAATAATAATGCAATAAATGATAAAAAAGATGTCAAAAATTTGAACAAAATATATTTTAACTTAATTTAAAAACATAAAAAGACAATCTCAGAACGCCTATGATGTTAAAATAACTGGTTGTTTAAACGATAAACTAACTTCAATAAACAACACATTAGATTTAAAATACATTTTACATGTAGTGACTGTAGTGGGTATGTCCTATGTTTTTAATATTATTTTAATTTTGACGTCTACTTGTTAGTACCGAATTTTTACATGCTTGGTAAGTCAAAAGTTTAACTTTTAAACCGTATTATATCTGTCATAAAATGTTTTTTTAGTCAATATTACTTCTTGAAAAAGGCATGGATTTCCTGCCGAAACGTCGATAAAATATATGAAAATGTCTTAGTATCAAATCAAAAATTTTTTTATGAACCTAAGCCCCAGAAAATCCACTAAAAAAATATATATTAAGGTTCAAGAACTAAACTCAAAAACTATATATATATATATATATATATATATATATATATATATATATATATGTATATATATATATGTATATATATATATATATATATATATATTCCGAAGAAGAGTTGTGAACCTATGATCAATACTGCTCTCTGTAGGAGCTCTTAACAGCACTGACTCAAATGCTTTCTCTAAATCTACAAATATTAATATCAATGGCTTGTTGTATTCTATAACTTTTTCTATCAAATACTTGATTATTTATAGGTAGTCACTCGTTTTAAAGCCACTCCTTAATAAGGCTTGGAACAATTATACAAATCACCCTAGGCCTTCCTTCAAGAACTCTCAGATTTATAAATAAATAAATACTATCCGAAAAGAAGAAAAACAAATAAGCTCTAGCACTTGAATATTTTAAGTATTTATTAAAACGTTATTCAAATAACATAAATTAATTTCCAGACCAGCTTTTACTAAATTTCGCCGCATTGTACAGGAAGTTTTCTTTTAATTACAAATTTTACATTTTCATAAAAACCTACACTTAATTCTAATCGGCGCGGAAGAGAAGTCCACTTTAAACGTTTTTTGCAAACAAATGTCCTAATTTTTCATTCCAGTTCTTCACTAGTGCCAATATATTATTCTAGATCAACCAGATATGGTGAAATAGATTCACTTTCACTTTTTGCTTCGAATGTACGACCGAATCGATATGGAAAAGAATTATACGGTGTGTTTCACATGTACGAGTAATAGCGTTAGTTAGATCCGTGAGGACGTGATTTGAATCTAACGATAAAGATCTTGATTGTATAAATCGATTAGGCGGTCGCGTTGTTTTATTATAATCTAATTTGATCGTTTAGCGGTTTTGATCTACATATGGTGTTTAAACTGGTCAATGAAACTAAGATTGTAGGATAGGGATGAGTAAATTTTTCAGTATATTTAATATCTTTCTTGACAAGATTACTATTTAAGTTGATAATAAGATAAAAATAAAAGACTAGATACACAGTAAAGTAAAAAATATATAGAACAAAAATAAAGTGTGATATTATAAGGCAATCGAAGCTCAGAGATATATATGTAAATGCAACAACTAACATTTAAAAATGGAGAGAAAATATTCTTTTCTGAAAAACCGAAATAAAAGAAAGATGACAATCTAAAAAATAATTGAATTTTAAAAAGTAGTAATCCAGTAGATAAAAAACATTATTTTTGCTGATATAAAAAATACATCATCAACTAAAAAAAGGAATGTCGATGATACGATTATTTTTTGACCAAACAAAGAAGAGCTGGAAAATAGAACCATTCCTCTGCTGTGCTTATATAACTTGAGCAATTTAACAGATATATTACTGGTTTCAAAAATGATAAAAAAACAGAAGAGATCTTAGGTGATCCTAGCAGCTTGTCTAAGGTACAAACAACAAGATAAATAACAGACAACACTACAAACAGATATATATATATATATATATATATATATATATATATATATATATATATATATATATATATATATATATATATATATATATATATGCTTTCTGTGGTTTTTTGGGTTTGACTTTACGTTGAATAATTTTGGTTTTGAGAAAAATCATTATTTTAACGACCTTTCGGCAAGGTCGCACTTGCCAGTGTCAAGTCTGGTAGTAACGCTTCTTGCTGGCGCTTAAAGTAGCTTAAGGCCGTTCCTCGCGATTCTGGGCATAGCTAAATTCCAATGTAAAAGTTTATATCAAATAACGCAAAAACTATGGCAGATATTAAGATGATTCTTTTTTTATATGAAAGGTCTTAAAAAGTTCTAGTGCACTATTTGGTTGTAAATTAATAAATTGTTTAAACAATATTTTTTTTCGAATATTTTTGGTTAAAATAAACTTAAATTTTTTTTTTTTTAAATAGGGCACTACAGAATTTGACCCACTTTCCGAATCTGTTTTTATTTTTAACATAAAGTGTAACACAAAGCAGCTATTTGATATAAACTTTTTAAAAAATCTCAAAGTTCTGCTAAATGTTACTCTCTCTCGGTCAGTACAGGCTGTCTTTGTCGATAGCTTCTGGATTCTCGCTGACTGGTAGGTAAGAAATATACACTCTCTCATAAATAATGTTGAATAACATTATTAGGGCTTATTAAAGAGTAATACCCAAATATTTTGCAGTATTTAAATATGGAATTTGATTATTTATATTTATTGGACAATTTCCCAAATATTTTGCAGTATATGAATATGGAATTTGATTATTTATAGTTATTGGAATATTTATTTTAAACGTTTTTGTTAGTAAAGTTTACATAATATATGAACTTTGTTTCGTCACTTGCTTGTCCAGTCATATTAGTCCAGGATAATAAGGATTTTCTCGTGACACTCAACAATCCAGGTAGCTGACAACTTTTTTAGTTATTGTAGACCTATAAGAAGAAAACCTATCTGTTTCCTGCCTAATGTTCGGAGCCGTTTTTTAATGATTAACAATTTAATGCAAAAAACGCGATTTTTTTTATTTTTTGCACTCCATTAGAAAGCTAAATAATTGACATAAAATTACAAAATTTTATTTTTTAGAATATTGAAAAAGCTTTTTCAAAAAAAATTACAAAATGCCGATTTTTGAAAGTTGAAAAGTCAATTTGTTGCTTCGCAAACTGCAAAATAAGTGACAATTGATATTTGTTAAAAACTTTTAGTAAACTTAAACTTTAAACTTTAGAGTTCCACCCAAAGTTGGGTATTGGGGTACTTAACAAACCCTCAAAATTTGGGACCGATATATTAATTAATTTAAAAGTTATTGTATTTGTGTATCTCAGAGACCTTTTTTTTACAATAACAACAGAGATAGAAAATAATAAAGATAGGGTAATTCTGTGGGTGACAAATGAAAGCAAAAGACTTATACTATCAATATGCATTAAAAAAAAAGAATAATTTATTATAGTCAAAAATCCTGATGTCAAATTTTTGAAATTATGTAGTTTATAAACATTTAGAATAACTTTAAAAACATTGTCCCTAGAAAAAATCTTTTTTACATTCGAAAAGCTAGTATTTTCACCCGAATTTTCAAATAAAAAAATTTGGCCTAGGTGAATTTGATTATAATAATTAAGGAACCTTATTGACGCCATGTTAAAGAATGGGATTTGTATTTTTTGTTAAAAAATTTGCACAAACATTGTACCTTTACAGGACCCTCTACGAATTTTCAAAAATGTAGTTCAAATAGTGACTAGGAAGAACCCACAAATCCATGGCGTTTAAATACCGAACAAACAATTTTAAACTAATAAAATTTTCTATATCTCCGGATCTACTCAATGGATTTTGATCACTCTTTTTTTAATTTGTATGTAATTTCTACGTACATTACAAATATGTAATTTGTTTATATATTAATTAATTAATAAATGGTCTAATTTGTTTAAACAATTCGTGAAAAAATAATTTTCTTCCAAAAATCTATTTTTTTAATACCTAGTATCATTAATAATCATAGAAAAAATCGCGTTTTTTGCATTGTTAATAATTAAAAAACGGCTCCAAATTCAAGGCAGGAAACAAGTAGGTTTTCTTCCTATAAGGTCTACAATAACTAAGAAAGTTCTCAGCGACCTGGATTATTGAGTGTCACGAACATGATCTATTTTTTGCTTATTTCCCTGGAGTATATATTTGATTAACATCTGTGTAATTTTTCTGTCGCTTCCTCGCTGGTTTTGCATATTGCTATGATAGCAGTATTATCGGTAAATGTTGCAATTGTATTATTTTCTAGAACAATAATATAACACGTATACAAAAGGTAAAGACACTTCTTTGTGGCAGCCCTGCTGTAATTTCTTTCAGTTCCGTGTATGTATCTTCCTGTTTAATTCTGAAATATCTTTTCAAGTATTTGAGAGTATCGTTTTGGTAAATATAGTCTTAGTTTATAGTTATGGCGTCTTTGCCATACTTTATCATATACCTGAGTCACATCCTAAATTGTCCATCATATCCTTCATGATTCATGTTTCACATCCATATAGTAATACAGTATATTTACATATAACAAATTAAATCCTTAGTTGTAAATTTTTAAAATAATTACTCAGTATACATCCAAGTTTCATAAATGCTCCTCATAAATCTCATAAGACATGGTGTAGACTCATAAGACATTGCTCCGCAAGCCTTGTAAAACACTACACCATGTTTCTCATGGTTCTATTAAAAATAGTAACATTCATTCTAATATTTAATTTTCTGGTTGCCTTTTCGAAGGCAACATTAAAGAGGAGACACGCCAGAGCCTCCCCATGTATTTGACCATCATTAACGTCAAAGCATGTAGAGTTTTCTCCTTCAATTCTAACGCACGAGCTTACGTTTTGCATTGTTAGTTGGGTCAACTTAACCAACTTCGGTGTGATCCCAAACAAAGTCTATCATTGCATTATATAATGCAGTTCTTTTAACACTGTCATAGGCTCCTTTGAAGTCGTCGAAGAGATAGTGTGTATCTATGTTATATTCTAGTGACTTTTCTAGAATCTGCCCATGTGCTTGAATTTGATGTATAGTTGATTTTGCAGCAGTAAATCCGCATTGATATTGACCAACAATATTCTTTGTAAAATGTTTAAGTCTTTCAAACAATACATTGCCGCAGATGCTAACAGAGTAATGTCTCTATAGTTCTTACTATCCAGTTGACCATTTTATTTCATTTAGCCATTTTTCTGGTACCAATCCATTCTGCCATATAAATACTATTAGTTTATGGATTACTGCAAAAAGTTGATCACCATCTTTTCATACATTTCCCAACAGATTTAATCGATTCCTGTGGCTTTATTGTCTTTGAGTTTTAGGACGGCATTTGACACTTTTATTATTGTTGGGTCTTTACTGTGTAGTTGACAATGTAGATTTTGTTGATTGTCTATGTTGTAACCTCCTTCAATATGGTGTATATAATATATTATATAAATATATATAATATGATATAATAATAATGTACCTATAATATAATATAATCCGTATAAAATGTCTTCCGACGTCCATTTTTCATTCAATTCGGTTGTTCCATTCTTCTTTAAGTTCTTTCGAGCTCATTGAGTTTTTTATTCCTTCCATCCGTGTTTTCTACGGTAGTCCTCTCTTCTGGATTCCTGTACTTGTTCATACAGGTACTTGTTTCGGGAGTCTACTGTCTTTCATTGTAACATTTAAGCTGCTTTCGTTGTATGCCATCCATGACTGTACCTTCTATTCTCATACTTTATTGCATCCATTTCGGCGACATATCTTTCTTCGATGTCTCTGTTAATCGTCTCGTTTCACAACCGTGTAAATAAAAGCATGCTTTTTACCGCAGTTTCTTGGGTTGTAGTGCTAGAGAGAGCATGTCAGCTGAGCCAAAACAAAAAATAATCCTCCTTATTGTTTCCACTAGAATAAGCTTGACCGTTCAACTGGACCCGGACTACCTCCTTCTAATTTTTTAACTCCTGTTTTGAAATTAATAATACTCATTATTTTGTCTAATTACCTATTTAGTTGTCAAGACAGATACATTGTTACCTAAAGAAGTGAAAGTGGTTCAATTTAGAAATTATATAGTAAATAATAAATATTTCAAAACTGATGCACATATTCCTCCGGCGATTTGGGCTTTAAGTACTAATTTTATAAATCGCACCACTAATAGACGTAAATCCTTTCATTTTAATTTCATGAATGTTTTTATTCGCCACATCTCAACATTTTCCATTTCAGAATATTTATCATCAAACTGTAATCTACGTTAAAGCCAATTTGTCAGTAAAAAAAAGTAACAAAAATAAACAAAAGAAAATATAAGACATAAAAAAACCAATAGGTACTGTGACCTCAAAATATCTTGTTATACATTATTTTGTAATAAAATTTTATAAAAGTTTGTCTTCGATTTGATTGTTATGAATCATTTACAGGACGATTATTTGTTACCTGTATGTACCCTTGGTAAGTTGTGAATTAATTATTCAATAAATAATATTACTCTGGTATTTATACTCATATTATTCTAATTACCACATAACCGCACTGAATAGAGGACCGCCCGATCGCTTTATTGTATAGACCCAAGACTTTTCACCACAGGGGGTTTTAAGTAGGTATAAATATAAAATCTAGTACAAGAGATGACGTTTAGAATATTCTTCGTGAATAGATTTTGCTTTCGTAAAGAAAGATATTTTTGAAATAGATATCTCACTGAATTTTACCGTTAGGATTTTCGAGGATAAGCCTTAAAGTAAACTAACTATCATTGTCGATGCGGTTACTTATATAGCTGATCGAAGCACGCTTCTCTAGAACGATCCTTGTCAAAGCTTCTCGGGAATGATCCTGTTTGTGTAGGTAGAAGAAGTCGTACTAGTTGGTCTTGTGGGCTGATGTATTTTTGACTTTTTTCTTTAATACCGTTGTCATTGGAAGCCTTTGAGTATTATCTCTTTGGTTTAGACTGTTGGGATTTTTTTCTATTTCTATGGATTCTATAATTTCGCGTTTTTTTTTTAAATTTGAATGTTAGCTAGCATCGTAGTTTGGTTCAGGTTTACTGTATGTCCTGTGTTTGAGACATTTTTCCCTCCAGTCGATGGCATTTCGATTGTCTTCTCGTCTAACATTGATTCTTCGGTTGGTCTGTCCGATGTAAAATTCGTCACAGTCCCCACATGGAATCTCGTATACTCCTTGATTTTTTAACGATATTTTTGTTTTAGCGGATGACAAAATGGTTGAGATTTTTCTGTCGGTATTAAACATCGTTTCTATTTTGTATTTTCTTAGCTTCCTCCCAATTTTCTCTATTGTACCCTTTACATAATATGATAGAGTAGAATAGCTTTTGCAATCGGTTTTGCATGTTCTGTTGGGGCCTTTATTCTTTCTTGAGCATTAAGAGCCTTTTCAATGGTATACCAGTCTTCCGGGTTGAACCGCGTTGATTATCATTGCGCCAAGCTTTCGACTTCCTCTTCGATGTCTTTTTCAGGGCTTTCCATGTCTCAGTCTCCCGAGTCTCCAGACACTACTACACTGATCACTTATCAAAGCATTACTGGTGCTGTGAACAGAGGACGGGTCATTTATACCGTCGATGGTGACGTGGCTTGGGTGGAGGTTATGTGGGGGCCCTCGTGGGGATTTGGGCGAGGAGAAATGTTCGCGCCAACCCCGTGGTTATCCAGACTATCCACATAATTCACTCCATAAACTGGAGTACCCATGGGCTCAATTCTAGCTCCAATATTGTACACAGTCTACAACAGTGTCGACACTGCGCTCCTCACGTCAGACTCACATAAGGCTACGCTGGGACAAATGTCTGTATTCGATAGAGCTCTAAATTACCTAAACAGTGACTATTAACACCTCCAAAACTCAATTAAGATTATGTAGTAAGCAAAACCGGTCGTTTTGGTGGTAAAATAAATTGATTGTGAGTAAGTCTTATTTTATTTCTTTTTACCTATTTGAAATGGACTCACACAGGCAACACATTTATGATTTTAATTTATTATTATTTAAATCTGCTTACTGCCATAATGCTCGGGGCCAGATGACCCTGTTAGGAGAAGACTTTGAATTCAGAAAGTCAGTGTCCTATTTGGGAGTTTTTTTTTAATAGGATTTTCAACTGGAAGACCGACACATAAAACAGCCTAAACAGGGTAAAAAAAAGACAAAACTTTTGGCAGCGTTGTCTGGTAAACTGGGCAACACGTTAAATAAAACACTATTGCACACCTATAAAACTTACCAATAATCGTATACAAGGCATGCGTCTATGCGTCGCTTAATACCCGCCAAATGACCACCATTATGACCACAGAAAAAAAAAACTTAGATTCTGCACGAGGAAGCGCAGATACTACCCATCAGCAGTCATCCACCAAGTAGCAAACATAACAAAAATTAAGGACAGAATACGGACTCTCAGCAAGAGATATGTCCTCCGCACTAGCAGGCTCAAACAACCGAGCCAAGCAAACACTTAAAACTCCTTGCCACCGCCGAGGACAAATACTGACCAGGATTCCAGAAAAAGGAAAGTTCCATTCATTCCAACAAAACTTCATAACACCGGAAACGAACTTCTGATGATTATTTCGACGTTTTAGAATCAGTCCCCCTAAAATATGGCAGCTAACAACTGCAAGCCAAAAACGCCGATTAAGAGCCGTTCCTAGTATGGCTGGTTACAACTTGAAGTACCTCCCCTTGGCTTATCTGGCTTACCAACAATTCCTCTTATGCGTTCCTCTACACAAACGTTACATTTTGAACCCCAGCTTTTTAGCGATCCAACACCACCAAAATCATCATATGCACATCACCCTGACGTTTACCACAGCCCCCTGGCTCCACAAAAAAATGGAGCATCCTTCCTGAGGCAAAAACCTAAACAAGGTATTTTTTTAATTAGGTTACGGGTTTTAACAGTTTTTAACACTTCGTAATAAAGATAAATTAAATTGTACCTGGCGAAGTCACCATTTTTAACGATCTCCTGATATGAACCTAATAATTAAATATTCTAAAAGATATTAACAAAGAACTTAACAATACCTATTACCCGATATACGACAGACACTCAAAGTATTTCTAGAAATCAAAACAACAAGGTTAGAATTTTAAAGATGAAAATTGTTTTTGTATATAGGCTTGTAATGAAATCAAACAAAATTGTATCTTAATTTTAGTACATGGATATACTTTATTCTTCTTAGAAAACTTTTAAGAAAAATGTCTTGTTTTCTCAAAGTACTAGTCTAAATTCCGATGTCTAACTTTTATTTATACATCGGAATTTTGGCGTTTGGGAGTCTTCTAGGTTGTTTGCTGATGTCCGTTTTCTCTATATTTACAATCTTTGTAAAGAAAGTCTATTATCAGCCATTCTATCAACGTGGCGTTCCCATGCACTTTTTCTGAGTCTAGACCATTTTACATGTCTTAGATGTTATATAGGAGCCTGACAATGCTGCTCCTCACTTTTTCTTTAAGTGTTTTGCCAGTTATTGATCTTAGGGTCTTCAGTTCTGTCTGGTTGTTTCTGGTCGTATTTCTGTGGTGTAGGTCATAATAGAACAAAAAGAGATTGCTGATTATAAAACATTAGAAAACATAAAAGAACATAAAAGAAATATGGACAATTAGAGGACAAAGAAAAGAGATGAACAAAGTAGTAGAAAGAGGATTTAAGGAGAGATGGCAGACTAATTTCGATTTCTATTTGCTAAATGTGACGATAATAAACCACTAACACCAGAAGTGACGACAAACGAAGAAACAAAATATTGAGGAAGTAAAAGTAAAGGAAAGGTAAAGGATGCGTTAGGGACAACAAAAAAAAAAGAGAAAACGAACTACTAAATTACAAAAAAGTAGATCTGACCAAACGACTATTAAAACTAATCCAATAAATAATAGAACAAAGGAGAATACCACAAGGTTTTAGGTCAGGAACATCATGCAGCGACGCTACGTTACAAGTGCAAGAGAAATCATTAATACACAATCTTTTTCTGCTTCTCCCTCTTTATAAGCAATTCTACTTGCTCATTGGCAGATTAATACCTCTATGCAAGGTTGTCACTCCATCTCTTGCTCGGCCGTCCGATACTTCTTCTGCCGATTGGTGACTTGTCTCTTGCTCCTTTGACGACTGGGGTCTTCTCCATTCTGCTTATGTGGTTATTTCTTTTTTTTTTCTATTTTGTGTCCATTTATTTATACACTGTACGTTACATTTTCTTCTAATTCTTCTGTCTTCACTTCTCTTTCAAACTCTCAGCGTATTTCTTGTAACTTTTCTCAGTACTCTGTCTGTTTCTTCATATAGTGTTATTAAGGCATCCTGCCAGTCTATTTGCTTTTTGTACTTGATCTCTCACTTCTTTGTCCAGATCTCCATAGCTAGGACAGTGTAATTCCTAGGTATTTTATTTCCATTACTTGTTCAATACTAGCTGATGCCATCAGTTTTTATTTTACATCTGGTTTGTTTTTTGCTGACTACTGTTGTTTTAGTTTTCTTTATCTTATCTAAAACACAATAAGCTAGCATATTTATGTTTCGCGAACGTTAAAAAGGTATTTGACAAAGTCAAATTAAAGCACGTTGTCCACCTTCATTGCATTATCTCTATATTAGTCATATTTGTTTAAATTTTTATTAGGACATTCTTTCTATTTTTTTAAAATGCATTATTTGATTTTTTGTAACCCTCTCCTTTTTTTTGGCTTCGTTGTGTTTCTTACTTCAATGTCCATGTCGAGACTTAACTGTGTAATTAAAGATATGGCTTACGAGTTCCTACGTACTATCAGTGCTTTACTACAGCACGGAATCGTAGATGTTAAATAAGAACGACATTAAGAAAATACCAAACTTTGAGGATTCTTACTTTCGGAATGGAGACGACACTTAAAGAAGAAGAAGAATGAACTATAAAATAAAAATAAAATAAAATAATATTTTGTCGAGTAGGTTAGTCTTCTTTATAAATCGTTTGCAGTGACATTTAATTTACTGTTTAGGATCTAAGTGAATCTTTTCTAATAGCTATCGATATCTAGTTCTTATATTATATAAGGTCATGCAAATCTAAACACTGCTTCTCAATAAAAAATCGTGCTACAAAATCAATATCGATCTAAAACCTTTGGCAATATCACACCTTTTCTTAATTAATTGAACAAAGCTCTTAATTTCGATTTCTTCGCTTTGCCTTATATAAAACTAATAATAATAAATAATAACCTTCACAGTATCTAGGATACTGAAATAGATAATATTGAAATTAATAGATATACATTTAGTCGTAAATTAATGAGCGACGTTTGCATAATGTTTTGATTTGCAATGAAACAGTTTTTGGTTGTTATTCAAGGTAAGTGTGCTATAATGTGTTCAAGAGGTTACCAAATTAGAAAAAAGTAGAGTAACTGTAGAATTGGGTTGTTGAGAATAACATATATTATTTTGTATTTCATTTTAAGATCTTTAGTATAAAAAAGTACTAAAATAAGAATTATTAGCAGAAGGTACAACACAAATTACAAATTTTCAATTTCCTATAATGTATAGAATATTTTAATTATTGTAAAATTTAATATCTTTTGAATATTTCAGTACTTGATCGAACTGGTAGATTAATAAATCCTTCATGTATGTAGCTTAGTAAATCCTAACATGGTAATAAGGTTATTTTTTCTTCTTTCGTGGATGTATTCTTGACATTCTAACAGGATATGTCTAACATTGATTAGGATATTGCAGTTGTGGCAGAAAGGGATAGGTTCTTTAATTATCAAGTGGATATGGGTTCGTATAGTTTATATGAGCCCTAATTGCAGTCGTGTTATTATTTCGTGCTTACTACGTTTGTGTGGAAGTGGTAACAGTTTCTATAACGTCTTTTGGATGAGGACCTTTAGTCATTACGTCATAAACTGCTACGTTTTTTATAGAGGTTTTATGGTCATTTATTGTTAGCATATTAGACTCAGGGATGTGTTTATCTAGTGTAGCTTCATTCGAAAGCTGGTCGACTGTTTCGTTTCCCTTGATTCCTACGTATGATGGCACCCATAAAAAATGTTTCTATTTTATTGTTGGGCATTATAATTTTATAATTATATTTGATGTATATTGTTGCTGTAAAGGTGTTAGTGTACTTAAAGAGTCAGATATTATAATGTAATGAGGTGTACATCTCCGTCTACAAACTTTTAGTGCCTTAATAAGAGCCAGTACTTCTCCAGTAAATATGCTACAGTTTATAGAAAGGCGATTTTAAATTTGTCTGTCTTAATCATGTATGTGAGTCGCTGCTAACCCTGATTGAATGTTTGATGAATTTTTGAATTAATATTATTTCATGATATTATTGATGTATTATTGTTGGGTTAGTGGATGTTTTGGGATAACAAGTAAGGGTAATATTTTCAACTGATAAACTAGTCGACCAAAGCGGGAAGTTTTGGATTAATTTTATGGTAATACCAAGCTCAAAATCGTAACCACCGTGTTTTAGTCTTTCACGAAAAGGAAGTATATTCATATGTTTATTTTGTAGTCACTGATAATATTTATATATATTTATATATATATATATATACACCATATGGAAGAGTTACCTAATGGCCATGAAAATATATTGGATATAGTAAAAAGAGCATACTTTATCTATCAGCTGTTTACCCAATTTTTTCCCTCCTTTGATTTAAATATAAGTCAGCTGTTATCAACCAATTTTCTTTTCTACATATATGTACAGTGTGTAAAAGCCAAATGGAATAAATTCATTATTTAGGTTACTGTACATATTTATAAAAAATCCTGAAACTCGTCAAATTTAAATTATAACTTGACATTCTTTAACGTGAAAATGCAACCCCTACCTTCAATCCCCTTAGAATGACAGGTAAAACCCCCAATTTTTAAAATAGGAAGTATAGGCTTGTGATATATCGTTTGAAAGGTCTTTTCATTCTCCATTCAAAAATGTTGTCGCTTTCAAGTTTATTAAGATTAATTAAGATAAAATAAATTAAAATCATGTGGTTACCGAAATTCGCTAAAATATACTCAAAACTTATTTCCCGTTTAGGTCTTAATAATGAGAAAATGAACAAAAACCATAGCAATGTGGTTTTTAGATGGTAACCATTAAAAAACTTTAAAGAATTTCCGTGGCAACGTTATTTTAACACGCATTAGTAAATTGTTTTATTTAAGTTGTCAGTATTTTAATTTAAGTAAAAAGTTCGTTCAATTCAATTCTGAAAAATGGTTAGATTAACGGAATTGCATAAAATAACAGTTTTACAAATGATTGGTTACGGAGATAACACCCGAACACAACAGGAAGTAACTCGCGTATTTCATCAGAAATTTCCTAATTTACCGCCTATATCCCAAGGAACAATAAGTAAAATAGAGAAGCAGTTTCGCGAGTTTGGTCATGTAAGGCAGATAAAAAAAGCAGCTGCCAATGCACTGAGTGATGAACTCAAATTAGATGTGTTGCTTGAGTTTCAGGAAAATCCACATACATCGAGTAGACAGGCATCCACTACATTCAATGCTAGCCATACATCGATAGTAAATATATTAAAAGAAAATAAATTGCATCCCTATAAGATGATACCTACTCAGGAGCTCATAAAAGACGATTTTGATAGGATAACTTTTTTTGTGAGCAAATGGACATGTTGGATAAGAATATTATCCAATTAGAAGACGTTATGTTTTCTGATGAGTGTACTTTTTCCTCACTGGATGAGAGTGTACATCCTCACTGGACGAGAGAAGAACACACTCAATACCCTCAAAAGGTTATTGTTTGGGCAGGGATTGTAAGAAACAATATTATTGGTCCCTTTTTCATTGAGGGCAACTTGAATGGCAACAATTATTTGACACTACTTCAAAATGATGTCATTCCAACGTTGGCAAATTTATATCCTGATCCAGGAAACCCTCAAGTTCCAGCGAATACGATATGGTTTCAGCAGGATGGAGCACCACCACATTACCAACTTAATGTGAGGCAATACCTCGATACAATATTTCCCAATCGGCGGATAGGGAGGCGAAGATCGATTGAATGGCCAGCGCGATCACCTGATCTTACATTATTAGATTTCTTTTTATTTAGATATGTGAAGAGTCATGTGTACAAAACTAAACCTTCTGATTTAAATGACTTAAAAGAACGAATAACGCTTGCGATTAGGTCGATCACGCCTGTTATGTTAAATAATGTTAGAAGACAGTTTTATTTGAGATTAGGATGTTGCCAAGACGTTCGCGGTGAACATTTTGAACATCTACTTTATTAACAGTCATAGTTCTTTTTCGTGTTCTACATTTTATTACGTTTTGCATTACATTTTAGTTTTTGATTGTATTGTAGCGAATTTCGGTAACCACATGATTTTAATTTATTTTATCTTAAAAAATCTTAATAAACTTGAAAGCGACAACATTTCTAAATGGAGAATGAAAAGACCTTTCAAACGATATATCACAAGCCTATACTTCCTATTTTAAAAATTGGAGGTTGTACCTGTCATTCTAAGGGGGTTGAAGGTAGGGGTTGCATTTTCACGTTAAAGAATGTCAAGTTATAATTTAAATTTGACGTGTTTCGGGATTTTGTATAAATATGTACAGTAACCTAAATAATGAATTTATTCCATTTGGCTTTTACACACTGTATATTAAATATATACATCAAACATATTTTTTTGTTAAAAATTGAAATATCTGTTGCGAAAACGCATCCAAACCCATAAATTTAATCACCTTCACAATTAATTTGTTAATTATCTAAACATAATGAATCAATTAAAAGACTTTAATTAAAATTTAAGTTGCTTGGAACACCTTTAAGTGCTTTATATTTGCAACCAAAAGTAATATTGATAAAATCTCTTTCTTAGGTAATTGGCCATAAATATGACGTAACGAGTGAACAGTTTTTTCTTCTTCTTTTAAATTAAAGACAATGCCTTGTTTAGACCGTTCCTTTAGTTCTATGTTTATTCTTTAATATGCAAAAGATGCGGTACTTGTACCTTTATACGTCGTTTATTTATAAAGGCAAGCTCAATAGTACTACTACTCTCTCAAAGTGAAAATAATTTACAACGTATGCTGCACCAATTTAATATAACCGCCAGAAATTTTAACATGTTAATTTCCCCAAAAAAGACAAAATGCATAGTTACTACAGCAAATTTACTAAGATGTAAATTGGAGCTAGAAGGTCAGATAACAGAACAACTGATGGAGTTTAAATATCTAGGCATCAGATTATCTAGCTACGAAAAGCTCGAAACTGAAGTGGAAGGTTAAGTGAATAGATTACTATTTAAATGGGAATAAGCCACAATTAAAGGTTTAAAAACCAGGAAAAAACCTCATAATACTATCCCGACATGGTAAGTATTTGATCGTGCATTTAGTTTACCTTTAATAAACACCAAATTCCGATTTTATATGCTTGTTATTTAAAAAACATAAATGATGTATTCTGTACCAATACTGGTATTTTCCTTTTAATAACTTCCTCTTTCAATATGGGTAACCAGATCCTACTACATTCTGCCGAGGAATTCGCGACACAATTGGTCTCATTTAGCATAATTAGAGCCGCTTCTTTGATTTTTCTCTTTTTACTATCCGTTTCTTTTAGGACTATATTTGAATCATTCCATTGAACCCTATGTTCATTATCCCATGCGTGTTTACATATTTGAGATCTATCAAATTCTCTATTTTTAATATAGGATTGATGTTTACTTATTCTGGCATAACATTTAATGGCCTTGATGTTTCACCTAAATAAAACTGATCGCATTCACAAGGTATTTTATAAATGCAATTCCTTGTCCTTTCTTGTTCATTGTTAGGTTTGGTTTTGGACAAAATAGATCTCAACGTGTTTGTTGTTTTGAATGTTGTTGAAATGTTGAATTTATTTCCTATCCTTTTAAGCTTTTCCAATAATCCTTTTATGTATGGTATTGTTATTTTCCTCGTATTATTCCTTGTATATGCTGTAGGATCTTGCTCTAAGTTGTTTTGTTCTATTCGATCGATTGTTAAAAATTCCTTATTTATAAACGATAAAGGATAATCATTTTTTAATAAAACAGATGTTAACAAATGTTTTTCTGACGGATATTCTCAAGTTAAAATTGATTTCATGTAATCGAATGAACTATCTTATAAGTAAAGTGGTCCCAGGAACGCAACTCAACAATATTGGCAATATCATTTTAAAGTCGTCTACTTTAAAATGTATAATGTATGTCTGAATTGTCAATATAGATGAGTCAGATAAAATTAAATTATTAGAAGAATTTTTCACTAAGTAACAAAAAACAAAGTTTGTTTAATTTACTAATGTTTGTATTTTGAGAACGATTTCCGAAGTGGAAATTGAAACGTCAATAAACGTACTTTAACCTTTAATTGTGGCTTATTCCCATTTAAATAGTAATTAATTTAAAATGCCACAAGAAAATAGCTTCAGAACAATATCAAGTGACTAGAGCAAACAGAGCCGCAGGCTGCCTGAATGAAACAATATGGAGAAATAAAAATATCGGGAAAGAAACGAAAGGCAGAATTTACAAAACAGTCATCAGACCAATAATGATATACGCGGCAGAAAAAAGACCTGACACAGAGAGGACAAAAAGGATGTTAGAAACAGCAGAGATGAAAATACTTAGAAAAATTGATGGTAAGACACTATGGGACAGAACTAGAAGTACAGATATACGACGTAGATGCAAGGTGGAGAACATCAATAACTGGGTAAGAAATAGATGAGTAGAATGGAACGATCGTATAAGCCGAATGACAACAAATAGAGAAGATTATAGAAAAAAACATTAATCCATAGGCAATCGTATCCCGTTTGGTTAAAAATTGTCGATTTCGTCTTCCCCCACGTCATATTTTGGCCCTGGCTCAGCCATCATGCATATCTAAGAATGGAAATTTATTACTACAGACAGCCTGATTCCATTCCTGGTTCCAAGCCAATCGTTCTTTGTGCTATTTAACATGATGTCGATACATCGATGTTCAGTAGTAAGGCGTAGTATAATTCTTCGCCGCCACTCTGTGCCCTGGATCTTCGTGATCGGCCTTCTTGACGCCATGCCAGATAACATCTTAATACAGTATCTGAACTTCTGTGAACTCTATTCGCAATTTCCTGAAAATAAAGTCCGGCTTCTCTTAGGCCAACTATACACACCCTATCAAACTCGCTCAGTTGATAGCAATTTGCGTTGTAATTGACTCAGTTTATTTGGAAACCAAACTCCGCTAAATTTTGATCCGTAGTAGATTTAAAATTCAAAAACATGTGTTTTGCACGTTTAGAAAAAAAAATGAAAAAAAAAAACGAAAACCCAAACTGATAATCGCTGAACTTCTAATAATTTATTGTTTTTGTTAAGATAAACAAATTTAATTAAAATAAAATAATTTATAATGTATGGAATAAATTAATTTTTAGCGTTTTTATGTACTATGTGAAAAAAACCTGAAACTGGTCGATTTTTATTTTTAAATTGACAATTTAAATTATGAAAAAATTATCCCCCTCCAGCATCCCCTTTGAATTATAAGCACCCTCTCGAAAATTTTAAATAACAAAGAGGGTCGTGTGGCACCTTGTTAGAAAGGGACGTTAGTCCTCTGTTCAACAATATAAAGTTTTTTGAGTTTGTGCAATCATAACTGAGAAAATTGATTTTTATAATTAAATTAAATGTCCAACTTGACCACCATTATTCACTTCTTGACAATAACCGAGGTAATTTTGGAATTCTCGTACAACATTTTGTATGACCCCCTCGGGGGTTATTTTGTTAATTTCTTGCATTATCCTAACTTTTATATCAACAATATTGCCTGGTCTATTAAAATATATTTTAGACACAATCAGGTATTTTCGTATTTGTTCTGCTAAAGATTAGGGAAAAAACTTTGAAGATAATAAAATATTTGTCAAAAAACCAAATAAACAATTGATATGAATCTAGTAGGCTGCTGTCATTTAGGTATTTAAAGTTACTAAAAGACGTCAGTATAATATTTGTGTGCGTATTAAATTTAATTATGGCTTATGACCCAAAAAATAGACATTTTAATTATGATTGGTTGTGTTAATAAAACAAGAACTCAAAAGGAAGTTTGTGAAATGTTTAATAATGAATACCCTGGTCAACAAGTTTCGCAGTCTACAGTTAGTAAAATATTTTTTCCTGATGTTAATCATCCAAGTAAGATAGATCGATTCATTTACTACCAACAAGACGGAGTTCACCGATTTTACACGTATAGTTAGAAAATATTTAAACAAGGTTTTTCTCAATAGGTGTATTGGAAGACGTGGAACAATCGAATTGCCGGCTAGATCCCCCGATTTGACTCCTCTCGATTACTTCTTATGGGGTTATTTAAAATTTAAAGTATGTATATTTTAATAGACCAAACAGTATTGCTGATTTAAAAGTTAGGATAACGGAAGAAATTAACAAAATAACTCCCCAGGTTGTACAAAATGTACGAGAATTCCAAAACCGCCTCGGTTATTGTCAAGACGTGAATGGTGGTCATTTTGAACATTTAATTTAATTGTAAAGTACATAGAAAAATATATTCTAAATATTATGTGACATTATTATCTTCATTCAACCTAAAGTTTTGTGATAGACATTATCAAAATTTTACATCTTAAAAATCAATTTTCTTAGTTATGATTGCACCAAGCTTAAAAAACTTTATATTGCTGAACAGAGGACTAAAATTCCTTTCTAACAAGGTGCCATGTGACCCCTTTGTTATTTAAAATTTTAGAGGAGGTGCTTATAATTCAAAGGGGGTGCTGGGTATATTTTTATACTGTAAATTGTCAATTTAAGAATAAAAATCAACCCGTTTCAAGTTTTTTTTTCACATAGTACATAATAACGCTAAAAATGAAATTATTCCATACATATTCCATACCATGGTATATTTGGTGACAGGTACAATCTTAAAATTGAGATCGGCAGTAAACCTGTTAAGTACTTCCATCCTCTATTCAGGAGCAAAGTACACATTTTTCGTGTATTAGCAATACGGATTTTCAGGTAAAAATAATCGCGCTGAAATAAAGGAGTGTGTCAAGGATAGCTATGAACGAATCATAAGGCAACAATAGTCACTTGTGAATGGATTTAATATCAAGGTTTCCCTGATTTAGGTGGAAAGATCTGCAGTGGTCGATAACGAATCACTTTTACTTGTCTTAACAGGATGTGTTCGTACAACTTGCTCAACATCGGTCGTCTTGCATCTGTTTCCTTAAGAAATAAACGGTGATTTTCTCAAGGGTACATAATATCTTAATTAGAGTGACTTTAATATACTGGTTTTTGTAATACATGCGTAATGCGGTGGTACTACTTCACGCGCCGGAGATTACTAGGCACTTTCATATTCTAGCATAAAATTAAACGAGACGTCGCCGGAGATAATTGTTTCAAATAAAAAGGAATTTCGGACAGACAATTTTCTAAACTTATCTAATTCCTGAATTTTTTTAAAAATAATAACAAAGAATAGGACCACTATCTTTTTGTCTATTTACTCTTTCTCTATTCTCTCCTCTGACCTTTACCATAAATCAGTTTATTAACCTTTTTAATCTTTAATCTATAAAAGTCCTCACAATTAAGAGACAAATAGTCTACTATAAAATGGAGCTTAGATTTAATAAATGGCACTTTTTTGTGACAGATAACTGCTTTGTTAAGTAAAATATAATGATTATTTTGATAACATTTGCAAATACATGATAATAGTCATCCATTAACGATATTAGTGGTTCTTGGATTAGTCTATTTTCCAAACCTAGTGTGTTACGAATAAGAAAGAAAGCATGTGGAAGTAAACTTCCACACTGTTCCTACTGTAGTATTCAGACAAATGTAAGAAAGCAGAGAATTTTCAAAATAAACACAACAATTTCAATTTGTATAAGATATGAAAGAATTAGTTGGAGTAAGAAAAATTAATAACTCAGACGTACTGCTAGACAGAAAGGAAATAATTATTATGGAAATAGAATAAACACGACTCAGATAGAAGCTCATAGTCGTCCACTATGGAACACAGGACTGCTCGAAAAACTTCCATTTAGATCTATATTGCGCGGTTGCAATTTAGTTGGTACATATCCCGGGTTTCCTCTTTCCGGTTCCGGTCTCCACTTCCGATGTGTTCTGCTCACTTCCATTTAATTTTTGCCATGTGTTTTAGAATGTCATCTACACCACTTCTACAAATGTCATCGTTTCTAACCCTATCTCTCAACGTTATGCCGACCAATGATCATTCCATTCTACGTTGCGTCACTTGTGATTTTCGTGCAGACGTCCTTGTTAGATTAAGTGCCTCTGCGCCATATGTAAGAACAGGCAGGACACATTGATTACAGGCTTTACTTTTTAGACTGATAGGTATATTACCTTTAAAAATATCGCGCAGTCTTCCATATGCGGTTCATCCCAGAGTTATTCCCTCAGCAGCTCAGCAGTTTGATTATTTCTGCTAATTTTTACCATACACCATACCATATTTAAAGAATAGCTCGAAATTAAATTCATCATCATTATTATCTTTTAGGTTCTAATATTCAGACCTATTTTACGTTCTGCATCGCTGAGTTCATTTAACATATTATTGACAATTTTTAGGTTATCTGAAATCATGAAAATGTCATCTGCGAATAGTAGGTGACCAAGCATCTCACCGTCGATATTTATTCCTTTATTTTCCCATTCCAGTGATTTCAAAGCATGTTCAAGTACAGAAATAAACAATTTAGGTGACATAGTACCTCACTGTCGAATATCTCTCCTGATATATATTTTATTGGTAGGGTTGTGCAGATTTATAGTTGTTGCAGCGTTGCTCTATATATTTTCTACAATGATGGTGTACCTACGATCAATTTGACACTCTTACAATGCCCTTAGTAGTGCGGGTAGTTCTATAGTATCAAATACTTAATATAAGCCTATAAACGTTAAAAAGAGAGGTCTATTGTATTCAATTGACTTTTCATCAAGACTGTTATGCATTGCAGGTAGTCATTTGTACCGAAGTTGAAGCGAAAACCAGCCTGTTCTCTTGGTTGGTACCGTTCGAACTTTATTTCCAATCTATTGGTTATTATTCTGGTGTACTTCTTCTTCACGTGCCATATCAGAATTATCCGACGTTTACGATCAATTGTTCTGCATTTGATATCTGAGTCCATTGACGAATGTTATTTAACGAAGAAACTTGTTTTCTTCCTACACCCCTACGGCTCTCTATTTTGCCTTTAAGGACCAGTTGTTGTTAACAGTATTTAGCAGTTCTCTATCTTTGTTGACGCTCCTTAGTACTTCTTTATTAGTTTTCCTTGCTGTCCAAGGTATCTTCAGCATTCGTCTATGAACCCACATTTCAATTTCTTCAATTTTGTTCATGATCGATACTTTTAGCGTCCAAACTTCTGCACTATACAAAAGTACGGACCAAACATAGTACTTAACCATTTTTTGTCTTAGATCTAAACTCAAATGATTATTACAAAGAAATGACTTTATTTTCATAAAAGTAGTTTTAGTCATTGCTATTCTATGTTTTATTTCTATGTCTGGATCTAGTTGGTCCGTTATCACAGTTCCCAAATATGTAATTTTGTGAACTTTCTCAACTTGGACTCCGTTTAATTGAAGCTTTGCATCGGGATGTGGGTCACGACTAAACACTAAAAATTTAGTTTTGTTTGAGTTTATTTTAATACCCATTTCCTCTCCTACCTCGTGAATACGATCAAGCAGAATTTGGAGACCATCAATAATATCTGACAGAATTACTGTATCGTCTGCATATCTAATCAAATTAAGTAGTTTCCCGTTGATTTTTATTTCATATGATTATCTCTCAAGTGCCTTTTAAATAACTGGTCCGAGTAAACATTGAACAATGTTGGCGACAAAATGCAACCGTTGCTCTATATATTTTCTACAATGATGGTGTACCTATGATCAATTCGACACTCTTACAATGCCTTTAGTAGTGCGGGTGGTTCTATAGTATCAAATGCTTTATGTAAGCCTATAAAAGTTAGAAGTAGAGGTCCATTGTATTCAATTGACTTTTCAATCAAGACTGTTATGCATTGTAGGTAGTCATTTGTACCGATATTTTTACCGCATTTTTTACCATACCAAATGCTTAATGCCCAATGGGCAGATTGTTGTACTCAATGAAGTTAATAAAAAAAAAATGGTACCAAAGTTGGAGCGAAAACCAGCCTGTTCTCTTGGCTGATACAGTTCGAACTTCATTTCCAATCGATTGGTTATTATTCTGGTGTACAGTTTGTATAAATGGATTAGTAAAGAAATTGGCCTGTAATTCTTTAAGTTCCTGTTGTTACCCTATTTATGCAGAAGAATTTTAATGGAAATATTCCAAGTTATAGGGATTTTTTAACTATACAAGCAGAGATTGAATAAATCTTGTGAGTAGGAAAGATCCGCCAAGTTTTATGGCTTCTGTACCTATTTCATCATCTCCCGGAGCCTTGCTGTTTTCCATTTTTTTGAGTGGATATCGTATCTCATCTTGACTAACATGGAATATTCTCAGATCCCTGCTTTTGTAAATTTTGATAGAAGGCATTCATAGGGGAATTATTTGAAGACAAGAAATAAAGACATTCATCTATGGACATTCTAAACAGACAAATAGCGATTCCTACAACTGAGATTCTTTATGCAACAATATCGATGAAAACCAATAAATCGAATAATCCAAACCAAATACCAAGTTACTCAATGAAAAAATTCTGATCGGATTATTTGATAAAATACACACAACACAAATCATCCCCCCGAAATATAAGAATCGAAATCAAATCGAAATGAACTCTCAGTTCTCTTCAAGCCTCTATCAAGAACCAATTGATAACAAGTTTTCATTGCCTTTTCTTGTGGCATCTTAAAGCAATTACAATTTGAATGGGAATAAGCCTAGAATCCATTGCCACTAAATAATAATAAATAATTTTATTGATTGTCAAATATAAAAAAATGTTTCGTCTACGAGTCATATTTTAAAAATTATTATAACTGTTTGTAAGTTAAACTTAACAGTAACTTTGAAAAACAATTTTTGTTTATAAAAATATTTTGGAAGCCAAGCTTCTATACTGGCGTTACCGATAGTAAAATTCTGAGGTAAGCGTCACGGAACTAGCGCAACGAGAAGGCGTCACGGACAGCGTCACGAACACAATATGGTAATTATAATGAGAAATAAAAAATAGAATATATATTCTCATTCTCATTTTCAAATCACTTCTTGTTTTAAAATAAGTTCGTATCAATATAATTATTATTTTTTAACATCTTATTTTGGTTATTTCATAAATATAACTACTATCAAATGATATTTATTTATATTTTATCATTAATTTAATATTTCGTCTGAATTTGACAGGTCCGTCAGCAGTAAACAACGTGTGCATTGTTAATACATTAGCAGATGGCGTTAGGAGCAAACATAATAATTTATTGAATTATTTTAATACAATATAGTTTGTTAAAAATTAAATTTTTTAATTTTATTCGATTTTAAAAATATTATTTAAATTTTTAAAATACACACGAAGCTTCGCGCTAGTCTACTGGTTCGAATAATTTTATCCAGGTGGATTTTTTCGGGAGTGAGTTTGTTACTTTCTGCGCCACAAAAAATGTAAGCGGACCTTATTTTAGTTATAACTTATCTTAATTTTCATACAAATCACTTTTACGAGTTGTGATTTTAAAGGTTTTTTTAAATATCTTTAAAAAAGTGTTCTGTAAAACACTTACCGTTTTCCGGTGATTCAACACCATATATTTGGAGTTTTGTATTCGACGAATAAAAGTTTACTTTTGAACAGCCATAACTTTGTCAATATTAAGTTTACGGTAATAATATAAAACGAATCTTTTTGCTTTATAATCTTCATTTTATATCCAATACAGTTTTGTCCAATCCAGTACAATCCATAACAGTTTACTCGATAAAATCTAAATTTTTGGAATTATGTACGAAGAACCGTTTAAAAACATGCTTTTTGACGTTTAATTTGTGAAAGTTCAGTCACGATTAACTCCAAAAATATTAACTTTTTGAAAAAATTCTAAACAAGATTTTTGTCTTAGAATTCACTATTCTAGTGACAACCACGATTTTTTTTGACAAACTTTTTCCACCCCCGATTTGCGATAGTAAGTCCCCCTTCCGCTACCCCCTAAGGAAAAGTACATATTTGCATAGGGGTACATTTTGATGTTTGAGCCATTTTCTACCTACTGTCAAAATTTCAAGCAAAGCCATGCATATAAAAAGAATTTTGCGCAGAAAACTGTCATATCCTGGACTATAAGATATTGTCAATATACCTCTTTTTTCATAGCAACACCAAACTAAGACGTGCTAAAGAAATCTCCTGGAAACATTCCTCGCCCTATATAAAAAATAGGTCAAGAGAATTTTCTTTCTGGAACACTGTCGTGATATTAGACCAGCAGGTCATTGTTATCTACTAATTAAAAAAATTTTGTTTTTAAAATGTATTATATCAACATCACAAACTACAACATCGAGAAGCCAATCGATAACAAATTCCCCATTTAAATTCATCAATGACACAATTTACCAGCAACTGTAACTTTCCACACGGTTTTCTCACCATTCTAATTCCGAGGCCAGAGGACATATTAAAGAGAGGCAAAGCGAATGATATATCAAATAGTTTTGCATGAAGAAATCAACGGTAGAATAATTAACGTTTCTGTTAGAATTCAGAAAAAATTGGCCACGACCGGTTTCTTCAAATAGTTGGCCAATCGGTAGCTGTAATGATCGACTTAGTTCTCTTCAGGGTCTCTATTACAGGGAACTTTGTACCGAATGTCTTCTATTAGAGTAAGAAGGTAAAATATAACAGCTATAAAGAGTGTATAACGTGTGTTAAACGTGGGAGGCATAGAAAAAACTTTTATACTGACTAGAACTAAACATGAATTAGAAATAATATTAGACCAGTAAAAGTTATTATCCATTTATTGTTCTGTACTACGCCCCTATTGACTTAAGCTTATTTATACCGCGTTCTAGTGCTATTTCACCGTACCAACAAAAATATGTGGTTCTATAACATACTTATATATTGCAGCCCTACAGTTATTTTAAAGGATATTAAGTATAAGCTTTTATCATACAACTGGGATTTTGTGTTGCTCAATAAAACAATTTTGCTTATTCACGGTACCACTTATGAGATATTGTTGCCAAAGTTTTAATTGAACAATGGCGATTTTCTTTAACGTCAAGTAATACATTTAATTAAATGCCATCGGCTACAGTATCAAATGGTATCAGTCACTCATAGACTTGCCCAACATTATCAATCTTACTAAATTTATGTAATATTCTGCTTGCTAATGATGTGTTTAGTATAAGCCATACTTTTTTACGATCTTCATAAAAAAGATCTTCAAAATTTCTATTAGCAGTTTTTCTGACAGTACCATTTTAATTTCAGACAATTTTTGTTAGGATAGTTCCTTTAAAACATATTATTATAAACTTAAAGTAAGATAGTACCAAATATATCAAATTAATAATGTCATATGCAATGTTAACTAAGAACTTACTGATTAGTTGCTTTCAAAGAACTTTCAAATATATTTTATAGCTTACTTGAGGTTTGGCAATATATTCGTACTATTACCGAGTGGTTCTTATGTTTTTATTGCAAAATAAATAATAAAATACCTGTTAAGAAAAAACAGCACGGGTTTTTTTTTGGTATACTATAAATTTAGGAGTTACAAATAACATGCAGTGGTACAGTTGAAACCAGAAAAAAATGTGGTTTTATTGTTTGCTATATTATGAAGAAAGAACTACATATTAACGTCAAAAGAAGTACGGAAACTTGAAAATAAAAATTGACTAGGAAAAGAAAAAATTGCCAAAAAGAAAAAAACAATAATATACCAAAATTAAATGAAAACTAAAGAAAATGAGCCAATCTACATCAACAACGACCTAACTAATTAAGAGATGAAAATTAAAGGGGAAAGAACCAGAGAAAAAAAGAGAAATGTACGAAAAAGACTATAACAAAAGATAATTCGAAATGGAAAACTATGAAAGTGAAATAAGAATAAAAATATTCCTATATGAGCATACAGCACATTTGCTGTATGAGCAACTCCAAGCAATATAGGACGGTGCGAATCATCATCATTCTCTTGCCCTTTATCCATATGCGGGGTCGGCTTCTCTGATTACATTTCTCCATAAGTGTATATCTTGGGTCATATCAATATTAATACCCTTTACCGACATGTCCTGCCTAAGCGTCTCCCCTCAGGTTTTTATTGGTCTTCCTCTCCTACTACTTCCAGAAACCCGCAGATCAGCAATTCTTCGTATTGGGTGATTAACGTCTCTACGCTGAAAATGACCAAACTATCTTAACCTATGCTCTCCCATCTTGGCAACAATTGGAGCCACCCCTAGACTTCCCCTAATATACTCATACCTAATTTTATCCTTTTTTGTCACTCTCTCTTTCTTTTTAACTGCCCAATATTTAGTTGCGTACATCACAGCTGGTCTTATGGCCGTTTAAGAGAATTTTCCTTTCAGCTTCATTGGAATTTGTCTGTCACACAACACAGCACTTGCATTGTTCCACTTCATCCATCCAACCTTAACTCTATTGCATGCATCTCCATCTATTCCCCCATTACTTTGTAACACCGATCCTAGGAACTTAAAATTATTACTGTTCACAATAATTTCACCATCCAAATATATCCTTCTATTTACACTAACTCCATCTTTAAATGAACATTCCAAATACTCTGTTTTTGTCTTATTAGGTTTTAAACCCTGTTCCTAAAGAGCTTGTCTTTACTGTTCAAGTTTTTGTTCTAAGTCGCTTTCACTATTTTCTACTAATACTACTTCATCGGCATACGTTAAGTACCACGGAATATTACCCTGTCGTTTCGCTGGTATTTGATCCAGAATTAATGATGATAAATAAGGACTAAGCACCGAGCTTTGGTGTAATCCTACTTTCACCTGAAATTTGTCAGTCTCTTCCGCATCTGTCCTAACACTATTTGTTACTCCCTCATACATGTCTCTCACAATCTTTACATATTCACTGGGGATTCCTTTCTTATTGAGTGTCCACCACAGAATCTCCAGATGAACACTATCATATGCTTTCTCAAGATCAATGAATACCATATGAGCGTTTGTTTCAATATTCCTGTATTTGTCATCAACTGCTTTATAATGAAAATTGCATCTGTTGTTGATCTGCCTTGCATAAAGCCACACTATCGGTCAAAATAAGACAATGTGAATAGTAAAAACAAAAGAAATATAAAAATAGTAGTTGGAGACATGAACGCTAAGGTAGGGAATGATAATACAGGGAATAAATTAGTAATGGCAAAGGAGGATTAGAAGAAAAAAAATGATAATGGAAGTCGATTGATACAGTATTAAAAAAATAAGGTTATAATAAGTGAAAGTATTTTTAAGTTCAAAAAGATATACAACGAAAGGTGGAAGTTTCCAGGAAAAAGATACAGAAATTCAATCGATCATGTACTGATCCAGTCATAATCGAAAAGCTCGTTACAAGATGACAGTAGCCTACGAGGAGCAGATGTGAGTCAGACAATATGCTAGTCAGAACCAAAATAATGATGAAATTATTTTAATCATTATTTACATAGAAAGCAAATGTGGAAGATTCTGAAACTAGGTGGACTACCGTTGAAATACATTTACTCGATCAGATTATTCTATAAGATCATAGCTGAAGAAATAGCAGACAAACAAGAGTTTAACAAGGATTAAATTGGATCATGAAAAAATAAGTGATAAAACACAGGTATTAGGTGAAACTTGCATAACCAGTTGGAGGACTTAAAGTTGGTAGAAGGCTTTTGAGTCCTAACCGAACATTATCGGTACTTTCTTTTAGACAACCGATTATTCGAACAGCATTGATTGATTCACTATGACATTGCCCAAAGAATTGAAGACTTACTTGCGGAATATGTTTTAGAGATGGAATATGTTTTAGAGACCAACCATTCGGCATGGCGAAGAAAGAAATTTGTGTAATAGCCTACGAGCTTGCGAAGAGAAACGGTATTAAACACAGGTTTTCTAAAAACAAATAGTCAGCTTGGTTTAAAGATTTTCTAAAGAGACATTAAGAGATTTCTTTTAGAATTTCTGAGGCTACCTCAGCCACCAGAGCGAGAGGCTTTAGTTTTTTTTTCCCTTTCAGATAAACAAAACAAAAACAAATATAAACATAGAATTGATTGAAGCAGTAAAAACGTTGTACTACCAACAAACAACAAGAATTAAAACAGGAAATCTGATAACACCGGGATTCAAAGTGACTAAAGGACTAAGACAAGGATGCTGTATATCCCCAACATTATTCAAAATATACCTCGAAGCAGCACTCAACAAATGGAAGAAAAAATGTACGAATATGGGCATACCACTAATAGACTTAACTTTGTACACTCTGTGCTTTGCAGATGACCAGGTCATCATCGCACAGGACTCTGAAGACCTTAGTTACATGATGCGAAAACTATTAGAAGAGTTTACAGAGTGGGGTTTGGAAGTGAATATGGAAAAAACTGAGTACATGAGTATCGGAGGAGATCCACATAACCTTCTCGTAGAGGAAAATCAAGAGATCAAAATATGTGATAACTACAAATACCTAGGAGTAAAAATCACTCAAGACGGAAAATTAGATGCAGCCATTAAGGAACGAAATACACAGGGAAGGAAAGGCATAGCCTTACTAAACAGCGTACTGTGGGATAAAAACATCTCCAAAGACAACAAAAGAAGAATATACAACACCATAATAAAAAGTATCACAACATATGGATGCGAAGTGTGGCCCCTAAAAGACAGATCAGAGAAAATGCTTAGAGCAACAGAAATGGACTTCTGGCGCCGCTCGGCGGGAATCTCCAGACGCGACAGAATAACAAACGAGAGAGTCCGAGAAATCATGGGGGTTACACATAATATTGTTGATGACATCAAAACGACACAACTCAGATGGTACGGACACGTAAGGAGAATGCCGGAGAATAGAATACCAAGACAAATTCTTGAATGGCAACCAAGAGGTAGGCGAAGACCAGGAAGGCCTAGAAGAAGTTGGAGAGAAGGAGTTGATAAAGAAATCAGAGAAAGAGAACTGGAAGACGATCTATGGAACGATAGAATGAGATGGAGATTGGAAATCGGAAGACGTCGAAGAACGTTGTAAACCGAAATTATATATAGATAAACTACAAAGCTTGTTTTTGAAATTGGATCGAACAGCTGTCATACTTAATAACAGACTAAGTGGATTCCAGACAACATGCATCTGTCCTTTTAATCCATCTGATCGACTAATATTGAAACCGTTGATCCTATTCATGAACCAAGAACTATTTCTCCACAAAAAGATACTTATTCGCTTCCAAGTTCTTTACTTACAAAGAAAAGAAAAAATCATAATACATCTTCATCATACGAGTGAAAAAAACAGGAAGTAAATGGACGATCTTCGAAAGATATCACCTTTTTAGAAACAGTTCGGTGGGTATTATCAAAAAATAAAACTTTATCTATTGCAGCTTCAAATCCGGAAGTCATTGTTTCAAAGGATTCAGTTGACGTTACAATCTCTGCAATTGGCAATTCAATTTACGAAGTTAGCACTTCAGAACAGAAAGATGGCGTTAAAGGAAATGAAATTCCATCATCTTTTGTAGAGAGGCACTTGTTTAACACTCCATATGATATATCTCTACTACATCAGACACCTTCTTTGACAAGGAGTTCAAGACCTTCGTAAGGATTAATTTGATCAAAGGAACAAGGTTTTCACCTCCACACCAATTTATCTTTTATTAAAAGAAAAACAAAAGACGCCAAAGTCAACTTCAAACGTCAAGAAAAAGAAAGAAAATAAAAGATTTAATGATGATGATAACGACGCCGCCTGCGTATTTTGCTCGGAATTATTCAGTACATCTCAGGCGAAGAAAGGTATGGATTAAGTGCATTTTGTGCAATAAATGGTGCCATCTATTACATGCGGGTGTAACTGACAAGCAGAAATTGTATGTATATTTGCGACATTTGTAAGTAACAATGTTTTATTACTTTTTCTGTAGTAAAGAACTGTCATTTTACATCATGGACTGGGTCA
The DNA here is from genome assembly GCF_040954645.1 of Diabrotica undecimpunctata. Lineage (NCBI taxonomy): Eukaryota > Metazoa > Arthropoda > Insecta > Coleoptera > Chrysomelidae > Diabrotica > Diabrotica undecimpunctata. The sequence continues at coordinate 23,941,580 of NC_092803.1, read as the reverse complement.
TTTTACCCAAACCATGGTGTAAAACAGTCCCTATAGAGCTTTTCAAAAATAATGTAATTGCATATTTAAATATAAATTTTTTACAGAAATATGTTCTGCTATAACCCTCTTATTGTTTGATTAATTGTTACTTAATAATTTCATTTTTGGTTATTTTTACCTTAAAAAAAATATTACAGAGACCATTTTGCCTTACTCTCCCCTATATGTCTTATGTCATATAATGCAAGGTAGTGGGTAAAAGTTAGTGAGTTGTAAGAAAAGTTGTGGCTTATTCCCAATAAAAATAGTAAATGCAAGAACAAAATAAATACAAAATCGATCTTTCATAGCCTTTGCTTCGAAAATAATTAACTCATAATTTTACGGAGCGTTTCCAAACATTATGAACTCACTGTAGTATAATAAATGTACCAAAATCGTATCACCCTGTACCTTTTATTTCACATCAATTAAAATTGTCGTTATCTAAGTGCCTGGTAAAAGATTTCAAAATGTTTACTTCTGCAATACGCACCACGATGTTTTTTCCTAATAAGGAACATTTTTTAACGAAATACCTCTCACAGTTTGTTAATAATGAGAAAAACCCAATACTTACGTAAGGATCCTTCCTGCTTCTTTGCTCCTATAAATGTCGCACTCGTGGAGAGGTCTAGCAGGATCAGTGGGTGAGTACTGTCCTGCGGCGATGCATAGGGAACGGTAAATTTGAAACTGCAGAATCGTGCTAACGAAATACCTGAAACAAAGAGAATGGTACATATTATTATCAATGATTTTAATTACTTGAAAGACTGTTATCGTTTTAATATTTTGATGCCAATAAAGTTACATCCATGCTTCGGAAATTATTCAAACAGTTCCTGTAATTTTTTTAAAAGTAAGTTATTCTAAAGTTATTCTACCATATAAAATGTAAAAAACCAATATGAAAATAATTCAGGTGACGACAACTATAAATAGTGATGCCTTCCTGGAAACAAAATACACCAAAGAAAAAAAATTAATGTATTACGATGATTGTACACACAACTCAATAAATAACTTCTTTACAAAAACAGAGTTAGATGACGCACTTAAAGAATTTAAGAAATCTGCACCATCTGACAACATACCCATTATTTTTTTTCAGAATTTGCCTGAGAGTGCAAAAGAGTTTTTGCGGGTAGCCGGTAGGAACTCTTTTGGAGTCCTTTGGATTCTATTGGCTAGTCCTATCAGGGAAAGTGAATCAATCCCTGTCCCAGCAGATTCCAGGAGCTTCTTGACCCGGGAAGCTAGCACCTGCTAAGGGTCCCTTGTCCAGGGTCACGGATGAAGTTTAGAACGGCATCCAAGGCGACGAAGAATACTTTCGGTACGGCGAAGATGGTGAAGCTGGCAACCCTTGATTTTAGGAGTAGTATAAGATCACAAACCTAGAAGCGTCTGACCCGGAGCGGGCTGCTTCAAATAGCGTCGGTACTCACAATGAGCGGCTGAATTAAAAACTAACCAACCCCCCTTGCCAGCGTCGTGTTTCAAGGCAAATAAATCCCAACAAAATGTCAGATTTTAAAACAAAAGCGGATGTACCCCAGGTTAGTGTAGCGTGAAATCGAAACTCTCACACTGATTTATCAGTCTGTCCCAAGGATTCTGGGGGGATAAAAAACTGAAGACGCGAAAGACGAAAAAACCTTTAAGACTCTTTATCTGTACCTAGAATGCCAGAACATTATTATCTGAAGAAAAACGCACTGAAATAAAAATCGAGATGTCAAAAGTAAAATGGGATATCATTGGAGTCAGTGAAGTAAGACGACATCAGGGCATATATTTTACAGTATAGGTAGTGAAACCGAATCAATCGGGGGAGTCGGTTTCTTTATACACAAAAGACTTACAGATGACATAGTAATTACAAGAAGTATATCCACAAGAGTAGCCTATTTAATCGTAAAGCTAAACCGAAGGTATAAAATAAAGATTATTCAGGTATATGCATCAACAACGGACCATCCGGATGAGGAGATTGAAAACTTCTACGATGACGTCTCTGCGGCACTGAAAGAAACACCAACACACTACACGATTATATGCGGCGACTTTAACGCAAAGATCGGTCTAAAGCAGGATGAACAGGAAACAGCACTAGGTAAATTTGGATCCAAAGGCAGAAACGAACCTGGACAAACACTAATAGAATTTCTATTACAACAAAATCTATACCAGATGAATAGTTTTTTTCCCTAAAAAAGATCACAGAAGATGGACGTGGAAAAGACCAGATGGTAAGACCAAAAATGAGATAGACTACATAATTACTGACAAAAAATATATATTCAACGATGTCACAGTCCTTAATAGCTTTACCACGGGCAGCGATCATAGAATGGTAAGAGCCAAACTAAAATTAGACTTAATAACAGAAAGATCCAAAATGATTAGGAAGAAAGCCAACCCAATATGGAACGACCCAACGAATTTAAATGAATATCAAGGCAATATCAATAAACTCCTACAAAAAAATGAATGCATGAATAATGTAAATGCCCTAAACGAAAATATCGTAGAAGCTATTCGAGAGGCTCAAGTAAAATGCTGCCCTAAAAGACGCCAAGACGAAAAAATAACCATTGAAACAAAGCAACTAATGGAAACTAGAAGAAAAATCAAAGGAAAAGAAAGCATTGACGAAGAAGAACTGCGAAAAATAAACAAAGAAGTATCAAACGCTATAAGGAAATTTAAGAATGAAAAAGTTCAGCGAACTATAGAAGAGAACAAAAGTCTGAAAGTCCTAAGAAGACGACTAAACAAGAGTCCCCACATCAAATAAAGAACTACTACACAAGCCAAAGAGAAGACTAAAAAAACTTGGAAGCCGCCGCATCACGCAAAATTGTTAACCAGGGTTCAGAGCTCATGCCAGAGATCACACTAAGCGAAATCCAGGACGCAATGAAAAAGATGAAAAACAACAAAGCGCCAGGAGAAGATGGAGTCGTAATACAAGCTATAAAGATGGGCGGACGTGCCCTTCTCAACCAAATTAAAATGTTTAACCTTTGTCTAACAGATTGTTGCATACCAAAAACATGGAACAATGTAGCAACAATTGTACTACACAAGAAAGAAAGGAGACAAGGTGCACCTAGAAAACTATAGGCCAATCAGCTTATTGAACCACATCTATAAAATGTTTACCCGAATAATCACGACAAGACTAGAGAAAAAGTTAGATTTCTACCAGCCCCGAGAACAAGCTGCCTTTTGCTCAAAATTCGGAACAAACGAAACCTACAAACAGTAAAAACCTTAATAGAAAAGTCGCTAGAATATAAAAGACTACTGGTACTTATCTTCGTAGACTTTCACAAAGCCGTCGACACTGTAGAATTAGACAGCCGTATAACTGCTCTCAACAATAGTAGAATATATTACCGGCTCACAAAGCTAGTACAAACATTATACTAAAACGCCATAATGCCTGTAAAACTACATGATACCACCAGAGAAATTCATATCAAGCGAGGTGTGAGACAGGGCGACACTCTCTCACCTAAGTTATTTATAACGGTCCTCGAATACGCCTTTAAAATGCTAAAGTGGGAAAATAGAGGAATAAAAATAGATGGAGAAATGCTCAATCATCTGCGTTTTGCCGACGACATAGTACTTATTACCGAAGATCTGGGTGAAGCACAACAAATGGTGCAAGAATTAGAAAACGTATCTTCAACAATAGGTCTAAAAATGAACATCAGTAAGACCTAATTTATGACAAATTTAGTTCCCAGCGAACACGTAATCATCCAAAATCAAGTGGTAGAATTGACAGAAAAGTACATATACCTTGGTCATGAAATCAGAATAGGCAAGGACAACCAGACCTGCGAATTTCAACGACGAATAACACTTGCTTGGGCGGCGTATGGTTCACTAAGAGACATCTTTAAGAGCAACATCCCGATAGGTATGAAACGGAAGACATTTGACCAATGCGTTCTTCCTATTATGACATACGGAGCAGAAACTCTCACTCTCACAAAAACAACAGCACTAAAAATGCGAGTGGCACAAAGGCGCATGGAAAGATCAATTCTCGGCGTGACAAAAAAAGACAAAATAAGGAATCAAGACTTAGGGAAAAGAACAGGTATCAGTGATGTCGTCGAACGTATAGTCAAGCTGAAATGGAATTGGGCAGGTCACATAGCGAGACTGAAAGACACAAGTGTGGCAAAGTGTTAGAAAAAATGGTAAACTAAAGATTATTTTGGTACCTAGAACATCACAATAAACTTGTGATTTCCGTCACAATAGGTGTACAACTGACAACTTGATGGACCTAGAGTCAGAAATTCATAAAGCTTTTGCAAACAAACAGGAATGTATCGCAGTATTTATAGATATAACAAAAGCATATGATACTATATGGCGACGCAACATTATAGGAAAACTCAACAAGTGGAACCTAAAAGGAGATATTTTACACTTTATAAGCAACTTCTTTAAAATTAGAAACTTTCAAGTCAGAGTTGATATTATCTTATTTTCAAAGAAAATACAAACAAACGCAAGGCTCTACAATAAGCACGACCCTTTTTTAATTGCTATAAAAGATATTCTAGATCACTGCTCCCCTCTAGCGAAAGGAAGACTTTATGCTAATGATCTGGTTATATTTGCTAAAGGGAAAAATATCACATCTACCCAAAAAGATATTTAAACTTCACTACATAGCTTAGATCGCTGGTCAGAATCCATAGGATTGAAGTTTTCTAGATCTAAAACAAAATGTGTGTTTTTTTCGAAAAAACATTTGCAAGTAAATCCATCATTATACCTTCAAGGGCAATTGTTAGAATTTAAAAATAGCATTCGCTTCCTAGGTAAGACTTTTGATGAAAAACTCACCTGGGGAGACCATATTGTAAACTTAAAGAAAACATGTCAAATCCGAATAAATTTATTAAGAACCATCGCCGCTCATACAACTTCTATTGTTTATTCTTCTGCTAAAAAATCTCTATTACAGCAACTAAATACAATACAAAGTAGTGCATTACGAATTGCCACAGGAGCTTTCCGAACATCGCCTGTCGTAAGCCTTCTATGCCCAACGGAAGAACCACCTTTAGAATATAGGAGAATTTACTTAAGTTTATCGTATGCGTCAGATGCTCTTGCAAATGATAATAATCCAGTCAACTATAATATCAAAACCAGCCGTTTCCCTAATATATACTTTAATAAGAGGCAATATCAACCTTTTTACGAAAGAATTAGACAATATTCAAATAACCTTAAGATACAACTACCAGATTTCTTTGCATCAAATACCAAAACACCTCCTCCCTAAACAATTTCCCCGTTTCAAATCAATACTGACCTAACAAAATACAACAAAACTGAAATAAGCCATAATTACATTAAACATGCTTTTCTTGAGATAATAAACTAGCGTTATCAGCACTAGATTATTTTCCTATATATACCGACGCCTCAAAAGCAGACTAACATCTTGGAGCATCAGTGATATCTCCTAACGCTGCTAAACCTTTTCAATTATCTTCGTTTAATAGCATCCTTACAGCCGAACTGTACGCCATCTCGGAAGCAGTAAGATTTGCAAAATCGACTCCAAAGTAATAATAATTACAGACTCTCTAAGTTCCATTCACAACATCCAACAGTTATACTCTAAACATCCAATTGCCAGCTTAATAAAATCAGAATTATTTTTTTCTTCCCCAATTAGAAATCAAATTATTATGGGTTCCATCACATAGGCATATACGGAAATGAAAAATCGGATTTGTATGCTAAAGAAGCAACAACCAGCACCGAAGCAACTAACAATAGTGCGCGAAGTAGTAGCGAGTGATATGAAAGCAGTTATTAAAAATAAAATAATGTGTATGTGGCAAAACAAGTGGAATAGGTACGACTGCAGAGAAACTTAAAACAATAAAAGCGAGTGTGAAACCGTGGAAACAACTAAATATAAGTCGTGTGAACCAAGTAAAAATTGACAGGTTACGTACAAGACTAACTCATTCTTACCTATTTAATAGAGTCAATCCTCCTAAGTGTGAGATTTGTAATAAAAGCCTAAGTGTGTATGTATCACATACTAATGGAGTGTAACAAACACAACAATATAAGAACTAACAACTGTGCAACCAACCTTACATCTATTTTAAAAGAAGACTGTAATTCCGTAAATGTTATAAACTTTTTGAAGAATGTATATCTATTTCATCAGTTGTAATTGTAATGTAAATATATTTGTAGAGCGCTGTAATGTAACTTATGTCGCTAAAAACTCTTAGTAGTTAATGCGAATAAATAAAACAATATATATATATATATATATATATATATATATATATATATATATATATATATATATATATATATATATATATATATATAATTACCGTTTACATAAACTATTATAAAATCAACAATAACAATTCTTGTACTACTTTTTTCTCTTCACGTTTACGGTAATAAAAAAATGTCCTAATATGAACACTTTATTATTAGTATTTACGAAATAAACCGTAATTCATTGCCAGGAAAAAGATAATGCGTGCATGTAAACCCCATGACGAAATTTAACGCCATAACAAGAAACAAGTTGAAGGACTGTATACTTTCTTCCCAAGAATTCGTTTCGGCAGGCATTTTTATTGCAAGTGTCTTATCAAATATATTGCGCGGGATCTAGCATTCGTATATGCCATCTGACACCGGTAACGGACTGTTATGTAACCGACAGTTTGCGGTTCGCTTCACTTACTGGAAAATACTTTCCATTTATGACCTGTGCTTCGAGAATGAACGCGACAGTTGAAAGGGAAAGCCGGTCGATATTTTTAAGGGAAGTTATTGGTGAATGCTAATTTGGAGTGGTTTATTGTTTGAGAAATAGCCGTAGGTCTGGATAATTCGTAGTTAAATCTTTAAATGTTTTACTATAGCTACAGGGTGGACACAATTATTAATGTCATTCTTTCTGTGTTCTTTCGATATTCAAGATTTGAGTAAATCTATTAGCAATTAGTATATCTAATTACAAAATAAACAAAATTTGTGACTTTTTTTGCCTAATTTTTTTTGTATACGTAACTTTCTCTCCCTCTTGTTCTTTCTCTTTTCCCGAAAGGGGAGGGGATAACGATTATATTAAGATAGAAAAACAAACAAGGCGACTACCAAAAGGGCACTACACAGCATCTTCGTTATTATTAAACCTATAGTTACATATGAGATATCATAGGGCACTATAGATGAAAATAGATTTAATACATACACACATAACATAGTCTAGTATTTAATGATAAATGCCTACAAAGAAGATCCTTAAATTAAATGTACCAAAAACCAACACGGATCAACAACTATATTTGAATTAAAATTCAAATCATAACATGAATTTTATAAAAGACAATCATCAAATACTTATAGGATAAATCCAAACATACTTGTTCTAACGAAAACGTTAGAGGAGAAAAATTTATTATTGATTGCAGATTCACAGTCAAAATTTTCTTGTTATCAGTTATCAATGTTAGTACTACATATACCTAATATTTTTATGGATATATAAATTTTGTTTTGATATATTTTTATTTTGTTTTTCTTGTTTTTTTTGTTTTGTTTTCTTTTTTATTTTGTTTTGTTGCTTTTTTTGTTTTTTGCTTTTTTTTTGTTCTTTTTTTGGATTTATTTTTTTGTTTTTTGTTCTATTTCTATTTTCTTAATTCTTTTACGTTTTTTTTTAATTTGTGGTATACTTTTTTTAAGATTAAGGTTTGTTTGGAAAACAACACTTAGAATTTATTAATTCCTTATAAAACTTATAGAGGAATTTCACAACAGAAAACATGGAAAAACAAAAAATTTAAAAAGATTGTATACTTTATCCACAAATGTCTCAACAATGAACAAGAAATAATGAAGATATTTATTTAGGTGAAATTCGACCACAAAAAGAGACAATTTGATAGATTTACGATAGATGTAATTTTCATTACAATTATTGTGGTTTACTTCAAAAAATTCTGGGAATAAGTGAAACCCGATGGGTATGAAATGGAAAATGTAAAGTTAGAGACCATACGATACTCTATTCGAGTAATAATGACACAGAGCATTGACATGGCGTGGCAATAATACTGAACAATGAAATCTCACAACACGTCCAGAATTTTCTACCTTTTTCCTTAAGAGTTATGCTACTACAACTAAAAATGAAAGACAGAAAAATATACATAATTCAAGTCTATGCTACAACGGTCGAAACAGATGACGAAGAGGTGGAATCGTTCTAAGAACAAATTCAAGAGGCATTGAGAACTACCAAAGCACGTGACGTCACAATAATAATGGATGATTTGAACTCAAAAATTGGAAAGGTAATACAAGCAACGTAGTGGGAAATTTTGGATTAGGTAATAGAAATCAAAGAGGAGATAGGTTGATACAATTCTGCCAAGATAATAATATTATTTTTACAAACACGTTCTTTGAATTACCTAATAGACGTTTGTACACGTGGAAATCGCCAAGAAATAATGAACATCAGATAACGAGATATAAAATAGATTACATAATGTTCAAAGAAAGATATCGGAATAGTATTACTACACCCAAAACACAACCTGAAGCAGATATAGCATCTAACCATAATCTCTTAGTAGCACATATGAAAATTAAAATGAAAAGAATAAAGAAGACAGCAAAAGAAGAAAGAACTGATATAAATGCACTAAGAAATCCAGAAATCAGAGAAAATGCTATGCTTGAAAGCCAAATCCTCCAGGCGATCAGCTAGCGAGAAAAGCAAAATTCATTTAGCTGATCTACCGATACACACAATTCTTGGTTAAACGATCAAGGCGGCTTTACCACAGCAAGGCCTACCGGATGCTCCATTTAACAGGGTATCTAAAGGTAGTCCGCAACAAGCGACCGAGATAGGAGACCGAGACAGGAGACAGATAATCGAGACCAAGACACCAAGTGAACTGCCGCTCCTCAAAATGAGTACGCGACCGTGACAAGCGAAATAATCAAAACGTGCGTCTATACTTCAGTATATCAGATGTGGAAAAGGGGCGTGTAACGACTTCGAATCTATTCTTTAAAAGGTTACTGGAAAAAGAAAATGACGATATATTTCTAGTATTACGTGTTTCAAATGAAAAAATGGAGGTGTATAAATTCTATATTTAAAATGAATCGCGAAGAACATTTTATATTTTATAGAAGGATTCTACTTAGGATCTATAGGAGGATCAACAATAGTGTGAGTTTTTAGCCATTAACTCCATTAGCAATTAGCATGAGCATTTTTATAAAGAAAATCATGCACAAAACAGTGCGAAAAAGAAAGATACTGATTTCACTACTGCTCTTAAGAAAGATTGACGAGACACCGATAAGCGACAGTGTTTTGTCGCTTGTCTCTATCTCGCGCTGTAGACTGACCCTAATATAACAACATTGAGAGCAGACATGAAGAGACTCCAATCGATCTCGTCTATCTTTCGGTCTTTTGTCTCGGTCGCTTTTTGTGGAATGGTACCTTAACCCTTTGAGACCCTGTGTACATGTGTATGAACATAGCTTTTATTGTTTTGTTAAATACCAACTACTCGCTTATCTATACCGAAATAGCATTCAGTCACTCAAATATACATTTACGATCCACATTTTTAACTTCTGCTTCCATCTAGTGGTCAACAGGTAAAGTTGTCAGCGATTTTGTTGTAAAGTGTCAGCTGTTTAGTTGGTAACCGATACTGCTAGTTTTATTTTACGAGAAACTGTTATCTTTTGTGAAACGAAATTGATCCAACTTTTTAAGTGTGATTTATAAGGTAAGTAGTTTTTTATAAAGTACACAACATTGCCATAAAAACGATAGTTTTGAAATAAACAAACATTTTTTAGATGCACATGAGCATGTACAAGTGGTCTGAAAGCATATTTCTGATTGTACATCTGTATGTACATATGGTCTAAACTTGGGTTTTAACTTAGTATTGTTGATTGCAGATAACATGGATTACAAAAGAAAAAAATATGATTTCGACAACCCAAAACATCTCCAAGAGTTAATTGACCTAATAGAGGACGGTAACGTATCAGAAATAGACAATTTGGAAGTTCCCGGAGGAAAGAGTTCTGACGAGGAGGATGGAATTCTGGATAACTGTGAGAATAAATCTATTATAAGACCAGGGGTTGATGCTTTGACCAGACGTGACACTGAGACACTGGAAGAAGGTGATGGCAGCGAAAATGATAATGAGGAGTTAGGGAGAACTTATGATTCAGACGACGAATATATACCAGATGAAGTTGCAGGTTACTCGGGTACAAAAAAATTAGGAAGTAAAGTATGTTTCTCAGAAAAGGATTGTTCTAAAAAACCAAAACAAAGAGAAATTAAAACAAAAAAAAGAACCGTAGAGTGAACTAAGGCATCGATAGAGACTCCTACATTTACATGGCATCCTACTTCCCCAAATACAAGTCTTACAGAGCCACTGTACCCAATTCAGTATTTTTCGAAGTATATTTCAAATGATTTGTTTGAAAATATAGCAACATTTACAAATGTATATGCCTTACAGAACGAAAAAAATTTAAGACCAACTAATGAGAGAGAAATTAAAATTTTATTTGCACTTCATATAATGATTGGAAATTTAAACAAATTTCCCAAAATTAGGATGTACTGGGAAAGAAGCCTTGGTATTAGAATGTTCCTAGATAACATGTCTAGGGACAGATTTTTCCAGCTTAGAACATGTTTACATCTAGTGAACAATTTGGAAAGACCAGCAGGTGATACAGATAAATTTTATAAGGTTCGTCCTATCATCTACGCTGTCAGAAAGAGATGTTTACAGCTTGAACTTGAGGAAGTACTTAGTGTTGACGAGCAAATGATTCCTTACACAGGAAAACTTTCCGTAAAACAATATGTGAAGGGGAAACCCTGTCCTTGGGGAATAAAATTATTCGTCTTGTGCGGAAAAAGTGGTCAGGCTTTTGATTTTGTTTTTTATCAGGGTAAATCTACAGAACTGAATGCAGATAATAAAACAAAACATGGATTAGGGGCATCTATCGTTCTTCAACTAGCCGAAAGAATTTCCACCAGTGAAGGCACAAATTATATTATGACAATTATTTCTCATCCTATGAACTACTTGAAATATTATTGGCCAAAAAAATATATGCTGGAGGGACTATTCGAATAGATAGATTTTACAAACCTCCTGTGTTACCAGACAATGAAATGCTGAAACTACCGAGAGGTTCCGTAGATGAAGTCGTCAATAAAGAAAAAAATGTGGTGCTTGTCAAATGGTTAGATACAAAGACTGTGAAATTAGCCTCCAATTATGTTGTTGCAGGTAATTTAGACATAGTTAGAAGATGGGACAAAAAAGGCTCTTGTTACGTAGATGTTAACCGACCTAAAATTGTCAAAGATTATAATTATGGAATGGGCGGAGTTGATCTAATGGACCAGATGATTAATTATTATCGAATATTTATTAGATCGCGAAAGTGGACATTGCGTGTTATTATGCACATGATAGACTTCGCTCTCACCAACAGCTGGCTGGAATACAGGAAGGACTGCGACAAATGTAATACAACCAATAAGGATTGAATGAAGTTTCTAGACTTCAGAGTCAGAGTTGCCGAAAGCCTAATAAATACGGGCAATTCAGTAAGTAGAAAACGAGGAAGACCAGCATCTTCATCTCCTAAGCCTTCTATTTCAACATTTAAAAGACGAGGAGAGACGAGACCATTTTTGGAAATACAAACGGACAATTTTGGTCACATACCGGAGTTTGATTCTAAGAAGGAGGCTACTAGGTGTAAAAACACAGATTGTAATGGACGTAGTTATGTGTTCTGTACAAAATGTAAAATACATCTGTGTTTAATTAAGGCTAGAAACTGTTTTACAGCTTTTCATGAACAATAAATATGTAATAATAATTACTTTGTAGTAAATATATTTTTAGTGTTGAGTTTATATTTAAGACCATATGTACATACATATGTAAAATAAAAAATTTTTTTTTTTTAAAAGAGTACACAAGTTTTTTTCATTTTATCTTACTAATTGAAGACTTTTGAAATATAATAACACATAAGATTTTTTTTTTTAAATAAGAAAGTCAGGTCTCAAACGGTTAATATAGACTAGTAAACTACCCCAACGTTATGTCATGCGATTGGATCAGGATAGATGGCTAATTTGGTGGATAAGGGGGTGCCGACTTCGATAAGGCGAGATCTCTTTGACTTTTGGACATGAGAACTCCTTACTCCGGGGAATTTTATGTCACTAGGAGCTAGGATTAGAGGGTGAAAAGTTCACCAACTGTTGATCTACCACATACATTAAGTGCTTATGGTACTCCTATAGCTTTTAACACATCCTACGTTCTGGTCATTTCAATTCAGTCAAAAGCTTTCGAATAATCGACAAATCAGAATAATTTTAACATAAAACGTATACACTTTGTATAAAATTTATATTATTAGAAATCGAGTGCAATCGCGAAGATAATCAAAAGATACTTACGTGGCCAAGTGCATGTTAATTCGTTTAAAGAAGCCAAAGGTCATTGGTAATAGTTCTGTTGAAAGTTTTCGTTTGGGTAATTTGCGTTATTATTTAAATGTTGACATTAGTGCAATTGAAAATTATTATTATTGAGGACAGATGGTTCAAGAGTAACACGGTGTGGAAATCATTTTACGTATATACCGGACGCAGAAGGTGGCAAAAAATAAATAAAATACGTGTATAAGACAATTAATAAATTAAAAAATGGATATATTTAAAAAGTTAATAAAGATAATGGTACTGTTTTTAAACGATCACAAAATTTACTAACAAACTCACAACAGATTCTTTTTTGTGAATCTTTGTCAAATAACATATTAAACGACAAATTAGAGCTAGGTAATATTTTTTAAAGGTGTTTTTGTTTTAAATATACTATATAAACTAATAAATTTAGCTCTGTAATCAGTTAGCTAGAGTGTAAACCAAAAAATTTAATTTTTTGAATTTGATATTTTAATAAAGTGCTAAATGAAACCAAATTTGAGAAAAATATGCACTCTGAACAAAAATAGAATATAAAATAAGTAGTGATGTAAAATGCTATTATTACATAATTTAGAGTAATGTGGGTAGTGTTTTTACAAAGATACTAAAAAAAGTTTAGCAAAGAAATTGAAAATAATGATACTTGGTGGTAGTCAAAGTGCGTCCAAGAAAAATGTTCTTTCATTTAATCCTATACACAAATATTTAGGTGCCGTTTGGATCGCACTCATTCGTATAATAAAACAAAAACTACATGGCTTCTGAAAAATGGTTCGCTGAATAGCATAACTTGGCGAATCCCAAGAAGCACGCTTTACTGGATACGAAAATATTATACTACGGAGTTGAATCCTAGACACTCACTGAAGCGATTGAGAAAAAACTTAAAGCCTTCGAGATGTGGCTATACAGAAGAATACTAAGGATATTATGGACGGACAAGATAACCAATGAGACTGTACTACCAAGAATGGGGAAAGAAAGAGAAGTGATATACGATTAAAAGGAGAAAATTAGAATATCTCGGACACATATTGAGAAACGGCACTAAATAAAGTATACTGAAAATAATCCTTTAAGGTAAAGTATTCGAAAAGCGAGGAATTGGGAGAAGAAGAATCTTCTTCTGATAGTGCCGTCTCCACTAATGAAGGTTGGCTATAACCATTGCAAATTCGTCTCTAGCTTCTGCTTTTCTTAAGAGCATCTGTGTGTTTAACCCGGTCCAGTCGCTAATGTTTTTCAGCCAGGATATTTGTCGTCTACCAGGACCCCTTTTTCCTTCGATATTACCCTTCATAATCAGCTGCAAGTAATCAAGTAATCAAGTATTCATCAAACAGCACAGGAGGTCTTAGGAATCAAACAAAATAAAATTAGTAACAAGCTTTGGTGGAATGAAGACGTCGAAAATGCGGTAACAGAAAAGAAAAGATTATACCATAAGTGGTTGAATACAAAAGATGACGCAGACAAAGACCGATACAATGAAATGAAGAAGAAAACTAGAAAGATAATTATGACCTCCAAAAATGAGATATGGGATAGAAGGTGCAGAGAGATAGAATCTTATATTGGAGGACGACAATGCACTGAGGCGTGGAAGTTTATAAACTCTATTAAGAAGCCGACTAACGAGAAAGTGATTCTAAATCCCATAAATCCCGAGGATTGGACACATTATTACAAACATCTATTAAATGAGAACAGAGACGAATTTAAAGAAGATATGAATTCATCAAAAATCGAAATTCTGGGAGAGCATATTACCATAGATATCAACATAGTTCAAAAAGCTATAGCAGGGATGAAGAATGGAAAAGCAAGTGGACCAGAGGGAGTAACTACGTAATTAATAAAGAATGGCTCAGAGAAATTACACAGAATGATCACGGTGATATTTAACGAATATATTAATGGACATCCAACACCAGATGAATGGAAAACAGCATATATGACCCCAATATATAAAAAAGGTGACAGGAGAAATTGTAAAAACTATAGAGGGATATCGGTCACAAGCTCAATGAGTCGACTATACGGTCGAATACTACGGGACCTGATAGAGGAAGATTATCAATCGTCTGAAGACTAAGAACAAGGAGGATTTAGAGCAGGTCGTTCATGTACAGATAACATCTTCTGTCTTAAACAAATTATAGAAAAGAAAATTGTGACAAATAGAGAGTTACATATGACTTTTGTAGATCTTGAGAAGGCATATGACACAGTGCCGCTAAATAAACTATGGGAAGTCCTGGGCACATCAAACATACATCAAACATTGGTTAGTGCTCTCAAAGATCTATATTATGGTTCAAACTCCCAAATGAAATTCGGAAACCTCTTAGCTGAAAAATTTGCAGTTACTAAGGGTCTCAGACAAGGATGTTGTATCTGTCCGACTCTATTTAAGATTTATATCTCTGCAGCTCTGAAACAATGGAAAAGGAAAGTCAAAGGAATGGGTATACAATTGAACGATCAGGATTACATATATACTTTACAGTTTGCAGATGATCAGGTGGTGATCTCAAATGACAAAGATGACATCGAATACATGCTTAGAAAACTAATTGAAGAATACCAGAAATGGGGATTAAATATCAATTTAGAAAAGACAAAATACCTCTCAATTGGAGCTGAAGCAGAACAACTCGATATCGATGACAATCAAAAAATAAATCCATGCAACGAATATAAATACCTGGGCGTCATCTTCGACCGTAGTGGAAAAGACGAACGAGAAATAGAACATCGAATTGTACAAGCACGAAGAGCTATAGCATGTTTGAACGGAGTTCTATGGAGTAAAGAAATATCAAAGAAAAGAAAATGGAACATCTATGAGACAATGGTTAAAACTAGCCTACTTTATGGAGCTGAGACATGGAGAATAACCGAAAAATATAAGGAAAAGGTCGAAGCCACTGAAATGGATGCCATCAGAAGATCGATGAGAATATCAAGAGCCGACAGAATACGGAATGAAGTGATAAAACAACAAATGGGTATAGAGGGCACTATAGTTGAGGATATTGAGAGAAAACAGCTCATATGGTATGGGCATGTAAGCCGAATGGGGGACGAAAGATTGCCTAAAAAAACGATGATGTGGCAACCCCCAGAGAAGAGGAAACGAGGGAGACCACCACAGAGTTGGAACCTGGGAGTTAGGAAAGCGATTAGCGCTCGAAATCTGGACGAAGACCTAACTCAAGACAGAATACAGTGGCGTTTGGGAGTCGGACAACGTCGTAAGACGTTATAAAAAACCGAATATATATATAATCAGCTGCAACAACTCGTACTTATCATTTCTAAGTATATGCCCCAAATATGCTATCTTTCGTCTTTTAATGGTGGTCAAAAGTTCTCTGTCTCTTCCCATTCTGTGCAACACCATTTCGTTTGTAATATGATCGGTCCATACTATCTTCAAAATTCTCCTAAAAATCCACATCTCAAAAGCTTCCAGTTTTCTCATTAAGTCAACATTAACGGTCCTGGCTTCGACACCATAAAAAAGAATAGAGTGGATATAACATTTTACAACATTTTATAACATGAATATCTTCATTTTTTATCTGGATCCTTGTAATGACTTTGCCCCTTTTACTGATAACCATGGTTTTTGTTTTCTTTATGTTTATTGTTAAACCAAACTGTTCCCCAGTATCACAAATTGTGTTTAGTAACGTCTGCAGGTCTGTCTCACTTTCAGCGATAATGACTGTATCTTCAGGATAACGGATGTTATTTATATTTTCACCATTTATCTTGATCCCTTCTGTACAGTTTTCAAGTGCTTGCGTAAATAACTCTTCGAAATATATATTAAATAGTAATGGTGAAAGTACACAGCCGTGTCTGACTCATCTACTTATCTGTTGCGCATCCGTGCTATTTCCATCTAATGTTACCACAGCCTGTTGGTTCCAATAGAGATTTCTCACTATATTAATGTCATTTTTGACGAGTCGTTTTCTCTTCAGACATTTCATGAGAATGTTATGTTTAACTTTGTCGAAGGCTTTCTCATAGTCTATAAACGCAACGAAAAGATCTTTTTGTTGGTCTCGACATTTTTGGGCAAGAGTTGTGAAACTATACAGAATTTTCACTCTTCCGAAGCAGTTACGAAAGCCAAACTGTCTATTACTCATATCCGCTTCACACTTTCTGAATATTCTTGCATGTATAATCTTTAAAAATGTTTTTAATAAGTGTGACATTAAGCTGATTAATGTATAGTCATTACAGTGTTTGGGGTTCTTGTTTTTTGGTAGCGGAACAAAGGTCGATAGCAGCCATTCTGTAGGTATCTCACCAGATTTGTATATGTTGTTATAGAGGATAGTTATTGCACTTAAATTGTCTTCGTCTATAAGTTTAATCAGCTCGATATGAACTTAATATGGCCCAGAGGCTCTGCCAGATTTTGAGTCGTTTATAGCATGTTGGACTTCAGATTTTAATATTATTGGAGCTTCCTCGTTATCAATTTGTGTTGGTTTCGTACTTGTGTCCATGAAAAGATCTTCAATATATTTAGTCCATACTTGTTTTATTTCAATTGGGTTATTAATAGATTTATTGTTTTTGTCAATTAATCGGTTAGATGTATTTGTTCGTGATTTTCCAGATAATTCTTTTACTTTTTTATGTAAATTATAGTGATCATGTTTTTCTGCAATTCTTCCACTTCGATGCATGTTTCCATCTGTTTCTGTGTTTTTATAACAGAATCTTTGATTTTGCTGCACATAATGTTCACATTCTCAGTGTTTTTCATTTCTGATGTTAATTTCTTCATTTCTTGATTGATACGAGTTGAAGCCTCAGCACGGATTTCATTTATCTTGAGTAACTGAGTATTCACCTAGGAACTTTTGGAGTTTATTATCTTTTTTACTCTGAGTTTCATTTTTGAGACAAGGAGGTTATGGTCTGAGGGGACATCTGCTTCAGGAAAAGTCTTAACGATTACAATGGAATTTCTAAATCTTAGATTGGTTAGAATAAAGTCGATCTGATTTCTAATGCAATTTGTTCATTATCCTGTGGTGACCTCCAGGTATACAGTCTACGAGGTGGTAATTGAAACTATGTGTTCATAATCGCCAGGTTTTCTTCTTGACAAAATTGAGCCAATATGTCGCCTCTAGCATTAATTATTCCTACACCATAATCACCTATTATATTGTCGACTCGGCCTTTTCCTACCTTTGCATTTAGATCACCCATTATTATAGTAATTTCTTCCTTTCTTGTGTATTGTAGAAGTTGTTTGAGTTTTTCATAAAAATGTTCTATTTCAGCTTCTGATTTATCTGCAGTTGGAGCATACACTTGTACTACATTAATGTTCACTGGCTTACCCTGTATTTGTAATAATAGCATTCTATTCGAAGAGGAAACAAAATTCAGAAGAAGAATATCATGGTTAAAACACCTGAGGAAATGGTTTTCCACAACAACAACTAATCTATTTAAAGCATCAGTTAATAAAATAATTATAGCCCGAGTGATCGCCAATATTCGAAACGAATAGAAAACAAAAGAAGAAGACGCTGTCTAATACGACTTGCAATTTTCAAAAAGACCTAACAAATGGCGAAATTGGGACCAATTTAAAAAAAAAGTGGAACAGTAGGCGGTACTGTAGACTGGCGCGGAACTTCATGCTATATTTTCTGTATTTTCAAAAATTTAAATAATAAATTTAAAATTAAATAAAATAATTCTATTTAAGTAATACAGAAAAGATATATTATTAAATATATATAATATATAATATAATATAAGAATATATTTAAGATATAGAAAATAAAGTAATTTATTTTCTATATCTTAAACAAATTTATTAAATTATTATGTTTGCTCCTAGCTCCACCTGTTAACATATTAATCAAGCATATGTTGTTTACTTATGACAAACCTGTCAAATTCAGACCAAATATTAATAACAAAATATAAATAAATATCATTTGATAGTAAATTTAATTATCATATAAACTAAATAATATATTTAAAAATAATAATTGTATTTATATGAACTCATTTTAAAACGAGTGAGAGTAGTGAATCGATGTCAAGAACCGCTTTTCTATGATGCTACCCGTGACGACGCCATTTTGTGGCGCTAGTTCCATGACGCTCGCCTCAAAATTTTACTGTAAAGAAAAAAAGTAATACAACGCTAGTACAGAAGCTTCGCTACAAAAAATTTAGGGGAACGGTAGCTGCATCATCTTTAAATAAAGGTTCAACAATTTTTCAGCCTAATTTTTTGATGGATAGATGCTAACAAAGGAGCACCCTGCTTACGGGCCGGTGAGCCTGCGGACAGTCCGGTCCTGGTATCTGCCATTAATTTTTGTATTCAATATAATTAGTAAATAAATATTGGTTTGATATGAATGTTTTCTTTGTTTACTTATTAGTTATTTTATTTGTATCCTGGAAACCCTTGTACGTAATCACAAATCTATGAATAATAAAAACAAGGCGTTGTCTAATATAACGGTAAATTATATACAAATTAAAAAAAAACTCTTGGTATGTTTGCAAGTAAGAAACACCTTCTATAATTATCAATTAAAAAATACTTCAAGGTAGTCGACAATTTTTAATTTGTGATACTTTTTACTAATAACGAGAAATGATTTTGTAACCAGACACCCCTAAGTCGATGCTTGGCAAGTAGAGTTAAATCATAAATAATTATGTTTTCTTGGTAACTAACTGTACTGAATGAGTATAAAATACGAGGGGATACGTAATACTAACTTAAGATTCGATCCATGATATAAAATAAAAAAAACAGGCCAACTGGGATATTCAATCCATTGTTTTACAAATTTCTTAAGTCCTCTTTAAATTTTAAAGTTTATATTACGGCAATAATTGAAAGACATTTATTTTACACATTGATCTCAGTGAAGTACTGGAAAAAATGGGGTAAACTGAGGAAATTGCATTTACAGAGAACAAAAAAAAAATTAGAATACTTCGGTCATGTTATTAGACATAATAAATACCCCCTTTAGCAACTCGTAGTAGTTTGGTCTAACATCTATCACACTATTTAGACAAGCCACCAACAAGAACCAATTGTCATGTTAATAAGCAACGTCTGCAATGGATAATGAACATACGAAGAAAAATGAACAACAATGGATGAAACACTATAAAAATCTAACCTAGTAATTCCATGGAAGATAACTTAGAAGAACAAACTTCATAAATGGAGTTGACCACATAATAATATTCTAATAAACTAGGATTACTCCTGTTTGTGTGCCTCTTATTCTGTTTCAGTCGTTGTTGACTGTACATTATCTTTCCACCTTTTTGGCGACCTTCCAACGGGTCTTCTGCTATACGGCTTATTGTTTTTACAGATGTTCGCTAATCTATCTGGTCCCATTCGGTTTACATGTTAGTTCCAGTTTTTTTTCTTGTTTTTATCCACCTTTTAATATTTTGAATTTTGCATTGTTCGCGTATACTTCTGTTGATTTGTCTGTCTCTTAATGATATGCCCGCTATTGATCTAAATGCTTTCATTTCGATATTGTTGATTTGTTGTTTCGTCTTTTTTGTATCGGTCCTTGTCTCCGCTGCATATGTTAGGATTGGTCTTACTGTTGTCTTGTATACTTTCATTTTGCTTTCCGTGGTCAGACATTTGTTTCTCCATATGGTTTCTTGAAGGCAACCACTTACTCTTGCCGTTTTTGATGCTTGCCTTGTGGTCTCTGTTCTTATATCCCTGTCACTAGTGATCTCTACTCCTAGGTAATTGAATTTCATTCCATGAATTTGATTCCAAGATCTAAGAATAAAAAATGGAACTTCTATTTGGTTGGAATCCAAAATATCTAAAAGGTGGCAAATGGCATAAGTAACAAACTTGTCAGAACTAGAAATAATTTTGTAAATCCTACAATCAGCACGCCCACTTGATGCGCAGCAAAATTATTGAAAATTATCTTAGTATGAGAAATAATCTCGACCTGTAAACTACTTTTAAAAATAAGGTAGTCGAATGCCGGCGTTCATCCATCTCTTTCTCTTCGAATACTTTCTCTGTCAGCTGCAGATGGGCAAAATTTCGAAAGTCATTCCTAGTCTTGATGAGTAATATATCACTCTGTAAAAAAGGAGACTACAATAATTGCAGAAAGTTGAGATGAACCAGTCTGTTCGATGCAATCTATAAAATATAGTCCAGAATCATTAATAATATATTAAAAAGAATTAAAGAAACCCATCGTAGGAGCAGAACAACCGATATTTGAAAAGGTAGGTCTACTAAAGACATTGCTCTCATTATAAAACAAATTATTAAACTTATTTTGATCTTCCCCCTTTCCTCTTTCCGTGCCAGTCTAATCCACAGTTTGTCTGCCACTGTTGTTATATAATCTAACCATCTATTTTAAGGTCTTGTCTTATCGTCCTCTTTGCTCTCCATTGTAGGATTCTCCATGTTCACTTGGTATCTTCATATTTGGCTATGTAACCGGAGCAGCGCCATTTCATTTTTTTATTGCTTCCACGATATCCCTGATACCCTGTAAGCGCTTTGGTCACAAAGCGTAGGTACAAACTAGTAGTATGAATATATTATATACCTTTTTTCTCGTCCACCAGTTTCATTATTTTAACTAATGTATCCAAGACTCCAAGGCTTATCCCGATTTTACCAAACTAACATAGTCCTCACCACAAATGCCAAACGGAGGTCCTTTGGTCTCCATTAAATTAAGATAAAGCAAATTTTACGATAATTAAAACATAAAAAAGTCTGACCATCTGCAAATGCTGCATATAAAACTTAAATGTCAAAAAAGAACAAATCAATCAGAGTGACAAAAGTGAGACACATTATGGAGAAAGCAATGAGATTTAAATGAAAATTTTTAGGCGATATGATTTAACACAATGGAAGAAAAATATATTGGCGACCACGGAAATACAAAAGAAGAAGACAAAAATTGAGATTAAGTGACAATCTTAATTAACATTCTGCAACAAAATGAATGAAATTTGTATCGAACTGAAACTATGGTAAGCATGTGTCCAACTAGAAAGATTAAATCCAAGGATAGATCCCTTTCCCATTTCAAGGACTTCACGTATCACTTTAATATCAATATTCTCATTGACATTTTCTCAATGAACTTTAATCAATAAAATTCAACAGTATATACATATTAAAAACTCAATAATAGATTGGTAATTATAGTTCTCAGTTGAACGTATTTAAATATGTGTGTAATTATCAGAATGTAAGTTATTTAAAATATAATAGGCATGTAAGGACTAAATGAGGCTTTAAACAAGTTTTAACATTATTAATTAAAAAGATATTATTATAGACCAGGCGATATTTATGTTAAAATGGCCACATTTGGATGGCTAAGTATATAAATGTAGGTTTTTGCAGACCTCGCTTTCAAGTGTCACTAGAAATCATAATTTTACTATGCGTGAGTTATCAAAAATAGAATAAAATGGCATAATATATATATATATATATATATATATATATATATATATATATATATATATATATATATATATATATATATATATATATATATATCTATATATATATTTAACGTGATTATTTCGACAAAAAAAAACAATTTATAAGTATGTTGGAAATCGGGTATGTGGTCTATATTAAATAAAAATCTTTGTTTTTTCTAAAGCTCAATATTTCGCCATTTATTTAATAGCTTCATCGGGAGTAACTGTAAAAAACAAACATTTTAAAACACTGACGTACACTTAGATTTACAATACTTACAGAAATTAAAAGATTATACACATAAATAAAATTGAATATTAAAATGTACAGATAGATACACATATGTGCAGATATATCAGCAATAATGTTATTTTAATATTCTGTATTTATTTCTAATTTTATTCTAATTTTTTAATTCTAATTTCTATATTTATGTGTATAATCTTTTAATTTCTGTAAGTATTGTAAATCTAAGTGTACGTCAGTGTTTTGAAATGTTTCAATTGTTCAAATGTTCAATTCAATTAAAAAATACAAAATAAACTAAAACAAAATAGAATAAAATAAAATATAATAAAGTACAATAAAATGCATAAAATGAAATAAAATAAAATAAAATAAAATAAAAATAAAATAAAATAAAATGGAAAACAATTAAATAAAACAAAATAAAACGACATAAAATAGAATAACATGACATAAAATGGAATAAAATTACATAAAATAGAATCAAATAAAATAAAATTGAATAAAATGTAGTAAAATGGAATAAAATAGAATAAAATGAAATTTAATGAAATAAAATAGAATGAAATAATAAAAATATAAAATAAAATCAAATATAATTAAAATATTATAAATTAAATTAATTCAATTCAATTCAATTCAATAACACAAATTAAAATAAAATAGGATGCTCCAATTCTAATTGACAATTAACGTGAAAGTGTTTTTACAAGATCAAAGTGCAATTGTGTTTTCAAAGCAGTCGATGATACTGTGTCACTAACAACCAGCCTAAATGATCTACAAGCCTTACCAGACCGAGTGAGAACTGTAAGCGTAAAATACGGACTATACCTTAATAACAAAACTAAATTTATGGTTGTCAGAAATGCAAATTTAGATCCCGGGGCACTACTGCACAACTACCCTAAACTGACAATGGGACTCAAGAGATTAGATCCAGAATTGAAATGGCACGATCTACATTTATCAAGTTGGAATCCTTGCTGTGCTGCAGTGATCTCAGTTTGGGAGCCAAGGTGTGGATAGTGAGGTGCTACATTCTTCCAGTGTTAATATATGGAGTTGAAGCCTGGACACTGACGCAAGCTACTGAAAAGTGGATTGAATTTTTCGAAATGTGGATCTACAGCAGGATACTAAAAATATTGTATGTGGACCATGTCACCAACGTTGAGCTTGAGTAGCTAGTGATGCGCAACAAATTCGAACGAAAAGTATCGAATTCTTCAACTCGTTATGCAGGGTAAAGTATTTGGCAGGAGAGGACCGCGACGCCGTCGTATCTCGCGGTTAAAAAACCTCCGACAATGGTTTGGGATGACCTCCGCGGAGCTGTTTCGCAGAGCAGTCCACAAAACAATAATAGCCTTGATGATCGCCAACATCCGGACCGGATAAGACACTGAAGAAGAAAGCAGTCGTTAGACATAGACATTTTGACCGGATTTATCACATTACTCATAGATTTCTTTTACTTCACACACTCGAAAGAGGAGCTTATTGAACTTTTGTGAACTTATCTAAGGCAGTACAGTACACAGTACAAGAGCTGACCCGGAGAATGGAACGGAAACAATAGAAGACCATATCCACTGCTGGAGCGGAGTTAATAAAGAATGTAGAGCAAAGGCAGAAGTGGGAATACTAATCAAAAATAAATGGAAGAACAGGGTTAGAACATGGGAACCAATCAACGAGAGAATAAATAAAATGCATATAGACATATACGGTAAAGAGACAGTGATACTCGGAGTATATGCACCAACAGACGATTCCCCGAGAGTAGAAAAAGAACATTTCACGGAACAACTTCAACATCAAATAGAGCTAATTAAGAAGAACGTGGAGATAATTATAACAGGAGACCTTAACAGCAGAACCGGAAGGAAAGAAAACGATAAAGTAGTGGGGTGATTTGGAGAGGATGAACAAAACGATAACGGAGAACATCTAATTGAATTATGCGAACTAAACAACCTAAAAATCACCAACGGATTATTCAGACATAAAAATACTCATAAATATACATGGACGCAAGAAACACGATAGCTGAAATCGATAATAGACTACATAATAATCAAACAAGATACCACAATAAGGATCAAAGATGTGCGAGTCAAAAGAGGAGCAGAATGTGGAATGACCATAAACTACTGACAGCAAAAATAGGCATTAATTGGAAACATAACAAGACCCCCTCTACAGAAGAACCGTTGAACACTATAAGAGAAAAACAATACAATATAGAACTACTCCAAGAACAATCAATAAGAGAACTATACCAACAACGTCTAGACCAAAAATTAATAGAATTTAGATACGGCAACATCGAAGAAATATACGAGCATATAAAGGCGAGTATAAAACAAGCAGCATTCGAAGCCCTTGGAGAAAAAGAACATATAATAAATAAACAGCACTATTATGAAATAAATGAACCAAAAAAAAAGAATAATTAAAGAAAAAAAGCAACTATACAGAAAATGGCTGATTACAAACAACGAAGAAATTTATAAAGAATATAGAGAAAAAGATAGAGAAGTAAAAAAACAAATAACAGAACAAAATACTGAAGAATGGGAAAGAACCTGCTTAAATATTGAAACATACATAGGAGGTACAAGACCTTCGGAGTCATGGAAAGTACTGAGAGGATTGACACACAACTCAGAAGCAAAAATTAAATTGGGAAATATACAGGACAAAGAATGGAAGGACTATTTCAAGGAACTGTTAACAGAACAAAGACCACAATTCATTGGAAAAGAAAACAGGCGAAGACGAAGCAGATCCCCACAACAAGGAATAGAGATAACAGATAGGGAAATTAGATCGGCCATAAAAGCAATCAAAAATAAGAAAGCACCGGGACCTGGAGGCATCTCACCTGAGCTTATAAAATACGGATCAAAAAAAATTACACCGGATGATACAATGGATATTTCAGAAAGCCATAAATGGAGAACAGCCCTCAAAGGAATGGACGGAGGCATATATGACATCTATATTTAAGAAATAAGATAAAAAACGATGAGAAAACTACAGAGGAATAAGCGTAATATCATCAACAGGAACATTATATGGGAAGATACTGCGAGAAAAGATAGAGCAAGCGATAAAAGGCAAAACTGGGGAGGATTAGGCAGGCTTCAGGGCAGGAAGATCATGCATAGACCACACACACATATATATATATATATATATATATATATATATATATATATATATATATATGGTCGTAGATCTTTCTCTGACATTACCTTCTGGACTCCATTAAGCTATGTTTTTTTTTCGATCTTTCTAGTATTTTTCGCTCAGCTGGCGGCCAATCCAATGTTATCTTCGCTATGTTAAGGGTTTTTGTTTTATTTGTCCATTATTTGTCTTATTTGTCTTACAAAATGACAATAATAATACCAATATTACGTAAGAACATTTTTGGGGGTAACTTCGGCATTCCAGGTCAACTAGGACTCGATAACGCGGAAAGAACCCTACCAGAGCTTCATTCTTTGGACACCGCAAGTATCTGGGATTAGTGAATTTGAAACTTATAGGGAGCTTTTGGGAGCCTTTTGGCTTAAATATGGATATTAATAACCTGGTATTAGGCTTCTGTCCTATGTAATTTTAAGTAACTTCATGCTCAGTATAAAATATACTCCATTAAGAGCTTATCAAACAGGTAGGACTTCTCTGAACCGATAATCTTCCGTATATAAATATGGTTGTGATGCAATGCTTGAAAATGACAACTACAAAACATTTTGGTACCGTACTGTGTTCATAGCTAACCAGTGCAACATAGTAGATCAGACCTCACGCTACCAAATAACTAAGTACACCATCTACGCTTTTTGATCTGGAGATATTTAACAATAATCTGCGCGTTAAATAGAATTGAAAAATCACTGATTATAGATATCATAAAATACAAATAAGGAGTCAATAAAGGATAGAAAGTTTCCAAAAATTACCTCTAATTCTCTCAATTACTAGTTTCATTTGAAAGATCCGCCCTAGATATCCTAGCGAATATCACATAGATAGGTATAGGTGAACATCTTTATAACACCATGCAAACGCGGTACTGTTTACGACGTCCAGATGCATCAGAACATTTATTGAAGATGTTTTAATATAACAGGTCATCTAGTGCTTGATAAAATGGAAAGGGTCCTCCTCGAGTTCAATTTTTTTGATCCTATGTATCTGGGATTAGGTAGTGAATTTTTCCCTTAGAGGGATGACAGTTATGTGGCTTTATTCTATATAATCACATAATATTTAAAACCGCAATAAAAATAATAAATAATCACAAAAAAAAAAGAATAAGTTATAGGACAAAAGAACATTTAGATATATAGAAGACGACAGTATTCTAAAAAATAATAAGAACGATAATTTTAAATGTTAGATCTCTTGAGAAATGTCAAAATAGACAATAAATTAAATATATATTTAGATAGTAAATAGTTTATAAATGCCAAAATAACCCTCAAAAAAATAGCCAAATGATTTATAAAAACGTTATTTTGATGGATCATTAGACTATAATAAAATTATCTACATTTTTATTAACTAACCATTACTAAACGCCATGATTATTCATGCACAAACACAATCGCAATTAACGAACCGCATAGTACCACTTACATACTGTCATTACCATCTTTAACATCCATCCTCCGCATCAGAACCTTCTGTTACAGTTAAATCACGTAGCCGAAAAAATCCGTACCTACAAAGCTTACTGCAAGTACCTATTACAAGTGGTACCAGTGACAGTGCGAAGGGGGAGCAACCTCTTCAAGAAGTGGAATCAGGTACGTTGGTATAAATATCATAGAACAAACGCGAATGTGATCCAGTGCTTTGCTTTTTGCACGAAAATCACTTCCGGATATTAAGAATGAAACCTTTGGTGAGTCAGTGAAGATTTTGGTGATTTTGTGGTGGTTTTAGTGACGCTTTGAGGATTGTTTCTGTGATAGTTTGTGATTTAGAAATAAAAGTCGGGTATATCGGTGTCCTAGTTTGCTTAATATAAAAATAGATTAAAAATATTTTTATCTAAATTAAAAGGGGGCAAATATATAAGTTAAATACTGATTTAAAAAAACATTTATACAATATTTTTGTAGTTTTTGTCAGTATGTTGTGATCTCGTTTAATTTTTTTTTTTCAAAAACTTGCAAAATTACAAGGGAAACTAAATTTAAATTTAAAAATTGTTTGAAAAAATATTGAATTAATAATATTAATTGGGGGTTCATTAAATTTGTTTTTTATTTAATTTCTGATTTGCATCTTTTTCAGAAAATTTTTATTTGCTCTTTATCAATATTTCTTTATATTCACAATAATTCGTAAAAGTCTAATCTAAAAATTAGGTAACCCGGATAATTTGGTATTTCCATCAAAAGTTTTAACCAGCCAATATAACCATTTTATTTATTTTTTTAATTTATTGGTGTCAACAATATTGTAATAATTAATCTTTCTGTGATAAATTACTTTACAGATTGAATCAAACCTTTAATATATAATATTTTGTCTATTGCTTAAATTAATTATTATCTGATGGAACTAAATTTGGTAAACTAGAAGGCTGAGCAGGTTAAGCTGAAATATTTCTAGGAAGATCTACTTGTTCGTTTTTAAAGCTTTCGTATAACACTTATTACTCTACGCTTCATGTAAATATTGCTTTCATTTCTTAATTATATCTTCGTTTTAACTGTTCCAGTTCTTGACACTAACAATAATATAATAGTTAATAGGTAGTTATTACTCATTACAGCTTCTTCATTATATAATTTCTTGACTATTATTGAAAATGGCGGACAATCTAGAGGAACTAAATCGGGTACATGAGTAGGCTATATATAATCTTTTGTAATACGGAAAATTTTTCATTAGTTCTATTTTTTGGTTTCGGAAGACACATTTTAACAAATGTGTGGTATATAATCAGGCAATTATTTTTGATTACAAGAAAATATGACTGATATATTTTTGTCTTGCAATTTATATACAATATATGCAGATTTCGTTTATATTAGGGACATGTATTAGCTGGCTGTGATATTTATGCAAACATTTTTTTTATCACGTGTTGCAAGTTTTATGTGGCGTTATATATTACAATTTTGGAGCGAAGCTTCTATATCTTCGTTGTATTACTTTTTTCTCTACAGTAAAATGATGAGCCGAGCGTCACGGAACTAGCACCACAAGATGGCGTCGTCACGGGTAGGGTCATACAATAGCTGTGCTTGACATCTATTCACTACTCTCGATCAATTCGTTTTTAGTCATCATATATTTATTTTAAACAGGTTTAAATTAAACTCTGCATGAAAAATAACTAAGAAAATATAGGCATTAAATGAGAAGTAAAAATTAATAAAATATCTGTCACTAGAGATTCGATTCGTAACGATTGTCAAAATTTAATAAAAGTCATAAATTTCATCCGATTAATAACAACATTGAATCATCTATTTCTTATCGTCTAAATTTTTATAATAATACTGGTTTTATAATAATTTTATATAAATACAATTATTGTTTTTAAACACATTATTTAGTTTATATATTAACTAAATTTACTATCAAATGATATTTATTTATATTTTATTATTATTCTTTGGTCAAAAATATGCTTTGTTAATACGTTAACAGGTTATTAAACATAATAATTTATTGAATTTGTTTAAAAGCTCCCCGCTAGTCTACAGTACTGCTTACTATTCCACTCTTTTCAGCATTTCTTTCTTTCTTAAGTTTCTAATTTGTTT
Source organism: Diabrotica undecimpunctata (assembly GCF_040954645.1). Lineage (NCBI taxonomy): Eukaryota > Metazoa > Arthropoda > Insecta > Coleoptera > Chrysomelidae > Diabrotica > Diabrotica undecimpunctata. The sequence goes on along the minus strand of NC_092803.1, from coordinate 23,912,329 downwards.
CTCTTTCTCTTTGCTGTTCCCTTAGTTCTGAATTTCTCCAAGTTACTAAAATTCCCATAATTTTTTCTTCTAAGTATACTTCAATAATTATTTAATTTTTATTTCTTTCGACCTTTCATGGAAATTCCCTTAAATTCTTTCATTATCCATTTCAATAAATTTAAATTTTTAGTACAATAGATGAAATGAAAGGATTGGGTGATATGTTGTATAAATGAAATATTTCAATGAAAGTAAAATTAGTAAAGCCAACAGCCAATATAATATAGGACTTTGTGTAGCCCAATATACAAAATGTTGTAACAAAACAGTGCAAAAATTGGAATGTTCAGATGAATGAGCGAATGACTTGATTTTTGTAAGAATATCTGTATGTATATTTCCAAATTTGTTACCAAAACTTTATACATAATATCAAGCCCTACAGGCTGCACTAAAGTTATTGTTTTCTTTTATTTTAATTTCGACCATTACTTTCCTTTAATTTGATGGTTAGTAAAAAAGATTTTGATTTTTGAAGCGAAGCTTCTATCCTGGCTTTGTATTACTTTTTTCGAGGCGAGCGTCACGGATCTATCGCCACGAGAAGACGTCAGGGGTAGCGTCACGAAATAGAGGTTCTTTACATCAATTTATTACTCTCGATCAATTCGTTTCTAGTCATCATATATTATTTATTCTAAGCAGGTTTAATTAAAAACTGCTCGAAAGCAGACAAACAAAATACAGACATTAAATGAGAAATAAAAATTAAAGGTCAACAAAAGATTCGATTCGATTGTCAAAATTTAAAAGTCATAAATTTAATTCATTTAATTAACGGTCATCTGCTTAAATTTGTATGACACTAATCGTTTTAAATAATTTCATATAAATACAATTACTATTTTAAATATCGTATTTAATTTACATAATAATTAAATTTACTATCAAATGATATTTATTTATATTTTATTAATAATTTAATATTTGGTCTGAATTTGATAGGTGTGTCAGAAGTAAACAATGTGTGCTTTATTAATATATTAGCAGGTGGCGTTAGGAGCAAACATAATAATTTATTGTATTATTTTAATATAATATAATTTGTTTGATATATAAATAATAAATAAATATCAAAATTACTTTATTCAATTTAAAAAATGATATTTAAATTTTAAAAATACGGAAAATACGCTAGTCTAAAGTACCGCTTACTGTGCTATTCTTTTGGTTTCCAATATTGCCATTCATTTGTGACACAAACTTGCGTTGAATATTTTATATTTTTTGGAATAAATCCAAAAATCGTTTTCAAAGGATCTAATCTACCTTACAAACATCTAATATTAATTAAAATCATTATAGTTTATTCTCAAACAATATAAAATATTCAGCGTAATACACGCAACAAGAAGATAGTTTCACAACCATATAAATATACCTTAGGAGTTTCCGTCTCACCTTTAGTACGAATTTAAATTTTTTCGATGTAATACACTCAAAAAGTAACAATCATGATGAACACCATCATTAACCATCAAATTCTTCACTCCAAACTTCAATTAACCATAAAAATAGTACCATATTAACCGCTTTCCATTTATAATTGTATTGAAAGCCAACATAGTCGACCTTGTACCACAAAATTTGAAGAAAAAATGTAACAAATGACACATTCAAACATACCTTATGTAATTTTATGCAAGCTCTCACAAGTAATGATTTAATTATTAGGTATTATTATAGAATCTGACCCATTTGCCGCGTGTGAGTACTAATAAGGTGTTATGAAAGCGGTTCTGTGCGTATCGTGGCAAAAAATGCAATCAAAAGGATATTAGTAAATACATTAGATGGATGACTAGTAATTTTTTAGAGACATTTGTCGATGTGTTTATTCTGGCCACATATATTGTGTTTATATTATATATATATATATATATATATATATATATATATATTATATATATATATATATATATATTAATATATATATATATATATATATATATATATATATATATATATATATATTATATATATATATATATATATATATATATATATATATATATATATATATATATATATATATATATATATATATATATATATATCTGGTTAGAATAAACCGCGCCACTTCAAATTTAGTCTCTGATAATAATATTATCGTAGGACATTTTTCGGGGGAAATACTTTTGGACAGGTTCCGACGCCAATTGCATATTTAACCTTTGATCAAGTAGCTAGTGTACATCGACACATAGGACCGACGGCTTTACGTGCCCTCCGTAGACCGGTGAATGGCTCATAGCTTTTTTTTTTAATGAAAATGTCGTTGTTCAAAAAGATCAACAGGTCGCAATTCTATTCGTCTTTATCCCTATTATCATACAAATAATAATGTCTCTTATCACACGTATATCTTGCTTATGCATCTCTCATCAAGTATTTTAGCACCTGTGTCCTAGTCCTTCCACGAACTTACCAGCGATACTTGATGATTTTTATTTCAACGCTGGACGTGGTGTTTTGGCATTAATCGGTACTATATTTAGAGCTACCCTAATATAAGTATTCTTAATTTTACTTTGCTTGTCAATTCATTTTATCTACGTAGGTACTCTCATTTCCAGCGCTATCGTTCCTTGTTCTTCTTTATTTTTAACTGCCCAATATTAAATGCCATACAAGATCGCTTGTCTTATGATATATTTTTTTAAATTTGCCTTTGAGTTAAATTGGAACCTTTCTATTACAGAACACTCCACTTGTGTCCTTCTTTTACTTTTATTACTGAACTATTTGCTTTTGTAGACAGATACATACCTCTTTATTTATTTGGCATTTATCTTACATCTATAATTTTATTCAAAAAAATCTATTAGACAACTTGTTTCTTTCTCTCTGTACGCTGTTTATACTTATCCACACATATTTTCTGGTCTATCTTTCTTCTTCTTCTTTAGCCTTAAGTAATCCAACTTTGGACATAGGTCTCCCCTAAATCAATCCAGTGTTTTCTATTTTGCACCGGTTTATCTTTACCTTTCTTTTTTGGCTTCAGCAACTTTGTCATTAGTTCCTCTGGTGACCACTGCTATTACTAGATCTGCTAATTTAATTGATTTTTTGATATCCTAGCTAAAACTCATTGTGTTTGCTGCCCATTGTTATTTCCTACACTCAGTCTAGAATTTTTGTTTCCCTGTAGAAGTTTGTACAGGTCTTTCGCTTGGTATGTCCTAAATATACCAGGGTCTGTTCTTAGTTGCTAATATATTTTTTGTCTCTTGCGGTCCAGCGCCTCGTAATCGCATAATACATGTTTTGCCTCTTACTGGTGCATGCCTGGTCAACATTCCTGTTACTGTGCTCGGTTTATTTCTGCCCTAATGAAGCCGTTCCTCTATTATTTTTGTACATGGTCCACCAATGAATATTTTTTCTTATAGTTTTGAGATTCTCTCTCAATATCACTCATCACTCTCTATGATCAGTCCTCTACAGTACAAAAGCTACAGATTTAGGTACTCTCAGAGTCACAGCCGGTTTGTTTGATTCGTTCTGGTTGGTAGTAATTACCCTGTTGGTAGTGGTACTCCTTGTTTCTCCATACATTCCTGTCTAAAATAGACATTTGCCATGTGATCTGGTTTCTCATTAAAAATGTCCTTTGTCACAGTCCTTGTGATACTCATATGTTCCTTCATTGCAAAGTTTCAGTGATTGTTTTATTATGTAGACTCTTAATCTTGCTTCTCCTTGTATTATCAAATACAAGGGAGGTAGGCCTAGTAAAGCCTCCATAGCTGCTTGTTGGAGTAGTGTGCTAGTACGCATGGCACCAGTTATTCCCATTCACGTAGGTCTTTGCACATTGCTGAGTTTGGCTTTTTCAGTTGTTTAAAGTGTCTTAGTCTTCACATCGTCGCTGCATAGGTATTCGTGGTACTTTGCTTTTTTTTATTCTAGGTTAACCATTTGGTGGAAAATCTTTGCCAGTACTTCCTTTCTACTCCTTACATAGTTTTCACCTCTTTAATAAAGAAAAGTAGAGTTTAAGGAATCAAATCAAGAATAATTCGCCTCTGGTATTTATTCTTCTACTGGTCCATATGGCGTTTATACTTTAGTACAATTTTTCTATTTTATAGATAATCTGGACTAGACATATCACTTTATAATTTTCACATTAGTAGTTTTTCTTTTGTTTTATTTGTTAAGCTGATTTTTTTCATATTTTATTCTTTTGACTGATCTTTATTATTTCAAGTCTTACAAGTTAGATTCCTTCTTCTAAATTTCCTTTTTAGTAATATTTTACTGTATTTTACATTCCTTACTGTATATGCTCGGCAAATTTCTAATATTGCTTTTTTGTGAAATTTTTATGATTATTTTGTTTTATTTAGTCCATAAGATGCCGGTTTTATAACCCAAACATCAATAACAAGTGTTATATAAGGCAAAGATAATATTTACATTTGCAATCAAAATAAACTTAGTCATGTAATAGAATTGCTAGAAGACAAGGCCCGCATTCAACTTCCTGAATTGTATATTATTATTTATTTTGATCAGTTAGATTTATTTTAATGGAAAATACAAAAAACGTCGATATGCCAGTTTGTTATTAATACCCTCTTTAAGTACACTTCATTATTGGATATTATAACTATTTTCCCAGCAGTATGAATAATATTTGTGTATAAAACGATCGAGTTTTCAGATTTTTGAACCACAATGTTTTTGTTCAAGGCTCTTTCTCCGTACAAAACATAATTCTCCTAAATATAACTGTGTTAGATTCATTATATTTCGCTTTTCTGACATTTTATTTTTCCCACCTCTTCAAATATTTATGAGTTTTGTTGTTAGGTACTATAAACTCTTCTGGCTGTCAAATAATAGTACTGTGCCATTTGCCATTTATAACTCGTGTTATATATATATATATATATATATATATATATATATATAAGCTATATATATATATATATATATATATATATATATATATATATATATATATATATATATATATATATATGTATATATTATAGCTATAAGTTTTTAGACCAGAAATTTCCAACTATTAGGTACAATTATGAGTTCGATTGTTGTTAATCAAACTACAATTTTTATTATCTGGTTTTTAACACAACCAAAAGTCTTTTAATGATCCATGAAATGGTCTAGTATCACAGTACTGTCAACTGTAACTCAGTGTTAACGTATCTACATATCTAAACATATTTATGCTGTAATTAATTTTTCCATCCATTAACATATTTGTTTATTTGTAGATAACGCTGTGGCTCTTAGTCCTTGTTGCAGTGGCGATAAACGCCGAGGCCAAGGAGAAGAAAAGCGCAGAAGCCGACGACAAGAAACAGAAGAAACGTGGCCTACTCAGCTTAGGATACGGGTATGGTGGAGATTTTGATAATGGTTACCACGTAGGACAAGGTGGATACGGTCTTGACGGTGGTTACACACTAGGATTAGGCCACATCGACTTAGGACACTCTACTTCAATTGAAAAGACGATTACTTTGGTTAAAGGAGTACCAGTACCATATCCAGTAGAGAGACACATCCCTTACCCAGTTACCAAACACGTACCTTACCCAGTAAAGGTACTAGTACCACAACCATACCCAGTAGAGAAACCAGTAGCCTACCCAGTTAAAGTACATGTTAAAGTACCAGTACCAGTTCCTCAACCCTACCCCGTTGAAAAAATTGTCCACGTCCCCGTTAAAGTACCAGTCGACAGACCATACCCAGTTAAAGTACTCGTTCCACAGCCATACCCAGTTGAAAAACACATCCCAGTACCAGTCAAAGTACCAGTACCTCAACCCTATCCAGTAGAAAAACATGTCCCATACCCAGTTAAAGTACCAGTCCATGTACCTCAACCTTACCCAGTTATTAAGCAAGTACCAGTACCAGTTAAAGTACCAGTCGACAGACCATACCCTGTGCACGTACCACAACCCTACCCAGTGCATGTTATTAAAAACATCCCAGTTCCAGTTGAAAAACCAGTACCCTACCCAGTCAAAGTACATGTCGACAGACCATACCCTGTTCCAGTAGAAAAACCATACCCAGTACCAGTTAAAGTACCTTATCCAGCACCATACCCAGTAGAACGACCAGTACCAGTAGCCGTCGAAAGACCCGTACCATACGCAGTGAAAATCCCAATCGACAGGCCCGTACCTTATGCTGTTGAGAAACCTGTAGCAGTACCTGTTGAGAGACCAGTACCATACCCAGTAAAAGTACCAGTCGCAGTACCAGTAGAAACTCACCATGGCTATAGCCATGCTGGCTATGACGATATCTACGATGGTGGATACGAGTATGGCCACAAATAAGTTTTTGTAGTAATTCGCACTATGTGTGTGTACCTTTTTAGAGTACCTATCAATCTTGTAAAGCTATTTATATTTTTTCCTTTTATGTTACCTGTTTCTCAATAAAAGCTGTTATATTTTTTATAAACTATGAGCATTATTACGAAAAGCATGATTTTAAAAATACCAGCAGACATAAAAATGTGTCGGATTATAGTAATATCATCAAGAAGAATGGAAAACTGTATACTTGAATTCACAATTACCGAGGAAAAAATGACTACAGTCTATTCCATGAATATATAACTGTTTTGGATTATCGCAACAACAATTAGTTTACTGTGCAATATAAGAGGTACGAAAGTAAATTGCTTTATTGATGATTCCGATAAAAAGGATCTACTGTCACTTTGAAATCATTTACTACTGACTCTAATTTTAAACAGTGTGATGGTGTATTTAAGATAAAAATGCCGAGACGTATTTTAGATGTAAATAACTTTATATTTAATCTACATGCTGTATCTACACCCATGGGAAATGTGTATCTACATCTGTGTTGGGAAATCGTAGATTTCCCAACACAGATGTAATCTACATCTGTGTTGGGAAATCTACGATTTACAGAGTTATTAAAGAAGAGAAATGTGGTAGTTTTCAAATGCCACGTAATGCTCCAGGGAAACCAAAATTTCAAATAGAATATCATTTTAAAGAAGGACTTCGACGGAAAGTGCATGAATTCTTCTTTAGACAAGAATTTCCAACATTGGATAAAGTTCTTGTCTCAGTTCGAGATGATAAGGATTACCCAGAAATGAGTCGAAGTACGTTATGGAAACTTTTAAAAGAAATAGGCTTCCGCTGGAAAAAGAATCCCAGAAAGTCTATTTTATTAGAAAGAAGCGATATTGTCATATGGAGAAGACATTTTCTAAGAACCATAAAGGAAATGAGAAACCAAAAGAGAAAAATATTTTATCTTGATGAAACATGGATCAACGAGGGTCATACACCAAATAAATTTTGGCAGGATGAAACTGTTACAAGTCAAAGGCACGCTTTTGTAAATAACTTATCTACTGGTTTAAACCCACCATCAGGAAAGGGACGCAGGCTGATAATAGTACACATTGGCAGTTCAGACGGTTTTGTTGAAGGTGGTTTATTAACTTTTGAATCAACTCGTACCGGTGACTACCATGAAGACATGAACGCTGATGTCTTTCAAGAATGGTTCGAACAAATGATAGATCTTCTTCCTAAGAACTGTGTAATAGTAATGGATAATGCAAGTTATCACTCCAGACTTATAGAAGGACTGCCCACAACCAAGTGGTTAAAAAAAGACTTGCAGAATTGGCTGAGTTCAAAAAATATTAAGTACCATCCCGGATCTATAAGAAAGGAACTTTATTCGTTGTGTGCCCTTCATAAAGAAAAATTTAAAAAATACGAAATTGATGAAATTGCCAAAAATCGTGGAATGACAGTACTTAGATCCCCACCATATCATTGTGAATTAAACCCGATTGAACTGGTATGGGCACAGATAAAGAGTGAAGTTTCAAGAAAAAATACCACTTTTAAAATTCATGATGTTGTTGTTTTTGGAGGCCGTAAATAATGTAAAACCTGAAAACTGGGAAAAGGCAGTAAATCACACTATTAAAGAAGAGGAAAAAATTTGGAAGCTGGACAATATTACTGATAAAATGATCGAGCCAGTTATTATAAATCTTAGTTCTGAAAGTTCATCTTCTGAATCTGATTTGGATTTGTAAGTAGCTGTAAGTTTTATATTAATATTTTTATTCATCTATTTAACATACCTTAGACGGTTTTAAAAACTCTTTCTCTTTTGTAATTTTTAAAAATTAAAAAAAATGTGAATTTTTTAAAACCCTTTTTAATGTAGGCCAGTCAGTTCTAATATAGTGTGTGATAAAAGAGGTCACTTTTGTTTACATACACATAACACTGAAATAATTCATTTATTTTTTACAATTATTCAAAGTAATTTTTCAATTAATCTTGAGCACGCCCATGGAGTGGTCGGAGCTACCAGTTAAAATTATGCTAATTACTCTCTCGTTCATAAAAATAAACTATAAGCTCTGGAATGGACTATTAAGAAAAAAATGTATGATCAACAAATAGTAATCCTGTCGTATTCATAATCTGCGTTGTCTGCTATAGATACTTCGAATAAGCATATATACAAAAAACAGTATTACCGTCAAAATTTTAGAAAATGAACTAAAGCTACGTCAAATAAATAATTTAGTCTCTTTTATTTGGGTAAAGGGACATGCTGGTATCTGGGGTAACACCAAAGCAGATTATTTTGCTAAAGAAGCAGCTTCAAAAGGATTAGAAATTAGTTGGCTCAATAGAAGTGATTTAGTCTCGCTGCGTAAACAAGAATTAAAAGAAAACTGGAAAATTAAATGGAATGCTTTCTGTAACAGAAGTAACTAACAACCTTTACATAAAAATTCGCCCTCTTTTACCCACTGTGCCTTTGGCTGCAAGAAGTCATGCCAATAGAAGAGATTGTATATTCAATGTTTGTTAGATGTCTTGTTAATCATGCTACTGTGAAAGCCTATAATTTAAGTGAAACAGAACTCTGCGATTGTCATGGTAGGTAACACTGACGATATCAATCATTGGATGTTTGGATGCATATATAATGATGCTGCTATTAAGTATCTATTGGAAAATCTGATAAAAGAACAAATACCTCTTTCTCAGTGTCAATCTTCTATTTTATATATCTCTCGTCGTAATATCATGCTTAACCAAATTTTTTGGGGATATTTAAAAAGGACTAAAACAAAAATTTAGGATAGAATGTGTAATATGAATGTATAAATCTAATTTTGTTGCCTCTGTCTATCTTTATGTTATATATTTACCTCCTATAAATAGACATTTCCTCTCTTGCGTTGTAATAAAAAAAATAATAAAAATTATGTAATCCCTTGTTGGTTCTAAACATAAGGGTTCATTATTAACAGTATATTTATATAACAGAAAAATATGTTTTACATGCCGTTTTTTAGAAAAGGTACAAAAATGAAGAAAAGCTACAAAAAAGGAGCTTTAGCAAACAATTCATGTTTTTTACAAATTGCTGACGGAAAATAGTCCTCTTTTTAAAAGTTTTGGAGGTTGGATTTTTTTCTTAATAGCACTGCATTTGTAAAACTAAAAGTTCTGTTCTTTTGTCCACTTCCAAAACTTGTTGGTTCCATGCATTCAACAAAAGCACCTTCTTCTGGCACATTAACAGTTATCCCAGGGAACTAAGGTTTATTCCATTTAACAACAACGAAAATTCCTTATTTCCTTTTTTGTCTCTTAACTTCTTATTTCTTTTTTAAATCCGTCTGTCGCTTTTTTTCAAGTTTTTTCCTTTCTTTTTCTGTTTTTTCTTCTCGTTTTTCATTTTCTTTTCTTTCGTCTTTTGGCCTTTTTAATTCATTTGGTTTTCTTAATACTGAATAATATTGTCAGCTGTTATGCTTTTACCAGCAACAACTTCTACAAATACTCAGTGACATTGGAAGTGTTACACCCAGAAGGAATAATTTCTTGAACTTAATTTTTTGGCAACATGGTAGATTTACATCAAGAAGGAAACGATAACGTTGTCAAGAATTTTTAATACAGAGTAATCAAAAAAAATTAATAATGTCTTTGGCGACCCCGTAGCTGAATACACTCCTGTATACGTCTAGGCATTGACAAAATGAGATGATCGATGTCTGCCTGTGGCACCTCGTTCCAAGAAACTTGAACTTCATGTATTAACTGTGCCATAGTCTGTGGAAGATGGTACAAAGTCTCCTTCCCATAATATCCCATACATGTTCGATAGGATTCAAATCCGGAGCACGGCAAAACATTAGCTCCAGCTTCTTGAAGAAAGTCCATAGTTTGACGGGCAATACGGGGACGCGCGTTGTCTTGCTGAAAAAGGACGTCTCGACGCCCGTCGAGATAAGGCAGTAAAGTGGTTTGTAAGATGTCATCAACACAACGCGCAGCTATCATATTGCCTCGAATAAACACAGGTAGTGATGGGCTACCATAGGCAATAGCCCCCCAAACCATTACTCCAACTGTTCTGTGTACATGCCTCTCAACAGCAAACCCGATACTGTTCTTACCATCCTACGACCATCATGCGTTCCTAAACAGAATCTTGATTCATCGCTGAATGCTACATTACGCTATTCTGCCACCCAATGCTGCCATTCTCTGCACCAATTCAAACGTTGATGACAGTTGTCCGCAGTCAAAGGAACCACTAGTCGTGGACGGAATTAAACCAGTCTAAAGGCTTGAATATGACGGTATAGTCTACGCATACTAACAGGTCTACCTACTACTTCAAACCATTGGTCAGCAATTTGAGGCGTAGTAGCAAAACGGTCTCGCAGAGCCAGTAATCTAAAGCGCCTATCTTGACGCTTTGTGGTACGCCTCGGTTGACCAGTTGATCTTCTTTGTGTTCCTCTACCTTCGTTTGTCCACACACGACAGACACGCATAACCGTCATTGTCGTACAATTACCGCGACGGCCAATTTCGCGATACGACAAACCCATACCTTTATACGCAATAATTCTACCCCTCAAATTTAAAATTTCTACCCCAAACGTCAGACTACGGCCTATAAATGAACCCAGAAACCAGAAAAAATACATTTTTTTAAATAAAATTTGTAAACCAAAACAAATAAAATGATTTACTTACTTCTTGAAGTTTTAAACCTGTTTAATGCCTAATAGATAGGCAGCCGTATTTTTTAAACCGAAGTTAGTAGACTATTTGCACTTTGTAATACTTCTCTATACAGTTTGAAGGATTGCATAAACAGTAGGAAAGAAAATTTAAATTTGGCTGTGACTGCACTCATGGTTGTCTATATAAAAGTTGACGATTTGTTTAATTGGAACAATCAATTTTTTAAGTATTCAGTTTCAGTATTTATTTATACTGAATTTATTATACTATTTATTTGAATACTGAATAATATATTAATAGTAGATTAATAATTTAAAGAGAATGGATCGAGGTATTTTTGACAACGATAATATTACTCCTGATTACATAAATATTATGAAAGAAAATAATTTAAATTCCTAAAAACTGATCTCATGGTTGCCTATATAAAAGGTGACAGCTTAAATGGAAAGATGAAAATTCTTAATTACCGATTCATTATTTATTTGAATATTGATTAATATATTATTAGCAAATTAATAATGTAAAGGCAACACGATATGATATTTTGAGAAAACGACAATATAGTGGAATAGCAAAGTACAATTTAAACGATTTAAACAAGATGGTTGAAAGGTATTTTTGGAAATTAGTATTTAGAAATGAAAAAGGTTTAATTTCATGTTTTAACCAAAAAATCAATGAAATTCAAACGCCTCTTGTTTTTTTTTTTTGGAAAACTTGCACCTAGAATCGAATCCTCGATTCGATTGGTAGTTTAAATCTCCACTATATTTTCGAAGCTAGGTCCTAAATTAGCATTGCAAATGTTGCCTATAAGAAAACGCATACAAAATAAATTAAATCAAAGCTAATATACATAGAGTGAAAATCAATAAAATCATCCTCATGAGGTTGAAATGGAAATAAGGGGATTTAGTGAGCAAAATCACGTGATGGCGGTATTCACCTTTTATGATACCTTTTTAGTAGATTCCTTAATGTTTTTTAGATTGTTACAAAGTGTCAAGAAGTTAGTTTTGGTGAAATTTATATTTAACCCGATGTTGATACATCCGATTTCTTGATTTTCTATCACGGTCTTAATTTTTTCAAGTTCCTTCGAACTCGAACTATCTCATGGGCGTAACTCAAGTGAAGTATTTTTTCCATCAATATGTATACCTTTTGCTTTCATTTAAAGGTTTTGAATGCACGTTCAAGTGAAAATATGAAGAGCTTTAATATGTCAAATGTTAATATGAAATTTAATATGTCTGAAATATGTGCTAGATTTCGTTAGAATCGGTTTAATGATTCCACTAGATGCAAAACTCTGTATTTGCAAAAGTTGTAAAAATTGAGTTTCAGCTGACAGTTATTTGTCACATGTTGATGTAGAAATTCAACTGCAAAGTCAGATATTTTAAAGTAATAGGCATTAGAAATATTGAGTCAGATGCAAATATGTATTTGTGCGACTATGCAAGTTGCACAACAACTGTGTTATTGCAATTGCAATTACAATTGGTCTTACATTGTTTGAGTCACATGACACGTAACATGTGCATATGTCAAGTATGCCATCTTCTTCTCTTCTTCACTGGCTTTACAACTCGGGGTAAGTCTTCGCCGCATCCACTATCGCCCTCCATCCTCTAAGATCTTGCGCTTTACGAACATTATCCTTCCATCTTTTTCTCGGTCGGCCTACTGATCTTCTACCATCTGGTCTTTCAAAAAACACTGTTTTTAACACTCTGTCATCCTCTGATCGTACCACGTGACCTGCCCATCTTATTCGGTTTGCCTTGATGATGTCTAACTTTGTTTTCAGTTCCATACAGAGTCACCAATTCAGCATTGTGGAGTCTTCTCCAATCTCCTGTGAATTCATCTCTTTGAGGGCCAAATATTATTCTGAGAACCTTTCTTTTCTATACTAGAAGCTTATTGATTTCCCCCTGGTTGAGAGTCGATGTTTCACTGCCATATGTAATAATTGGGCGAATAATCGACTTGCACAGTGTTAATTTACATTTTCTCTTTAGCAGCTTTGACCTTAATAAAGTTGAAAGGGAGTAGCTATCCTTGCTGAGACCTCTTTTTCTATGTGGTTGTCCGCTGTAATTATCGCCCCCAGGTATTTAAACTCCTCTACTACTTCGAAGTTATGATCATTTATACTGATGTTCTGTCTAACTCTTGGTCTTGGATTTTGTTTACTACCATGTATTTCGTCTTTTCTTCACTTATTCGGAGACCCAGACTACCTGTTTCCTCCTAGAGCTGTAAAAACTCCTCTCTCACGTCTCTTGTAGAATGCTTGACTGCATCTATATCATCATCAACAGTTTTGATCCTTGATCAGCAAATCCTCCTGTCAGCTCAGACGATATTTTATTTATTGCATATTCCAAAGCAAAATTGAATAGCAACAGTGACAAATGGTCTCCCTGCCTAAGTCCTGAATTTATACCAAATGACATCGATGTTCTGCTTCCTATCTTTACTTGCGCATATAAGTCTGTCACGTACATTTGCGTTAATTCAACTAATTATGAAGTATGTCAAGTATGCCATCATACGCCATTATGAAGGCGCACATGCGACTGGGTACACTGTTTGTTTTTTAGTGCTAAAAACACTAAGTTTATTGCAAATAATACACATTATGGATCTTCATGTGCTTATTAGACCTTGTGAAAAAGAAAAAGGGAGAATACGAGTTATACAAATAGAAAAATGGAAACGAAATGTAATGAAACTGAAGTAAGAGGTGTCTACAATTAACTAGATAGGTTCGGGACTTTGTCAATATTTTTAGGCGTAAACCTAAGGATATGACCGGGTTTCCCACCTGTTATCATACAAAGAAGTGTATTGTTGTAAAGATTTAAAGGTGCGGGATATTCAGATGTTCCATAATAATATATATTCAACTATTGACAAAATAAACCAAGACATTTTTTTACTGAAAGATCAAAAGCCAAGAGATCAAGTACAACCTACACGAAATTTCAATTCAATATTTTGTTTTTACAGTAGAGGGTGAACTTTTAAGACTATGCAAGAGAGCATTTCTTCGAATCACTCACTTAAGTTCTAAAAGAATAGAGCGTGTTGTAAGAAGGTTTGTTATCCGGAGTGAAATACCAAAAGAGAGAAGAGGGGGAAATACAACAAATGGTAGATTTGATTCAATAAAATTATCTATCCAAACATTTATGGGACGTTTGAACGGTGAAGAGAATCATTATATTAGGGGACAATCAACTAGATTGTATTTACCATGTGATCTGAATTTTACAAAGCTTCTCAGAATGTACTGTCAACGTTATCTACATTATTCCGTAAAATTATTATATTTCCGAATATACGTTAATGAACACTACAACATATCATTCGGCACTCCCTTAATAGATGCTTGTTCTGCGTGTCTCAGAACAAAGAAAATTTTGAGAAAAGAAAATTCAGAAGAAGAAAAGTTAAGTTATAACAGAGCAGAGAGTTCATACGTTAATAGCTAAAGCCTTTTATTATTTGTTGAAAAACGAATCAAATCATAATATACAAATAATCTTTCCTTACCAAAGCTTCAAGACGAGGCGGTTTATTTCTCGCGGCAAATACATTTTTATAATTTCACCATCGTGGCTGGAAATTCGAAATCCCATCTTTCTTCTACAATTCTGCAAATGCGACGTCATATGTGTGGCTGGAGTATGAACATCCAAAAGTCTGCTGTACATGATACTCTCATAAAATTCAATTTTAAAAATCAAATAGAAAAAGGTAACCTATTTTCAGATGGATGTGGTGGACAGAATAAAAATAGCACGATGATGTCTATGATAATCTACTGCTTGGTTTATGAAGCACATGGTCACATCAAGAAAGTGGAGTTTACGTTTTCTGTTGTTGGTCATTCCTTTTTGCCACCAGATAGGATTTTCAGTACGACAGAAAGGGAGATACAAAAGAAGAACGTTGTAATAAACAGAAAAGAATATGAAGACATAATTGGAAAATACTCAAAGGTGCTGAGACTTGGTAAAGACTGACATATATCAGACTGAAGAAAGACGAGTGACGTAGTGGTTAAAAAACCTTCCAGTGGCATTGTAAATGTAATGCATCGAAAAGAATTATATTTTCTAAGGATAAAGATTATATGGCTACGGTAAGGGGAAAATATTTTATCGTTCAGATATAGGGTTCAGCAAGTCTATAATACGAAAAGGGAAAAAGATTTTTTATTGAAACCTAAGTTACAGCTGTTTGTTGAAAGAAGATAAATCGTCTATAGACACTTTGTTTAAAAAACATTTCACATTTTATAAAATAAAAGATACTGGCTTACAGACAAATAATAAGGAGAGTGTTGCAAAATATGATCATATGAACTGTTGACTAATAATTTACTTCCACATGCTTTCTTCCTTATTCGTAAGACACTATGTTTGTAAGACAGAATAATTCAAGAACCACTAATATTGTTAATGGTTGACTATTATCATGAATTTCCAAGTGCTAGTTGATAAATCTGTATTTACATAGTTTACTTGCAAAACTTGGTATTTTTAAATTTTTCTTCCTTTCCTGGCAAACACAATAACTTTCTAAGAAAAAAATCAATATATTTTACCTAATAGAACAAAATTTACACAGTAAATACACAGTTTTATACAAATATTACAGTTTTTTACAAATGACTCAGTTTGACTTATACGGTAAATACAAAGTTTTGCATCTGGCGGACTCTAATAGTTTCTGCATAAATTTTCGACTATTTATAGTGCTTATTTTAGGCCCAGCATAATTTTGAAAATTTTAAATTTTTTGCACGTTCTGGAAGGCAAAATAATTATGCAAAAACTATTAAACCGTTTTTAATAAAATTTGGGACACACAAAACATGAAGGTTGCAAGTTGGCTAAGGGTAAAAAAATTTAAAGGAAAAGCTTATTTTTTTTGTATTTTTTCCCAATTATTGCTATTTTTTAAACAGTAAACATTAAATTTTCAATTTTTAATTAGTTAAATATTATGTAATATTGAAAACCAAATTTTTACCTTTTATAAGTTTTTTTGTACAAGCAATATCTCTCGAGTTACAGGCGAAAATATGGGCAACAAAGCAAAAATTCTCGATTTTTTTCAGATTTTGTGAAATAAAAAATTAAGCACACGGTTTACAACTGCCGTATCTCGTGATTATTGAGACAAGGTACATCCTGAAGTGATTGCACCAAAAAAATAGACTCCTATGGAAAATACCCATTATGGTCTGTTTTAAGTTTGAAACTAATCTTAGATTTGTCCAAAATTGCTTTTTATTTGGTAAAATTGTATTCATAATTTTACCACTGTTATTCTATATTTTTTCCAATATTAGATCGTGAAATTTGATCTGTTTTCAAGTGATACCAATACAAATTTATGTCAAAAGCTTTTTTCTTTGCTTTATATTTGATAACATTTTCCTGAAACAAATTTTCAGTAGTAATATCCCTAGGACATTGATAACAGGCGAGATAATTTCATGACAATCGAAAGCTCGTTCCTTGGTAACCAAGTTGTTACCAAGCAACGAGCTTGAGAAATTGGTCATGAAATTATGAGGCATTCATCAATGTCCAAGGGATATTCGGCGGATAATTTTTCGAAAAAAAAAAAAAATCATAACTCAACATAACGAAACATTTATTTATTGAAAGTACAGTTAGTGAAAGTACAATTATTAAAATTTAAGTTAACATTAGATTCGTTGCTGTTCTCTACTATAGAAGATCTATTACCACGCATATTTATAATCTTGTTGTGGTGTTCTTGATCGAGATTCAAGTATGGTTTTATAGAATTCTGATTGCCATGACCAGTAATTTTTAGCAATTGTTGTTCTTCTACACCACTTTTTGCTAATTCGCTAACAGCAGTTGATCTATTCGAGTGATTTGTTATCTTTTTCTCCTTTACATTCAAGCCAATTGCTTCAGCAGAAGATTTAGTCCATCCATTCATTGTATTTCTTCCAACAGGTACATTATCGTACCATTTATACTTTGAACATTCTCATTGCCGAAATGTGACATTTTGAAATTTATTTGGATGAAGTTGTCAAACTCGATCGTGTTGTCATAGGGATTGAAAATTGCACTGAATGCAATTATCAGTCTAATGTTGACATGATTGGGTGAAATTGTTCCACATTACACAAAATGACGAAATTTGAATGGTTGTTAGAACAGTCGAAAAATTATCATAAAAATTGTCACATTATTTATAATCAGTTGAGTGATGATTGTTTTATTTTAAAATTCTATTAATATTTCTGGACCAATATAAGATGGAACTTAATTAACATAAATTGTGGAATCCTGTCATGAAGGCCTGATGTCATGATTACAATGTTCTCCTTAAATTTTTTTTTTAAATCTGGGAAAGTTTTACTAAAAATGGTTTCATTATGTAACATTCCTGGTACTTATAGTTATTTTTTTACAAAGGAAAACGAATTACTATTTAAATGGGAATAAGCCACAATTAAAGGTTAAAATACGTTTATTGACGTTTCAATTTCCACTTCGAAAATCGTTCTCGATTTCCGAAGAGGAAATTGAAACGTCAATAAACGTATTTTAACCTTTAATTGTGGCTTATTCCCATTTAAATAATAATTAATTTAAAATGCCACAAGAAAATAGCTTCAGAACAATATTAAGGAAAACGAAGACGTTTCATTAACTAACAGTCCATGTGTTATATCATAGTGCTAGTACGTAGACAACAACATATTGTCGATTTGTATTTGATCGTTCACTTGATAGTAAACTATTGCCATTTATACAAATGCGAACCATATTCTTCGAGGAAGTGGAAAAAATGAAAGTGAATACTTCATTTAATTACATGTTCCTTTATTGTGAAATTCTAATTCAGTTGCTTTTGGATTGAATAACCACGGTTTATATGTACAGAAAGTTTTTAAATATGAAATGTATCACTTTTACTAACTTAAGAACAATACAATATTGTGTTATTACCTTCCATATTTTCAATATAGGTCTAAAGCTATTTCTTGAAGCTTTTTATGTTGTTAATTGTTTTAAGAACGGAGTAGAAAAATTATTATCAAGCATCTATATCTACAAGGAACAGAAAAGGAAGCAGAAGAAATATAACGATTAAAATTCTAACATTACTTATCAGACAAAAACTCACTCAATTCGCAGAGAAAAAATTGTAATTTACCAGCAAGGATTCAGGGTAGACAGATCCATACAATCGAGAAATGCCACGAACGTAACGTAGAGCTCTACACCCTCTTCGTATACTTCAGATAATCCTTTGACTGTATTGGAATAATTATTGAATGAAATGAAAAATCAATATATACCGGCAAAACTATTTGGTTAACAAAAATGATTTTAAAAATCTTAAGCTAAAGTAATAACACAATTACCATAGAATCATTAGTACAACAAGGCGATTCTCTGTCAACTAGACTATTCAACAAAGCTGTAGAAGGAACAGTCAAAGCCAGCGGAATTAAAGGAACATAGCCTATTCGTCAAACTTAATAGTAGCATATGCAGATGACATAGTTCTTATGGAAAGAGACAAAGAAAGATTAAAAAAAGTATCAACAATCCTGGCAAATAAAGTACGGAAAAGAGGTCTAGAAAACAATGAAGGAATAACAAAATATCTAATCTGCGATAGAAAAAAAGATAATAAGTTAAGAGAAATCAAGATAGAAAACTACACTTTTCAGGAGTTTAAAAATTCAAATACTTGTTGGTTTCGTTTATTAGAAGATTTTCGTTATTTCTTTGAGTTTTCGATATTCTCATAAATTTTGTCTTCTTGACATTCATTGTTAGACCATACTCTTTTCCATACTCTGCTATTCTGGTCACCAGTCTCTGAAGATCTTCAATGTTTTCGGCTAAGATCCAGCTGTTTCACCCTCAAGAGCTTTTTTCAGGACCCCTTCGGAGTAGGCATTGAAAAGAATTGGCGACAATACGCATCCCTGTCTTACTCCACATCTAATTTTAATTTCTTCTGACAGCTGTTCGTTAACACGTACTTTTGCTCGCTGTTTATAGTATAAATTTGATATGATCCTGAGGTCATTATAGTCAATCTTCTTTGATTTCAGGACATTCATTAAATACATTCCAAAAATACACAAAACTGAAAATATATAAAGTAGCAATCAGACCAGCGCAGCTGAGCCAATATGCCTTACCGATAAAGATGAAAAAACATTAAGAATATCTTCTTTTTCAAGTGCCATAGAGTTATCAGACGTTGACGAACACTATTGCGAAGACTTCTCGATCTTCTGTCCTTAAATAGAAATAATTCTTCTGGAATAATTGTCTTGCATTTGGTATCCCAGTCCATTCAGGAATGATTTTTAACCAAGAAACTTGTTTTCTTCCTATTAAGAATATACGAAAGGAAAATCCTCAGAAGAATTTTGAGCTCAATAAGAATGGAAAACCAAGAAATGTGAAGAAGAATGAATCACGAAATAAGAGATATAATGAAGGGAAAAGATATAGTTGGATTTATTAAAATGCACAAACTGAAATGGCTGGGGTACATAGAGAGAAGGAAAAATAATCTACTGATTAAGAAGGTGACCAGATGGAATCAGAAAACTGAAAGACAAGGGAAAGACCTAAAGAAAGATGAAAGGACCAGATTATGAAAGAACTTAAAATCCTGAAAGTGAGAAACTAGAGGAACCTACGCATAGATTGAAATAAGTGGAAGAAAATTGTAACGACAGGCAAGCCATACAACAAACTTTGTCAATACACAGGAAGAATGCAAAGTAATTCACCGTGAAAAGCGAATCATAGAGCTTAATGTAAGAGCGGCAAACATTTCACTATTCTCACTGAGGATGCTGACCATGTTTCTGATCCGGTGAGTGCAGGTTAGTTGAATAAAATGAAGCGGTATTTGGAATTCTACTATAGCTAGTAGTTTATATCTATTAAATGTATCCATATTTCATTCACTGTCAAATATCGACCAAAAAAACTCTATGTGTTGCGCTGTATGCTGTAACAGTTAAAAACAACACTCTGAATCGCAATGGTATTGTTTTTAATCGTCCTCTGAGTAAACACCGCATATAGCTTTGTCGTTGACAAATTTTCATGCACTTATACGCTCCTGATCTCTTCAGCTCATCTTTTGTCTTCTACAACCTGAATTTACTATCGACTAAAATGATTTTGTGCACTTTTTTGATAGTTTTTGTGACAATTTGTGTATATGTGATTGCTTTTAAATTCAGCATATTGTATTTTAATAATTAATTCCAATGGAGCAAAAACTGAATAACTCTACATGTTGTTATTGATTAATAATTTTGTTTAATTAAAGTCATTACTTTACTTGAACACTATTTTCTCTCATTGGAAAGTAATACTTCCCAATGAAATATCTAGAAATCTAGATTTTTTCAATAGATTTTTGTCTACACCGAACAATATGTCGTGAAGAGTCAGGTCCTACTGCTAGCACTAAAATAAATATCCAAAAAGATTCAGATGTCAGCGCATTGCGTCTTCTAATCACCCATACTATGTTAGTCATATTTGGTTGTGTGTGTCAACAGAAGCACAAAAACGAATGACGAATAGTCTTAAAGAATTAGAAGCTGCAATTGCTATCTAAAAAAAGGATTCTGAAGGCTGATACGATCAATCGCCTAGAAGCGTTCGAGATGTGGTAAGAAAGAATGCTTCGAATACTCTGGACAGCTATGCAGACCAACGAACCAATATTAAATAGAGCAAATATTCCTCGTGAATTATTTGTAAGTTTTATAACTATCAAGATATAAAGATATCATACCTAGAGTATGTTCTTAAAAGAGATACAGAATTCTTGAGCTAATAATGAAAAAGTCGCAGAGGAATTTGAAGAAAGCAGATATCACGGTTAAAAAACATTTACAATCGGACAGAAATACGTAGTGACTAATAACTATGTCGATTAGCTGAAAACCGCGAAAAATTCGCCAATTAAAAGGACCTAGTATGGCACCGAAAAAAAAGTGACTGACGCAAACTATGATAAAATTGTAATGATATAAACGTTCAGATATTTTTATCTATCTTCTAGATATCAACTTCTGGTCGATACTAACTTACATATATAAATAAGTCTGTAATAGAGAATCGAAATAAATTTATTTTGTCCAATTTTTTATCTAAATTAAGTACCTTAATGAATTTTAATCAACTTTCTTAATAAATTACCGAGTTAGATAACAACCAGAAACGTTTCAAAAATCTAGATCACGAATCTCTTCACTCTTCACAGTATTGTCAATGAACTCCAGTGAAATAGTGTCTAATGTTGATATTTTTATAACAGCAATAAATATTCATATTAGCACGTGTTACAATCCACGACAGCTATCACCTCGTTTGTCTAATGCATTTAAATATTTACGGAAGAAAAAACTATTTTAGTATACAGCATGGACCGAGATTAATATCTATATGTACATAACAGATCGTTGATTTACTTCATTTTGATCAATTTTATATTTTCTACTTTAATAATGAAAATAATATTTAATTTCAATGAACATTTTTTTCATTCTCTTACAATATCCACA
This sequence comes from Diabrotica undecimpunctata, assembly GCF_040954645.1. Lineage (NCBI taxonomy): Eukaryota > Metazoa > Arthropoda > Insecta > Coleoptera > Chrysomelidae > Diabrotica > Diabrotica undecimpunctata. The sequence goes on along the minus strand of NC_092803.1, from coordinate 23,890,582 downwards.
AAATTAATTTATAAATACAAGATACACTGTTGTCCGAGTTTTATGTTATATAGGCTTGTGTTATGATTCTTAGATCCTTAGTTTTACAATTGATTTTATAATAAAATGCAATGGTTTTACAAAGCATTATATTAAGTCGTTAAAGATAAGTATGTATCTGTGGTAGTTTGAGTTGCATGTGCTTGTTCGAGTGAAAATTCTTTAATTAAATACATTACGTAGGTAGAAACTGTTAAGTGAGGCATCCTTGAGAGAACAATAATTCCTGGCATAAGGTTGAAGGACCAATAGCAGAAGATTTTTATCAATTAGAAGATTTACTACTACCAACTACTATGTGGAACTCAAGCGAAATAATAAATATCTCTGTAACGATGCCAAAGTTATATTGAAAAATTTGTATTAAGGACTGTGCTCTGAACTTACTAAATTCAAGGCTATTACAGAAACTATTTTTTGGAACTACAAACTACAATTAATGTTTTTATTTTAGTTTATTACGTAAGAAATAGCTTGTCTTTTTCAAGGCAAGCTACATCAAACTAAAACTTCGAACAGTCCATAGCCAAAGATTGACTTAGCAGAGGATTTTTCACCTGCGATGATCAAAGCCATCTGCAGAGCGTACGAGGACACAAGGACGGTTCGACCCCTTTCTCTGGCGAGACGACATGGCGCCTAACAATCTCCACAATCGCACGCCCAGCTACACCGAAGGCAGCACTGATGAATCCACCGTATGCTGGATTCAAGAGGACAGCGGGGAGAACAATCAGATGTTAGAGTACTAAGTCTAACACTCCGCCATCGAAACCTTCTGCAGACTTAGTGCCTACAGTGTACCAGACATCTTCGACGAGTCAGGATTCTTCAAAGCTGGAAGCGCCAGAAGCTACGGAAGTCCCGGGAGTAGTTCCAGTCACTGCCTCCCTATAAAGACGTGGTCTGAGTCACCACGTATGCTCAGGTACACTCGACTTCGAAACACCGCGGGATATAGCAGAGGGGAACCAGATGGTTAAGACGAAGACGGAGGCGAAGGAGAACACCGGTCCCTGCAAGCTGTCGTAAATGTTCTGTTGTGCTGTGCTCATTGAACATTTTTCTAATTGTATTTTCCTAATGTTTTTGTAACTTATATTTTTATGTATTTTTTTAAATTAATTGTTTCTCAGCCACAAAGTCTCTAGAGAAGGGGGATGTCATTGAGTGCTTGTTTTATAAGCTGCTGTAGTGTCACTATGTTATCGTGGCCACCTTCTTTATATAGTTCAGTTGGGAAATTTTCTATTCTGGGTGATTTATTTCTGGCTATAAAGTTGATCTTTAACTTCAAGAATCGTTTATGGTTCCTCTTTCCTCATGTTTGTTTCGTTTACTTTATCTTTTTTGTCTTTCAGGTTTACTTCTTTTTCCTGTATATAGATTTCATCTATCAATCCAATACATCTTTCCTTGATATTAATAGGCTACCATTCGGACTTCTGCATTAGTTTGTAGTTGCTTTGAATTATTTTCTGTTGATATTATTTTTTCCAGAATGCTCTTAATTCTCTCTCTCTCTCTCTCTCTCTCTCTCTCTCTCTCTCTCTCTCTCTCTCTCTCTCTCTCTCTCTCTCTCTCTCTCTGTTAACGTTGTCTGTATAGGTAGCTCATTTAAGTTGTTTTGTTTTTTTCTTTTCTGTATCCTCTTTGCTTCTTTTCTATTGGTAATTCCCTACAGTTGTTCTACTTCGTCGGGTAAGCATTTTTCTGTAGGCTTCATTTTTTTATTTTATTACATACTTGCCTTTATCGCCCAATCAATGATTTTTATGCCTTTCTTATTTATTCTCGCAAAGCTCAAAAACTTCCGTAGAGGCATAGCACAGGAAGACTACTGAAAGAATATATTTCTTATGCTTTCACGAGCTATTATAATTTAAAAGATATACGGCAAATTTCTGGTTTGAAGATAAATTTATCAAAAATAAAATTTAATTAAAAGCTAACATTTTGCTAATTCGATTCGGTACATTTTTAATATGTGGTAAGAAAGCTTTACCGTTTGTTTTCGGTTTTTGCTCGACTCTGATCTATTGGGGTTTACTTCAAGGAGAATGAATATGCTTATATCACACATGATTCATAGTTTCTGATGTCAAAATAGATGTATTTTGTGCTTTATGAAGTTTTTATTATAATTCTATCTGTCTTAAGTGTCTTGAACCACCGCTTTTATTAATTTATGCAAACAGTCTAAATTACGTACTATAAAAACGCGAAAATATGCTGTTTTATATAAATAATCTTCTTTTAACGTTATAATCGTGTAAAGTGCTCATTAAAAATAGAATCATATTAATAGTAGAGAGTCTAGATACACTGATTTAACAATATTAATTTAGTAGACTATGAAATTGCAATGCTTCAGCTACTTCAAACAATTATTAATATAGTTGTTGAGGTATTTTTTCATAACTTACAAATATGTTTGTGTAAGTGTTTCATTAATACTGTTATAAGAAATAACAAACTATGTCTGATATTGCAAATTATAATTAGAAGTATAAAATAGACAAAAGTATTTTTATGTAGGAATAAGATCAAATTCGGCGTTAGGATCACTAGGCTTACTTATATATTTATACGAAAATCTTTTCCTATTTTTATTAGTAAATATTTAAAGTAATGTCTCTTGAAGGTAAAGTAACTACTATTTAAAATCGGTATTAACCAACATACGCAGGCTTATGCTGTGTAATCGAAAAATTACAATGAAATTAAAATAAAACTATATTGGAAGGATCGCTGTTAAACTAGCTACAATATACGATGTTTGGCAGATAAACAGAGAGAAGAACAGTGAAGATATTTTGTTGAAATGAGAATTATTAGGTGGATAGTATCAGTATCAATATGAAAAAAATTGCAATGTACTATGTTTCAGTAAAAAGTACGAACGGAAGATCAAAGAAAACATCACGGAGGATGGTTATGAGGATCCGTCGAAAAGAAGCGTAATTAAATACGATATAGAATAACCCCTGCATATTAATTACTTCCATACACCTTCTTAGGGTGCCTGTCCGTTCCGAACGTTGGCCATCATTCTGGCTATGATGACCTTGTTGGTTGCTATACGAAATAGCTGCGTTGAGGTCTTTCTATGCCATGCTCTCAGGTTAGCAAGCCAGGATATCCTTCTTCGTCCTGGGGCCCTTTTTTCTTCAATTTCACCTTGCAAAATGCGTTAGAGTAGCTCATATCTGCCTTTATTTCCCATTATATGTCCCAAGTACTGCAGCTTACGGCCCTTCACAATATTAACCAAATCCTCGGCCGTGTTCATCCTCCATAGTACTTCTTCATTGGTCACTTTGTCTGTCCATGGTATCTATAGTATCCTTTTGTATAACCACAGCCCAAAAGCCTCAAGTTTTGATAGAGTTTCCGCCTTCAATGTCCACGTTTCTACTTCGTATAGAAGCACTGAGTGCACGTAACATTTAAGGAGCCTTATTTTTGTTTCTAGGATGAGGTCATGGCTCTTGAACACAGAGCTCATAGTCAACGACGCACTTTTTGCCTTTCCGATGCGACATTTAATCTCTTGGGTATTGTCTCACGACTCATTGATCATAGTTCCCAAGTAGTTGTACTGTAAGACACGTTAAATTCTCATTTAGTTCACATACAGATTTGCTCCAGTTATGTGTTCCTTGCTGATGATCATTAGCTTGGTTTTGCTGGTGTTTATATCCAGTGCATATGTTCTACTTGTTTTCGTTATTTTGTCCATTAAGCAGACCTTTTATGGTATTGAAAAACACTATTGTATCATCTGCATACTGCAGGTTATTGAGCTTGACTCCATTTATTGAGATGCCTGCAAAATGTGCTCCGAGTAAAGACTGAATATCAGTGGTGAAATTATGTACTCCTGTCTCACTCCCCTTAAGATTTTAACCTGATCTGTATATTTTCCATCTATTTGGAGTACCGCTGATTGATTCCAATGCTATTATTTTTAGGTCTCTTCCCTGTCCTCTTCAGCACTTCCATTATTTGTTCATGCCTGACTCTATCGAAAGCCTTCTTGTCAATTTCCTTCAATGAGGCATGCAAAAACATCACAGTTGACATCTTTACATTTCTGAAACAATATCTGCAAGCTAAATAAAGCTTTCCTCGTACCAACGGCGTTCACAAATCCAAACTGATTGGGCGCAATTTGTTCCTCGCATTTCCGATAAATGCTTTTGTGGGTGACTTTTAAAAACATCTTCGGTAGATGGCTCATTAGGCTTATAGTCCTATATTCTTACTTTTGCTCCTGTTTTTTTTTGGGCAATGGCACGAACTCCGATTTGAGCCACTCTACTGGTATTTTTCCTGCCTTGTATATTTCATTAAATATTTCAGTTATTATTTTTATTTATTTGTATCTAATAGCTTCAACAGTTCTGCAGGAATTTCATCAAGTCCCAAGGCTGCCGTTATTTCTTCTGGTAAGATTTCGGGACCTGAATTTTCTTCAATGGTGGGTTCTTATATTGTTCTATCGTGGAAAAGTTTCTCCAAGTATTCTTCCCATACTTTCTTTTTATTGTCTTTAGTTGTAGCAAGATTGCCTTTATCATATGCTATTTTCCGCTGTTGCGTTGTCGGAACTTTTCCAGCTATTTTCTTCACCTTTCGATGGACACTGAAGTTATTATATCGACTCTGATACTCCTCTATTTTTTGACATTGTTCTATTTTTTTGTTTCTCTTTGGTTTCTCTTATCTTTCTTCTGACAATGGTGTATATTCTCTTAAACCCTTGGAGATTTTCTATGTTTTTTTTTTCTTCTTTCCTTAAGTTCAAGAATTTCATCGGTCATCCTCGATTTCCGTTTCCCTGTATCTTTCTTCAGGTGTTGTTCTTTTATTTTTCTCACTGTTTCTTGATTGATGGTCAGACTTTTCTTTATAGTTCCTGCATTTATGAACTTTAGCACTTTTGTATTGAGGTTTCACTCACCTTCAGTTGAACATTGGGATCTTGCAATTTTCTAATATATAATACTAATAATACAAAAGAGGTAAAAGAAATAAATTAGACTTACTCACAATCAGTTTAATTTTACTACCCAAAACGACCGGTTTCGCTTTTTAAAATTTTCAAAGCATCATCAGGTCAGTGGTACAAAGTAAATTAAATTACTTTTCGTTTTTTCGTTTTGGGTAGTAAAATTAAACTGATTGTGAGTAAGTCTAAGTTATTTCTTTTACCTCTTTTGTAAAATGGACTCACACAAGCAACACATTCATGATTTGAATACTAATAATACTTCATCGACTTCTTCATTGTAACCTTCTTCATTCTGACTTTGAAATTACCTACAACTGGTACATTATCAAAATTTATGTCTGTCCCCGGGTAGGTTTTGACAGATATACAGCTATTCATATACCTCTTATTTACTAGCAAGTAATCAATCTGATTTTTCACAATCCTTTCCATTAAACCCTGTAAAGATTTCCAGGTGTACAATTTCCTTGGTTGTAGCTTAAACAAGGTGTGTATTATTACTAATTGATTTGCTTCCTCACAAATCTCCAATGTATCTCCCCAATCGTTCCAGTTTCCTAATCCAAATGGTCCAAATGCAAATGATGTTTTGCTGGCCCTAACTTTGGCGTTGAAGTCACCCATGACAATTGTTATGTCTTGATTTTTCAACTTTTTAACGACTTGATTAATGCTATGGTATAGTTCTTCTACCTCTTCTTCTGTTCCTTCTGTTCTAGGTGCATACACTAGAATTATATTATCGATTGGCCTTGCTTTCAGTTGTATGAGCGTCACTGTTGCTGAGATTGGAATGAAGTTGTTAACAAATTTTGCCACTTCTTTTGTCAATATAAGACATCTAATTCACGTTTGCCGTTATCTGTTTCAGAATAGTTAACGCGGTGTTTCTCGATATTTGCGATTCCTGAACCTTGCCAATGCATTTCGCGTATTCCAAGTTTTTACATTTCATGTGCCTATTCTGAAGTCTTCTTTGCATTTTAATATTTTTGTTAAACTTGTAACTGCTCCTCCCGGAGATCCGATTGAGGTGCTTACTCCGGAATCGAATTTTGCTGCAAGCATAGCCATCTGATTCTACTAGGACTTATCCGATCCGGATCTTTAATGAGGTCCCAATCTTTCTTCCTTATCTCCATGCCGTTGACCGCTTCCAGGGTTCTTCCGCCTTTGAAACCAGTTTTCCAACTCCAAGACAAAGGGGTGCCCTACCGTTTACTAGCTCCTTCACCCGAAGCTGTTTGCCAGCAAACGGGGAATTGCTTATACCGGCAATAGCTCGGTAGAATTTTCGCCATATCTGGCTACCCTCACTTAGTTTAGCCTGCAGACCAACGCAGTTGCCTTCTTCCATACTTCCATACAAGCAATTTAAAATAAATATAAATATAACTTGCCCTTTAGACTATTATTTAATTAGTTTAGAACAGAAATTTAAAGAAAGTAAAGTAATCCAAATCGCATTTAAGCCATTTTTGTTACTTTTGTAACATATACAAGGAATCTATTTTTCAGGAATGTAATATAACTCATAAACAGGTTATTCAAAGTTAAATATTGCTTGCCGATATGTTGTCTGTTTTTTCACAAGTTTTTTGCAAAATGAAAATCAAGCAAAATGTGTTAACATAAGAAATTATCTAGTTTATAATCGAGAATTCTGGCCATGCCGTTGGGGTTTGAAATGAAGCAGTGACTATCTTTTCGAATTAATTAACTTCAATAATTCACTAAAATCACTTCAGCATGAAAGAACTAATGAATGATATCATAAAAAGAGCAGAAATACCACAGGACTGGAAGAAAGACATTATACTACCAATACACAAAAAGGGCGACAAGAGAAACTGTAATAATTACCGAGGTATTACTATATCAAGTATTCCTGGGAAGGTATTCGCAAGAATAATAGAAACAAGAATAAAAACCCAAATAGAACCAACTATGGAAGATACACAATGTGGATTCAGGAAGGACAGAGGCACGCAAGACCACATATTCACAATAAGACAAATAAGTGAGAAAGTAATCAATAAAAATAGAGAAATACATATATGCTTTATTGATCTGGAAAAGGCGTTTGACAGAATACAAAGAAAGGGCGTATGGAGGACATTAAAGGAAAGAGGAGTTGACAGGATAACAATTGATGTAATAAAGGATATGTACAATAATAATACAAATACGGTGAGAACCAACAACGAGGAATCCGAAGAATTTACTACAAGTCAAGGCCTCAAACAGGGATGCGTGTTGAGCCCACTGCTGTTCTCAGTGGTACTGGATACAGCAATAAAGAAAGCCAAGAGAAGAATGAGAAAACTAACATTAGGATACTGGCAAATGAAACAGACTCAACTATCAGAGCTTCTATTTGCAGACGACATGGTTTTGATAGCAGAAAACAGAGAAGACCTTCAGAACAACCTTGAAATCCTAGAAGAAGAACTGTCAAACATAAATATGAAAATAAATACAGAGAAAACAAAAACAATGATAATTTCAAATAAGAGAAAGACACACGCAATACAATTAAACGGAAAACAACTAGAACAAGTGGAACATTTTAAATACCTAGGAGCAATAATTGAATCAAACGGTAAACAAGGCATGGAAATAAATGAGAGAATGGGACGAACAGGAAGCTTATTTAACACTATGAAAACAACATTTTTGGGGAAAAAAGAAATACCGGAGAAGGTAAAAACGGCAGTCGTTAAATCAGTAGTTAGACCTACAATCATCTATAATAGCGAGTCATGGACATTGACTGGGAGACAAAAATCTCGAGTCAATGCTATGGAAATGGGGTTCCTGAGGAAAATAGCAAACAGAAAGAGGACAGACAAAATACGAAACGAAACAATCAGACAAAACCTAAAACTAGAACCAATAAACGAAAAAATAGTAGAGGGGCAACTAAGATGGTTCGGACACGTGTGTAGAATGTCGAATGAAAGATTAACAAAACGAGTGTTTGAAACGAGAATGCAAGGGAAAAACAAACGAGGAAGACCAAGAGTTAGGTGGGTAGACGAAATCAGAAAAGAAGTTGAGAAGAAAGGATTGACATGGGAAAGTGCACGAAATCTAACACAAGACCGGATAGCATGGAGACAACAGTGCAAATCTTAACCCCACCAGCCTTACACCTAACGGTAGAAAGGCTTAGGACTAAGTAAGTAAGTAAGTAATAATTCACTAATCTATATATTCAAAGATTTAAAATTTTTTACCAGATAATAGTACATTATTATTTTTATCCTGGCGTGGTAATAGAAAATTTAACATGTAGTTTAGGTCAAACTTTATCAAATGGTTGGTCGATATCTGGAAATGCGGGAGAATTTTAACAGTGAAATGTTTTAATTTGGTAACATTAGTTCACTGCTTAACTTTTCTCATATTGTAGTCTTCATTTCTTTATATTAACGTTTGTCAATAAGAATTTATGTGCAAAAAAGTTAGAGCTCCTTTTATCTAGTGGATGGAAGTATTATAGTGGAAACATGTTTGACGTTCAAACAATCGATTAGACCCAAGTATGCGTAGTAAAAGTTTTTACAGATTATTTATTTTTCCACTAAATTTATACCTCACGACACGACGACGTGTAATATATCAAATCAATAACATTTACAAAATAATCGTAACATTTTCTACAACACTTTCACAGTCGGCGCGATATAATAACAGTCCTTATCTTTATAGTATTATGGCGATTCGATTTCTGAATTTTTTGAACATAATCTACACTTTCTCATTTGTTTATAGGCAAAAATGTTGCAGTTATTGCTTAGTTTTGTTTTATTGATCAGAAATCACATAAAGTTTCTAAGTAGAATATTGCTAATTATAATTTTAAGTATATTTTTGTTCCTATTTTGCATATTATCTTTATATATGTGTTTATAATGAAAAACTCTGCAATTCTATCCTTTTCTGGAGCGTTTCTGATAACTTTTTAACATTCATACAAAAATATCTAGCTATATTTAAATTATAAAACTCAAAATATGTATTTTAAGATATAGAGATTTTACTCCTTTATTACCGTACTCATAAGGGTTCTGTGCACTAGATTTTGTAAGCATTATAATTTTCATACAATAGTGCATACTTTCTGTGTATTTTCTATTTGTTTTTCACACTTTCTTGCGCTGTTTCTTATATGTTAATATTTTATGTGCTCGTAATATATTTTTTAATACAACAACATTTATTAAAGGTCCTTACATTTAAGTAAGACCATTAATAAGAATGTTATCTTTATATTTTAATTTTTTATATATATTTTTTTTGTAATCTATGCATTATTGTTTATTACCCTCTTTCTCTTTATTCCTATGCGGATTTCGTTTCCCTAATTATATGTTTCCAATTTTCTATCTTGTGTAATATATATATATATATATATATATATATATATATATATATATATATATATATATATATATATTTGAACTCCTTGAACTCCTAACTGGAGCATAGAGCTTCAGTAAAAACGCGCCATCGGGTTCTATTTTGCGCTAAGGCCTTCACCTCATTCCAAGACTTTCCTTGGCCTCTTATCTCGTCCATGATGGATCTTCTCCAAGTTTTTACTGGGCTACCTCTTTTTCTTTTCCCTTGGGGATTCCACTCTAGGGCAGTCTTTGCGATACTGGAACTATTTTTTCGGAGTGTGTGACCGATCCAACCCCACTTTCTGGACTTAATTTCATTTTGTACCCTCTTTTGTTCGGTCAGGTGTAGCAGATCTTCGTTTCTGATGGTGTTAGGCCAGAATATACGAACAATTCTTCGTAGACATTTGTTAACATAGACCTACAGTTTGTCTGTGAGGGTGTTTGTCACTTTCCAGGTTTCACATCCTAAGAGCTTGTTGGGCTTTTCGTATCCTCATACGAATATCGTCTTCTAATCTTGTGTAATACCAACATTAATTCCATTTACAGACATTGCAAGTTTAACCGTTCTCGTTTGGGCGTCTTCTTTAGCCTTCGTCTCCTACTTCTTATAGGAATTTAGCAATTATACTTGATAGCTGATAATCATTTTGGAGTTGAAATTGAGTATTCAATTTAAGTTTACTCTCTTCCAAGTTGGAATCTGTTAACTAGACCCCTCCTAATATAATTACTTTTAATATTTTTTTGTCATTCCACTTATACATATAAGCATTATATTTGCTGCCACATGCATTATACATATTTTTTTTCCTATCAAATCGATCGTTTCCTTTAATTTCGCCCATTTATTTTTTCATTTTGCAGTAACCAGGAGCGCCGGCTTTTATAAAACCTCATGGGTGCATGGATGCTCATTCTTAGTTTTTTATTCTACCCACTCATTTTAACAAGTTAATGTGAGATATCTCGTGGGGCAACTATCGTGCCCAAAATAATAAACCCGAGATACTTCATTTTGTGCTATTTATTGAAAATTTAACTGGTTTATCTCGTATTTTTAATATGCGTTTATGAAATTTGAACGTATTTATACGTGGTACTCGTAACAGGTTACATCAGGCCCCTAGAATGGTGGGGGACGATTTGTCTAATAAATGATTTCATCTCAGTGTATGAACAGCGCTTGGACAAACCAGTTGTTTGTGTCAAATCGTTTTGACAATGTGTTTTTTCATTGAAAAGTTATACTAGTGACGATTCGGAGGGCAGTTTTCGGTTAGAGAAATCTGAAAGTTCTGTTAGCCTGAGTTAACCTGAGGTATCTTGTGGCGCAACTACCGTGCTTAAAATATTGAGCCCGAGATACTTTGTTCTGTGTTATTTATTGAAAATTTTTGCGTTTTAGAAATTTGAACGTACTTATACGTGGTATTCGTTACAGGTTACAGTATATCCCTAGTTACAGTATGACCCTAGAATGGTGGGGAGGGGGGCAATTTGTAAACGATCTCAGTAATCAGTCTATGAACAGCGCTTGCAATGACCAGTCTGTAAAGTTTTTCGCTACTTTACGTGTAATGTGTTTTTTTTTTATTATTAAAAAGGGATGGTAGTGACAATTTGGAGGGCAGTTTTCGGTTAGATGAATCTGAAAGTTCTGACAGCGAGGATTAAGGTGACTTTGAGTCAAAAAAAGCCAATGGCAGTGAAGCCAGCTTACTTCGCAAAGTTAGACTGTGGGTTTTAGTTAATGTAAACCAACAAAGTCCGATTCTACTGAGGTTTTTTAGACAAAGAACTAGTAGATACTACAGTCAAAGAAATAAATCGTTATGCTGATCAGCAAAAGCTGATGTTCCGAAAGATTTTTGCGGTTAGTACAATTAAACCTAGAGCTAAGATTAATACTATTACAATTTTTTTGAACCTATTCTCTATCCTTCCATTGTTGGATGTAGGTCTCCCCCAGTTCTCTCCATCTTTCCCTATCTTGAGCTGTTCTCTGCCATGTGGGACCTCCTTGTTTCCTGATGTCATCTTTCCACCTCATCTGTGGTCTGCCTCTTGATCTCTTTGCATTGTATGGACGCCACTTTCCGATGGCATTGTTCCATCGTCCGTCTTGGAGACGTTCATTGTGTCCAGCCCATTTCCATTTCAGTTTTGCTGCTTGTTCTATCGCGTCTACTGGCTTTGTGCCTGGTTCTGATCCACTGGTTACGTTTTCTATCTTTAAGTGATATACCCAACATTTGTCTCTCCATCGCTCTTTGTGCCTTGCTTATCCTATCCAAATTGGCCTGTGTAAATGTCCATGTCTGTGCACCGGTATTATATAGGAGTTATATACCTTGCTTCGTAAGTATAGAGGGATTTTTTGATTTTTTAGAACGTAAGAGAGTTTGCCGAACGCTGCCCATCGGCTATTTCGGCTGTTTGATTTTCTCTGTTAGCTCTGATTGCTTGTCCTAGATAGATATACTCATTTACCTGTTCTATTTTTTCTGTTTGTATTTTTATTGCCTCTTGGTCTTCCGTGTTTGTCATTACTTTTGTTTTGTTGAAGTTAATTAACTTCATGAAAAAAAAAAAGACTATTACAATAATTAATATTAAACCCAACAGTCTTCCGGATTGAACCGCGTCGAATATCATCGCGCCGAGCTTTCGACATCCTCTTCGATGTCTTCTTCAGGGCTTCCGAGGTTTGAGCCTCCCGAGCCCCCAGACACTACTACATTGATCACTACATAATGCATTGATTAATATATATATATATATATATATATATATATATATATATATATATATATATATATATATATTGGTTATATATAGACAGATGCATGAATTATTGGAATAAAAACAATAATTATCCTCAACAATTTCCTTTTTATGCATAAATACGCTTTATCATTATTGTACGAGTAATAGATTATTTCGTGAAGTAAATATTTAGGTTGTGGAATAACCGCCTAAAAGCCTGAACTTGAATCGCTTATAGCATCTATGGTGGGATGTATTTAAACGGGAAAGCACATAATCTGCGCCTATAAAACTTTTAAGAAACTTAAAATAGATCTGCTGTATTAGTGGGATACTATCACAAACTACATTTTTAATTTTATAAGAATTTAATATTTACTTTTTAAATAATCAATGTACTTCAAGTTTAAAATTATTGTAACATCAATAGTAAATTGGCATTTAATCACGTTGGAAATTTGTTTAAAGTTAGTTCTAATTTTTTTGTAAGATTTTACGCGTTTTAATTAGGCTAATAAAGGAACGAATAAAAGAAAAAAGAATTGGATTTCAATAAAATTTGCATAAAAATGGTTATCTTTTCATAGCTTTTAGCTATGAAATCGATACATATATGTGTTACGCCATTGTATTCGACTATTTTTAGGAGCAAAAAATCGTGATGCTGCAACGAGATCTTACGATTTCATTGCAAACAGGCGGGATCGAAGTGACAGGCTGAAGATAACTAATGAACTATCAATTAGAGGAGTAGAAAAAAACGTATTGAACTTTCTATAGGAGCTATAATATAGTTTTAAATATTCTAAAGTATTGTGCAAAAGGAGGTCAACTTGAAAAATGGTTGTATTTATCATAAAACTGCAAATTAAATTTAATATTATTGATTTTGCACAAGCAATGATCTTATGAACGGTTTCATAATCACATTGGTTGTAAATTTTAATAAAGGATATGCTATTTTATTATAGAATTAGACGTTTATACAATATTTTCTGAGATTGTATTCTTAATATGTACTCATATTCTCCATATGGCCCCGTGAATTAAGGCTATCGGGCACTTTTTTGGTTTGTGATAATTATCTACGATAAAGAAAAACTGATAAACTAAACGATAGAAAAGGACTATATTATTTCATTGACATTTCTTCTAAATCTACGAAGATTAGAAAATGCCGATAGCTCCCAATCTCGAATGAATTCTATATCTTCACCTCTACGTGTTAGAAGACGGACAACATCCATTGGGTTGGCCAATGCAAATAGCAACAAAGTGATTGGCGGTTTAAAAAATTCCCCATTTTCCTACCAACGGCCTCGGATGGACGAAAGGATAAGTGGCAGGGCACTCTTTTGTCAAAGGATTATAAGAAATTAATCTTAAAGCTGGATGTACCAAGGAAGCGCTCAACGGCATAAGAATACAGAAGACAACAGAAAACTACTGTAATGATAATCTTTTAGCAGCCCTTTATCGAGCAAAGAGTGCGAAAAATCCAGAAGAATTCAATATTTTGACTTGGAGCAACGTATATCCTAGTATATACTGAGGAAAAAATAGGCAAATACCAATGGACATTCCGAAAAGAAAGGTCAACAATTGATTAGATTTTCCTTCTCATATAAACCTTAAAAAAGACATATGAATATGGAATCGATACACACCACCTCTTCATAGATTTTAAAAGCGCTTATGACAGTGTAGACAGAAGCGCTCTTTATAATGCCATAGCAAAACTAGATATTCCGTCGCATCTAATCACATTGGTAAAGGCAACTCTTTCGAAAGTTGAGTGCAAAGTCAAGGTACAAAACAGAGTGTCAAGGTCTTTTTAAACACATACTGGATTACGCCAGAGAGGCAGTCTATCGTGCCTATTGTTTAACATAGCGCTAGAAAGAACCCTAGAGAAATCGGGCATAACAGCCAGAGGTACGATCATCAATAGAAGTGTACAGATATTGGCCTACGCAGATGACATTGACATAGTAACACGGACAAAAAGAGACCTGATACAGGCTTTTGAAACATTAGAAAAAACCGCGAAGACAATGGGACTGCAGGTCAACGTATCCAAAACAAAATACATGAAGGTCACGAACAGCATACAAATAGCGGCAGCACAAGATCTGGTGACAGAAGCATACACATTCGAAGGTGTCTGGGAGTTTAACATCACACATTATTAGCAGAAAAACCAAGATACTAATATATGAAACTCCTATTAAACCTGTCCTAACATACACGTCAGAGACATGAACTATGGTAAAACGCGACGAAGAACTGTTACGCCGCTTTGAAAGAAGAATACTTAGGCACATATACGGAGGATTACAAGAAAGCGGGATATGGCGCAGGCGCTACAATTTTGAGTTGTATCAATGCAATGAAAAATGCAACATCGTCCGTTCTATTAAAATTAATAGACTAACGTGGCTAGGACACCCTAAAATAATGGATATTGGAGACCCCCAAAGACAGATATTATATCAAGAGCCAGTAGGAACCAGAAAGAGAGGCAGGCCAAGAACTATATTTAAAACTTAAGTCGAAGATGACTTGAGGAATCTAGGAGTCAGAAATTGGAAAGCCAGGGCGAAAGATGGGGGGAATGAAGACTAATTCTTGAACAGACCAAGATCCACACAGGGTTGTAGAGCCAAAGATGATGATGACAACGTATATCCGAGGATGAAAAACCCATAATATATTCAGACAATTGGCAAGACTAAATATACAGATACGAGAATCAGTGAGACATGGAGGCCAAGTACAATTCAGATTAATATACAAAACCACGAAATATACCATTCAGGCAATAATGGTTCCACACATAAAAATGGAGCAGGCATAATAGTTACAAAAGAGATCCAAAGTGTGTTAAATTCTTCATACCGCGCTCAAATCAAATGCTGCTTCTAAAGTTATATGCAACACCTGTTAACATCAATTTAATACAGGTATACGCTACCACTGAAGAAAAGAATGGCAAATCATTAAAACATTTTATGACCAGCTTAAAGACCTATAACTTAAATAAAGCGAGGTAAGAACAATATAATCACTATCATCATGATTTATTTTAATGCAAAGATTGGGAACGAATAAGAGGAGGGCATTATAGGAAAATATGGTCTTGGAGCAAGGAATTAGCGAAGCGACCATTTCTGTAGAGAACACAAATTCGTTGTTTGTAACATCTTTTTTCAGTTACCACCTAGGCGACTATATACGTGGAAATCAGCAGCTGACCCTTCAGAATACATATTCCGCCATCATATAGGTTATATAACTATGCAGAAAGATTTTCAAAATACAATAAAATCAGTAAAAGACTATCTTGGGGATATAATATATATATATATATATATATATATATATATATATATATATACACTCAAAAATATTTTGCATATTATCTGTAACGTCACTGAACGTTTCTCATTTGAAATTTTTTGCACTGATTTTTTTTGTCTACTAAAATAATGTACTTTCTTGCTTGTTTTTTGTTTCTTAATCGTCGTAAAGATTCTCAGTATTCATATTGCGTTCATCAGTTTTCGAAAACCGATATTTGTAAAAATTGGTTTGCGTTTTATTCACTTTGTAGTGAACAATATGATTAGACAAGTGATATCTGAGTTCAACAGAGCTAGAATCGTTACTTTGATTGAGGAAGGCCACACACAAGTCGACGTTGCTGTCCGGGTTGGAGTTAATCAGAGTGATGTGTCTCGGATTGTGAAAAAGTATCGAGAGACGAATTCTGTTAGCGATCGTCCAAAAAGCAGAAGACCCAGAATTACTACCAATGTCCAAGAACGCTTTTTAACGTTAACTGCCCGGAGAAACCCCTCTATGACTGCCTTAGCTGTTAGAAGAGAACTCCAGCAAGCTCATAATATTGTAATTTGCGATCAGACTATTAGAAACAGGTTACATTCGGCGAATTTATTTACAAGAAGACCATTGTTTATACCAAAGCTTACGTTAGAGCAGAAAAGGACTCGACTGGAATGGGTCAATGAACATTTACAATGGCATGACAACAGATGGGGAAACGTGTTATTTTCTGATGATACCAAAATTAGCCTTTTGTCGGATATGTCAGATAATCGCCGAATTAGGATTTGGAGAAACCCAATTCGACAAGATAGACTTAACCAAGCTGTCCAAAGAGTCCCATATCAAGGTGGCTCCATAATGTTTTGGGGCGGCATCATGCTAAATAATAAAACTCCTTTAATTCCTATTGTTGGTAACATGAATGGACAGATTTATATTGATACCATTCTTAGGCCTGTTGTACGCTTGTGGCGAGGAGCTGTTGGTCCAGAATTTATTTTTATGGACGACAATGCGCCTCCTCATCATACGAGACATGTGGCAGATTTTTTAGAGACAAAAGATATCGTCAGATTACAATGGCCACCTTGCTCACCTGACCTCAATCACAGTGAGCACGGATGGGATATGCTCAAAAGAAAAATACAGTCCCGGCAGCCACCCCCAAGGACACTAGAAGACCTTAGAATAGCAGCGATTGAAGAATGGGGCACCATGGACCAGAACTACATTAATACACTTATAAGAAGCATGGGACATCGCATTCAGTCTTGCATTGATGCAAGAGGTGGAAGTACGGCATATTAAGTATTAGTTCCTATATCTGTACATATTTAAAAAAATATATTTATAATACATATTATAAATAATAATAACAAATTGTTAATCCTTTAAATTTTGTTTATTGTTTTTTTCAAAACATACAATTTTATATATATAATAAAGTATTTTGTTAAAAAAAAATAGATTTCACCAGATTTGGTGGATAATTTTGAAAATATTACACTATGCAAAACATTTTTGAGTGTATATATATATATATATATATATATATATATATATATATATATATATATATATATATGTATATATATATATATATATATATATAACGTTATATATATATATATATATATATATATATATATATAATTGTTATATAAATTGTTATATAAACAACGTGCCGTTGTTTATATAACAATTTATATAACAATTATATATATATATATATATATAATTGTTATATATATATAATTGTTATATAAATTGTTATATAAACAACGTGCCGTTGTTTATATAACAATTCAAAATTGACAATTATATTTTTTGATAGATTTAATCAATCAATGTTTTCAAAAGTGAAATTTAAAACAAATTAGTTAAATTGGGAATCTTCCAGCGTTCTGTGTTTCTATATTTTTTGCTGTTATATTTATTATATTAATTTTTTGATGTTTCTTTGCAATAACAACATTGTAATGCTACAGATCTTTTAAAGGTAAGATCATTTACTTAATTGTTTTTTCATATTAGATGTATCGCTAATAACACTCTTTTAGATGAACTGATGATGCTTATTGAACAATAGGCGAAACGTCTTCAATAAAGATAAAGTAGCACAACTCTTGTCTTTTTTATCTCCAAATTGACCGAAAACATCCCATTCACTTACGAGTGCACATTTTTTTATACTAAATTAAACGGTCATATACCTTAAAGATATATATATATATATATATATATATATATATATATATATATATATATATATATATATATATATATATATATATAGAGCATAACTAGTGATCATAAACCGTTGGTGTGCAAATTGCAAATAAAACTCAAAAAAGTCGATAGACGCACTATTGATCAAAAAACAAATGTTACAAACTCCAAGATGAAAAACAAGGGCTCAAGTTGCAAACACATTTAAAACATCAAGCATATCGAGCATATCGCAAAAAATATCGAGCATAACAACATCACGTAACGATCCCTTAAAAACGGAATAAGACCAAACAGGCAATCTAAAATATGTGGAAAGAGAAATTGAAGGCAAAATATATAAAATAGAAGGATAACCAAAAAAATTTTGCAACAAATGGACATCAGAAGAAATCATAAAAAAAAAATCCGGAAAAATACCGCCAAATTAATAAAAAAGTTAACTGAGAAAAAATACAGGAAAATAGAAGAACGTAAAGAGAAAAATTATGACTATCACAATAGGCATAAGAAAATTAGACAAATGACAAAAAGTGGGCGACCACTGCAATTAGTGGATAACGGGAGTGTCATAACACGTACGTTCGTCTGACACTAGTTGATACAGGTATCTAACAACTGCTTTTGATAAATTTGGTGATAACAATACTTAATAAATAAAAGATGCTAAAGACTAAACGTCTTTTTTACTTATAAACAATACAGAAATAATGTAATATGGATATTTGATTTTAAATACTATAGTTGAATACTCGTAAGTTATGAAAGTGGTCCAATCTTACTGAAAAAAAAAATGGAAAATTCTTTAAAATTAGGATTTGTAAAGTTGTTTTTGTTAATTTGTTGCTTAATTAATGCAAAAATAGCTTCAAAAGTCCATTTTTTTGATTATTATTAATAACTTTTTTAAAATGCACATAACACTTCACCATAAGGACAATATCTCCTATATTCAGCTTTAAAAAATTAAAAAAGTGTTACTTAATAATTTATTATTACAAAATTGAAATGTGAAAGTAAATCATCTGCGACGCACATGTTGGCCTTACCCCTTCGTGAATTAAAGACGATTCACAACCGTATATGCAGAAAAAAACATTTTTTAAAGAGTTAATTTTAAATTATCATTAATATAGTGCATTTTTTAAATCATTTAATAAAAAAACGTGGAGCCCGAAATAAAAAAAAATTAACGCGGCGGTTAACGTGTTAAACTAAATATTTTAGTTGTTTTAAAGGTTACTCCAATACCCAAAAGATCAAACGTAATGGAGTGTGAAGAGCACAGGACAATAAGCTTGATGAACCATATTCTAAAAGTGTTCTTACCTTTGATACACGAATGTATCTATAAAAAGCTAGGTGATAGAATAGCTGAAAACCAATTAAGATTCAGAAAAGGCTTTGGTACCAGAGAAGCATTATTTACTGTACAAACACTAATCGAACGATGTCGAGATGTCACTTGCGACGTATTCATACGTCTAGTCGACTTCGAAAAAGCTTTCGACAAACAACGAAGAATGGCAAAAATACTGCAGAACACAGAATTAGATGACGAAGACGTGAGAATCATTGCCAATCTATACTGATATCAGAAAGCCATAATACGAATAGACCAACAAAAACGAAAGAAATACCTATAAATCGTGGAGTAAGACAAGGATGTGTGCTTTCCCCTTTACTTTTTAATATGTATTTAGAAGAATTGTTTAAAGAGCCATTAGAGGACGTAAATGAAGGCATATTTATTAACGAAGCACTTCTGAATAATCTTAGATACGCCGATGACACAATACTCCTTGCAGGCAGTACTGCGAAAGGTATGGAATGGCACTGAACACAAATAAAACAAAAATCATGGTGGAAAGCAAGAACAAGATTGAGGAAGACAGTGTTTATGCTAAAAGAAAACTTTTGGGCAGGGTACACAGATATCAGTACTTAGGTTGCGAACTAAATGAAGAATGGGATAGAAGTACGGAAATAAAACTACGTATTGAGATAGCTTGAAGTGCTTTTAATAAGATAAAAGCAATATTATGCAATGGAAAACTCAACATCGACATTAGAACTAGAGTATTGAGATGCTACGTGTTCTCTGTCTTGTTGTATGGAGTTGAGGCCTGGATAATTACAGAGCCGACAGAGAAAAAACTCATTAACTTTGAAATGTGGTGTTATCGAAGAATGTGGAAAATATCTTGGACACAACACATAACAAATGCGGAAACGCTACGAAGAATGAAAAAGATAAAGAAATACTCAACACTATAAAGAAATGAAAAATAAGTTACTTTGGTCATATACTAAGATACGAGAAATACGAATTGATGCGGCTGGTCATACAAGGAAAGGTGGAAGGCAAAAAATGACCGGGGAGAAGACGCACGTTCTGGCTGAAGAATCTGAGACAATCGAGTGGGAAAACGTCAATAGAACTTTTCAGAACGGCTGCAGATAGAGTCAAATGGGCCATGATGATCGTTAATTTCCTTAGGGATGGGGCACGTTAAGAAGCAGAAAGTTTACTCGATATTGTTCGATTTTAAAGTTGTACATTTCCCACTACTACGTGAATTCCCGTACATATTGATTCTTAATTGAGATTTTTGTAATACTATATTTTCCTTTTTTTACCTGTGTTATATACTTTCATTATCATCATTAACATACTTCTTATCAGAAATTCGTTATAGTTAACATTTACTCCAAGGTACAAAGTAATATCCTGATTCTCTTTACTTTTTTAAAACCTTTATATCTTGGACTTTAATTGTCTTTAGTGAATATCTCCCAGCTATACAATATCTTTTTCATTACTATTTTATATAAAAAGATAAACTTTGTGTACAATACACTATTAACACGTTTTACCATTTTACAGTTCAGTTGACTTAAAAAACTTCCTGTAATGAAAAAACAGTTGGTGAACGTAACATATGCCGAGTGGCATTTAAAGATATCGTAATAAAAATTCTAATTAAAAAAGTAACAATTATAACAGTTTCTTATTGTTGAAATTTTAAATACACTTATACAAGTAATTCATATTTTATTTAACCGTGAAAGTTTTGACGTAATTATTTGTATTGGCTAACCTGGAAATTTTGAATTGTCATAATTGTCAGTAACTCTCACACCAAATCTCAAAATTTCAAACAAAGACAGAGAATAACAAAATATTTGTAAGGGAAGGTGAAAGAAGATCGTGGATGAACTATTAACACCGAACAACTATTAATACAATGTTAAATAAAAACAGTATAATATTATGACATGGAAAAACACAAACAGAATAGGATTAAATACAAAAGAACGAAATATAAAATTTAAAAATAACAGAAGTCCTGGAGTAGACAATATGATATACACCTAGCAGTTAACTTTAAACTTTAAACTTAAGAAAAAAGAAATAAAAATAAAAGAGACTTAATATATCTATATTAATTTTACTATAAGAAAAGATCAGTGTCCACTTATACGTTCTAACAATAACACTTATTTCAAACGACAATTCCTCCAAGTACTTTAATAAATATTACACTCCAAGTTTTCTTGGGACATACACACAATCAAGAAGAAAATACAGATAAACATAAGAACTCTACTAGGTAATACGAAGAAAATATCCTCCTCCTCATTCTTTGGGATATATTCTCCTCCTCATATAGGGATTTTTAGCTTGGTCTTCTTCCTTCCATCTTTTCTTTTGCTACCAATAGTTCCATTGTGGATGAACTGCTAGGTCTAAGTAAAGACCGCTTCTTCTAGCTATGCGGTCTAAATAAATTAGTTATGCTCGGTTTACGTCTTTGAATAGCCTTTCTTTTATATTTCTCTTCCAGAATAGGTAGGTTTTATGTTCTGTCCAGGACACGCTTAGAATTCTTCTATAGATCCACATTTCGTAGGCTTCTATGTTCGAAAATCCGAATTCTTTACTTATCCGACTTTCATCATCATTGATCATCATCTCGACTTCATTCGAAGAAAATATACAATAATCTAATTAAATCAATATGGATGTATCGAATTGACATCTGGGAATGTGCAAGCAAATCCAATAATGCTCTCCTTTAAATAAACCAATAAAAATGTGAAGATTACTAAACGTATCTGGATATCACGGGCAGCTTTAGGAAATGGAACACATATCGAAAAATAAAATCCACATTTATCCGTAACGAGATTCCCGTAAACTTGATATCTAAAGTGCATATTACATGTATTGTACCTTTTTGTACATATGAATTGGAGACCTCATTGCTTACTTAATACTATACGAGAAGACATAGAACATAACAGAAAACCAGAATGAGAAATAAAAAGATCAGAAACAAAACCAAAATCACAGACGAAAATGCCGTTGGTTCTGAGGCAAGATAATCTCTCAAAATAGATGGACGCACGGAGTAGATCAGTTGAGACCAAGACAAATTTTAAGTGATAAAAGTAAGTCCCGTCAAAAAATTGGTAGAAGAGATCTAAACTATTGCATAAAACCAGTGGATGCATAAAGCACATAACAGAGACCAACGAAGAAATTTCGGGAAAAACTATGTCAAGGAGTAAATGAATATGATTTAAAAAATTCATAGTCACAAAAGTTCCTTGGTATGTGTCGAACGTAACAATCCATCGGGATCTAAGGGTGCGTTTATAACGGAGACCATCGCACCGTCTCCTCGCCTAGAGCGTAGCACTGACGGCGAACGCTCCCATTTAAAGTAATGCATTTATTTTACCGAAAATCGATTAAATGATAGGTACCATCCCATGGCCCGAGCGAAGGTCGGCGCCTCGTTATGAACGCACGCTAAGAGTTCTTTTCCTCAAACAGATAGATAGACCAAATACCACTAAAAAGTGGAAATTCACATCAAATTACCTCTATAACCAGAAATTGCTTAAATCTCTTTATAGCGGTGATTAGACCAGTCCTCTACAGTCAATAAGTTATCATCTTGGTAATCTTACTGCAGTATAATCTTTCTTTTTTAATCTTTACAGATTACATTACAGACAATCGTTACAGATTGTCAGACGGACAGTAAACCGTTAGTAAAAGCAGGGAGTAGACAGTGTTAATTCGTTTAAAGTATTGTGAGTTTCTATCTTAGGTCATGCTATTAGTAATTTCCTTCACAGACATATCTTGTTTAACTGTTTCTCATAAATTTTTCTGTCTTCCTCTTGCACTCGTTCCAAGAACTTCACACTCAGTCGTTCTTTATATTTGGTGAATATAATTTTGTCTTTTCACGTGTTTTAGCTATTTTAATTTGCTACGTTTTGATACTAGAATTTAGGCTTGAAAGCTGGACACTGCAGCAAGAACACATACAGTCATTTGAAATCTGGTGTTAGAGAAGGATGCTTAAAATAGCATGGACGTGGAAGAAAACGAACACGGAAATATTGCGAGAAATGGGCAAATAATACAAAATAATAAACACAATTAAAATAAGAAAGTTAGAATATTTGGGACACGTAAAGATATAGACAGCCGAGGACTGATAATACAGGAAAAAATAAGGGGATGAAGGAGTGTGGGAAGAAGAACCGTGTCATGGTTGAAGAATTTAAGGGACTGTGTAATTGTATGCTTTTCAGAGCAGCGGTAGAGAAAAGATAGGGGTGATGATATCTAACCTTTAATTGGGAGACGGCACTTAAAGAAGCAGAAGCCATCTTAACTAATACCTTCTAATTTTGACATACAATAACTTTCCAAATAAATTCAGACTTAATTTTATCCTTTTTTGTCACTTCCCTGATTTATTCAAACATTATACTCTAACACACATTCACACGTTAATACATTGGCTGTTCTTTTTTCTTTTTAGCCGCCCAACATTCAGCTTTGCATTATAGCTTAGAGAAATTCTATAGAATTTGATTTACATTTTTATTTGAGATATTCTGTCACACAACACGAAATTCTCCTTTTATTTTATGAATGCTGCTGTAACTCTAGTGCATGCATTTTTATATGTTTCCTCGTTATTATGAAGTAAAGAAGGCTCTTCAAGACCTAAATATCTTTTTTCAGAACAGCCAGCGAAATGTGCAATGAGCGACTATAGACACTGCAAAAAAGTATTATACGTATTTAAATTTGATACGAGAGGTAATGAACAATCTTAAAATAAATTTCTTTACAATAATCATCTCAGATTAGAACTAAGACAAAGAATGGTTAAGTGCTATATTTGCTCTGTACTTTTGTATGGAGCACAAATCTGGACACTAAAAGTATCAATCATGAACGGATAGTGAAGATACCTTGACGGTAGGATGGTAGGACGGAAGGAATTATTAGGGGTGTCAACAAAGATTAAAAATTGCTAAAGACTGTTAAACCACAACAAATGTCTTATCTGGGATATACAATGAGGAGAAATGGATATAGAATACTACAACTAATCCTTAAAGGCAAAATAGAAGGCTAGATATGTAGGAAAAAACCAGTTTCTTGGTTAAAAAACAGTCGTGAATGGATTCAGATATAAAAAGCAGGACAATTATTTCAAAATCAGTTTCTTAGAAGAAGCAGGTAATACGTACAAACACAGAAGCTGTACTTATACTGAAAACTGTCATGGAAATTACTAAGTATTATTACCAAATGACTAAGTTCGTGGAAGGGATCAACCAATATAAGGTGGTTCACCGACGGGAGACAACAGAAGAAATGAATGAATAACACCAATATCCTTTCTTTTAATACAGAGTATCTTCCAGTAAACAGTTAGGAACGGATAGATAATCAGAAGCCGACATCCTCTCAAAAAGGAGAATTGTCCAAGAATAACCACAAGTTAAATACCCATAAAAAATTCCTACACATAAGATAAAACACCCCAACCCGTTACAGTAGGACGTACAACCTATTAAATGTAATAGACAGACGAAAAGAAGAGAGCGAAATATAGACCTCATGTGCCACTTCGTAGGAAAACAGAAAACAGAAATTTTGGTACAATGCCCAGATGTTTTCGCAAAATACTTTCAGAAAATTTCAGCCGCTAACAAACAGGACAAATGAAGATGACGATATTAAATGAATAGTTAGACAGTCGTAATTAAATAAACCATCCACTCAATGAGCAACTCCTAATGAAGTTAAAAGTCTAATAAAAAACCTCAATAACAAAAAGTCGCCTGGACTTGATCTGATAACGGCCAACATATTAAATAATCTACCCAGAGAAGGATAAGTCTAACACAAATCATAACTCGTTACTGAAAACAGGCTTTTTTAGAAGTTAGCAGAAATCATTATGATTCCAAAACAAGGAAAACTTTTACATGAGATTACATCTTACCGACCCATCAGCCTATTACCAGTTATGTCCAAAGTCGATGAAAAAGTCATTACAGAAAGACTGATCATTGTATATACTTAATCATCAGTTCGTTTTTCACCAAAAATGCAGCACAACTCAACAAATGCATAAGTTGGTACGAAAGATACAATCAGCCTGCCAAGAAAAGAGCTTTTGCAATGCCATTTTCCTGGATGTTAGTCAAGCATTTCACAAAGTCTGGCATCCAGGGTTACTATTCAAACATAATTAATTACTGATCTTATGTAAGCTTTATAGAAGCTTAGAGTTGTTTAAGGTTCTGCACCCCACCAAGTTCGCATAATGGATTTGAAGAAGTTTAGTCCTTTATTGCATTTTGTCTCTATTTGTTCAATATGAAGTTTCCAGGTCAACTTTCTGTCTAATGTGATTCCTAAGTATTTGGCATTGGTATCCAACGGAAATTCTATACCATCTATTGTAATTTTCTGCATCGGTTTCCTGTTATGCCTGGTGAAGATTATAACTTTGGATTTTTCTGCGGAGATTTGTAGCCCTAAATCACTTATGGATCTTAAAACGAGTTTTGTGCTTGAATTCAAACGATTGATGCATTCGTCGAGATGTTTGCTACGTGTATAAACAACAGAATCATCGGCATATTGTATAATAGTTGCTTTAGATATGGAGGTGTGTAAATTAGTAGTATATATATATATATATATATATATATATATATATATATATATATATATATTAAAAAGTAATGGTGCAAGGACAGATCCTTGCAAACTACTATAGCTTACAATAATTATTGTACATTTAATATTGTTAACAAATAAACAAAGATTATGTTTCGTTGATATGGTGCATTAATTGTCTCGTGAAATAGTCTTGTCGAATATCATTCGAGAGAAAATTATTTACCGGCAAAATTTTCTTCTGGTTTTATTCAAGCTTGTTGCCTTTTGGCAATTTTCGCTTATGAAATTTTGACAAAATCACTAGACTGACGTCTCTTGCGTCAGTCTAGTGATTTTGTCAAAATTTAATTTAACGCAATAATATCAGCCAAAACATATCCTGGAGCTGATATAAACTCTGATCATAATCCTCTTGTAGCCCAATTACGAGTCAGACTAAAAACCTTAATCCAGAAACAGAATAACAAAAGATTAGATATGGATCAACTTAGAAATCCCGAGATAAAAGTTAAGCTTACAAATAGCATTAATAGTAATGTTGCTTTAACAACCAATACTGATGATATTGAAAGAGACTGGATCAACTTAAGGGACGCTATATGCAATGGTGCGAAAGAAGTCATTGGTGACTACGAGCGGAAGAAGAAGAACGAATGGATGACAGATGAAATATTACACCTTATGGACAGAAGGAGGGAAAATAAGAATAATCCCGAACAATATAAAGAACTGGATAAAACTGTCAGCAGAAAGATAAAAGAATCCAAAGAGAAGTGGTTACAAGAAAAATGTCAAGAGATAGAAGAGCTAGAACGAAGACATGATAGTTTTAATATGCATAAAAAATCAAGGAGTTTACTTATACTTACAAGAAAAAACAGTTTGGTAGGTTAATAGACGAGAACAACAAACTTATTGTAGATAAAGAAGAACAGTTACAGACTTGGGCAAATTACATAAAAGATTTGTTTACGGATTATCGTCATATTCCTACGAACACTCTTGATCTGAATGGACCAAAAATATTGAAAAGTGAGGTGATAAAAGCTATAGATCAAACAAAAGATGGGAAAGTAACTGGATGCGATGAAATACCAGTCGAATTTTTAAAAGTTTTCAACGAGAACAACCTGAATGTAGTATTAGAACTGTTTAATAAGATATACGATACTGGTCAAATTCCATCGGACTGGTTGAAATCTACATTTGTGCCCCTTCCCAAGAAATCGAATTCTAAGACGTGTAGTGAATATCGCCTTATAAGTTTAATGAGTCACACCCTTAAAGTATTCTTGCGTATTATCCATTCCAGAATACGAGCAAAATTAGAACACAGCATAAGTAAAACACAGTTCGGTTTTAGGTGCGGTTTTGGAACTCGGGAGCCGCTCTTTGCAATACAAGTCTTGATTCAAAAATGTCTGGATCAACAGAAAGATGTTTACGCCTGTTTTATCGACTATGAGAAAGCATTCGATACTATCAAACATGACAAACTCATAGAACTATTACATCTTACAGGACTTGACACTAAAGACATCCAGATTATAAAAAATCTATATTGGAATCAAACAGCCCACATGAAGAATGGACATATGGTGAGTGAAAACGTAACCATTTCTAGAGGGGTTAGACAGGGCTGTATTCTTTCGCCACTGCTTTTCAACCTGTACACGGAACAAATATTTCTAGAGGCACTGGAAGAGTACAACGAGGGCATCAAGATTAATGGCGTACCAATAAGTAATTTTCGATATGCAGATGATACTGTTATACTGGCCGATAATATCGAAGATTTACAGATGATGCTAAATAGAGTAAATACAATTGGCAACCAATTTGGACTGAAGATCAATAGAAAGAAAACTAAATTTATGGTGATCAGTAAAAAGAACATTCAACATATCGACCTGAATATTGAAGCCGAACGTATTGAAAGAGTACACCGATTTAAATATCTGGGATATACAGTAAATGATAAGTGGGACCCAGATGTAGAGATTAAGATCCGAATTGAAATAGCAAGATCCAAATTCATCAAAATGAGAAAGCTCTTAAGCAACCGCCACCTAAGCGTTAACCTCCGATGGCGCGCCACGAAATGCTACGTACTCTCTACGCTACTTTACGGAGTTGAAGGGTGGACGTTAACAGCAGCAACTATAAAGAAGTTAGCGGCTCTAGAAATGTGGCTGTATCGACGCATACTGAGAATACCTTGGACAGACAGAGTGACCAACACAGAGGTATTAAGACGAATGGGTAAAGAGATGGAATTGTTAACAACTGTTAAAAGGAGGAAAGCGTCATACCTGGGCCATGTGTTCCGTAATGATAAGTACAGTCTGCTACAGCTTATCGTGGAAGGCAAGATTGAAGGTAGAAGAGGTTTGGGTAGAAAGAAGAAATCCTGGCTGAGAAATTTGAGAGAATGGTTTCAAATACCAGAAGCCGCGAACATAATACATGCGGCACAAAACAGAGAAACCTATCATTTGATGGTCGCCAACCTTCGGTAGAAGACGGCACATAAAGAAGAAGAAGACGTCTCTTGATTTAAATGTAAAAATTTAATTCGTGAAAATTGCCAGTCAACAAACTTTTATAGCAGTCGAAAATATTGCCGACAAAATTTTCTCTCTTATTATATACGATGAAGTTTGATGATTGAAGACGACTGTGATGATAAATAAGGAGGAGATATACCCCTGAGAAAATAACTTCCCAATTGAAAATCTAGTTAAGAAACCGCAACATATTAACGATAAGGATAATAATAATCAAGACTCTGTTCAACCAATTGCACCAGTTTATTTCTTAGTCGAAGACACAAAAAAATCTCTTTCCGCTTAATGAGTTCCGTCCTGTATAATAGGAACCAATTAAAATCATTTTTCGCAAATTCTCTCAGTAGAACTAATTACCACTGAATATTACATTCGACGTTACCCAATTACCTAAAGATTTTCAATGAGGGAACGAACGGGGGCTGGCTTGTCGGGGAAAGAGGGTACTCGATGCGGTAGTTCCAGCTCGCGCGGGGAGGGGAGGGCGAAAGTACCATGTTAGTATATATACTTGAAAAACGATTTTCGAATCATCCAGTCCAGGCTTGTGCTCCGCATATTCCATCTAAAATGAAACTCCTGGTAAGTTGATGTGACGAAGACTACTAGTTTTTTTAAGTGAATAATCGCGTGGTAATTATCGAGTGACGTTAAACAGTTCTTGATTTTTTTCTAGATCTGATTTGGTTGTTGTTTATATTAAATGTTGTTGTAGGAAGTGAAAATAGTGATAATTAATACAGTTCTTCTTAGTTTAGCAATTTGGTACTTTCCAATCAAGGATGAGCTTTTTTTTAATGATCTCCTGTCAATTTTGTGGTTTTAGATATTCTAAATAAATTTTTAATAAAGATTTTTTAATCTTTACTCAAGATTTTCTATTTTATAACGGATATTTGTCCAGTAACTCATTTTTGCATATTTCTATTTTTATTATCTAGTATTTCTATGCTGAGTCCAAGGGTTTTTGGCCACAGAATATTTTTATTTGTGGTTGTTCTATATATTGCCATAATATTTCATATCTTTTGTTAGCAAAAGAACCTAAACATTGAATTTTTATTACTAAAATCTTTCTTCTTTCTTTCTAAGGTCTTTGATTATGACAACGTAATAAATCTCCTGATGTGATGTGAAATAATAGTTCCTGTATGTACTGCCGTCCTAACATGAAAGGTCCTATCTGCAAAATTTAGGTTTTGAGAAAATCGAGTTTTTGTTTCTTTTCATTATATAACGCTTGGTAATTTAAGAAACTTTTTATGTTTTATTTTAAATATTATGACGGAGAATAGAATTTAGTTGCTAGTCATAATTTTAATGTATTCTTTCCAGGTTAGTCGATTTTTGATTATATTGTCACTTAGGACAATTTAACTTAGTGTATATGAAGTACGTTTTTTTTATTTCTTACTGAAATTGTCCTAAATGAAACTGAAATTCCAATTAACTGAACACTTTTAATTTTATTATAATATGTTTTACACTTAATACACAATTTACATCGTAATATATGTAACAGAAATGATATGTATCGATAAAAATATTGAAATAATACTAATAATAATCATTTTTTTCCTTAAAAGCATATTCGTTAACCGGCAAATCTTCTCAAAATTATATCTCAAATTATATATCTCAATTAACTTCTCAAAATACGCGACATTGTTACACCCCGACATGTATTACGAATCTGGGGACTCGTTAGCCTACCCTTAACGTATCTCATAAAAATATCTTTTAAATCAATAAAATTGTTTTCAAATTCTATTTTGTAATAATTTCTTCTTTTAAAATGAAGACAAACATCTTTTAAGTAAACGCGAGAAATCAGCTTTTGTAACTTATATTTGGAGGTACAGTCAGTGAAGTTAAAAAGTAGCATTTTTATTAAATTAACTTTTGATGAATTGGTTTGTTTTACCGTTTCGAAAAAATCGTCAAAATCGTATACCTACTTTTTTTCTTTTGGGGGCAAGCTCAACTTGGCGATGAAATGAATCTGCTGCCATAAAAGTATGACCTGGCTCAAAAAATTTGATTATTATATTTTCTACAGCAATGATTCTATCATTGTCTTTTTCATAGCCCAATGTCGCCAAAAGAAATATCTTTTCACGCTTTTCATTTTACAAATACACACCTCTTCGGATTTCTTTGATGTTAGATAGTATTTGCAGGAATACACTCTTGGTAATGTTTGATTCTGAGATGTACTTCTTTTTTTCTCACATTATTTTACGCAGGTCAAAACAAACTGTTTTTGGTGTTCTTTTCCAATAGTCAGTATTGTGTATTAATGTCTTTTTGCCTAGTATACGAAATTTTTTCAGCGGAATTGAATTTGAATTTACGTGACTTTTTAATTTTATAAACTCTTATGTAACTCTCTCTTTTTTGTTTCTTTCTTTCGACAAATGGCTCTTCAATTTGTTTTGTTTTTCTTATTTTCCCAGTTTTTGTATACAGTTTACTCTTAGCTTTATCAACTGTTTTGTTTATAATTGTGAGCTGTAAAATGAATATCTCGAATGAAATCCTGAACGAAGTTAAATTCATTTTCTTCTGGTTCTATATCGGATATTATTCTCGAATTCATTGGACGGCCTAGGTATATAATCTGGATCATTCTCTATTTTGGCTAAATACCATAAGTTTACATCTATCGCTGTTCCGGCTAAGTGACGCTACATGGCTACTACCAATAAATATAGACGCATATGCGTCTATATTTTTTGCTACTACTACAAAAAATAATTACAATCAGTTATTGCTTATACCTAAGGTAACATTATTAAACTTACCCTTCATCCATTTCTCACAATATATATTTACTTAAAACACAAAAAACATGAGCGTACACCCAACATCTGACAATAACAAATACCTTTTAGAATTAATTATTTGAAGGTATGTTACAAACATGCTTTTGTCATACTATGCAAAATTGTCCTAACTGATGCCGTTCAGTATAAAATGCTACCTTAAATAGTCCTAACTGCATTTCTAAAGTTAAAACGGACAATTTTTCTTAGCATATGTGAGATAGGACAATTTATGTTAGTAAACATTACTTTTAAGTCAGTTAGGACAAACCATTTAGGTATATAATAAGGCACTTAAGACGCTTATAGGACAATTTCATTTTGTACATACATAAATAATATGTTTACGCATGCCATGAGCCAATAAAGTCATTTTACCAAATTTTGCAGTTAGGACCTTTCATGTTAGGACGGCAGTGTATATTAGAAATGGAAGGAAAGGCCGCATGTATTCTTGCAAAAATTTAACGGAAATCCTTGTACTTTTCGTACTTGATTTAAAATTTCGTTCAAGCAAATTATGTGTTATATTTACAAAAAATGGGAAATATTACACGAGATAAAATCAATTTACTACGTATGCTGTAGCTAATATGTTCTAGTAATGTACTCTATTTTTTCTACGACCTTTTAAAAAATAAGTTTCTGGTTATTTCTAATAAAAAATGTTAAAAATAATATTGTTAATAAAATTTATTAGAAAAAATAAATTAATTAATTCAATTTGTCGTGGTAGCAAGATATTTTTAACATATTTTTATTAGTGTGGTGGTAAACAGAATGTATTTATTGATTTTTTACGACCCAGGTAATATTTTACGGTAAAAAAAAAACCATATCATTAACCCAGGACATTTTGCTCATACTTGTAATTTTAAAATCACTCTACTTAATTTGTTTTGGCTCTTCAGATATGTTCAAAATATGATATTAACGTATTAATTTGAACATCGTTATTTTATTAGTTTTTTTGTTAAACTTATTTTAGATTTTTTTGTCATTAATTGTTTATGTGTAGCATTTTTGCATAATTCAAGTTAATTTGGCAATCACAGTATCAGATTATCGTTACCATGAAGATAATGCCCATGCAGTTGTGTTTACATTTATCAGTTCCGTTATCATTAGCATCCAATCTGACCTGTCCAGTGTTGGATACAGATATTTGGTTACCTTATGAATATCTTACGGATTAATTTTGTTTTAAATTGTCAAAAATCATCGTGTAGCTGCTCAAGTTAATATATATATTTTTCTTAAATTCATATTGAAAAAATACCGATTTTCTGTCATTACCAAGTTCCAGAACAATTGCCTCACACGTATGTTTGTCCAGTGTGGATATTTTTGTCGCGTGTCGTTAAAAGTCGTTAAAAATAGTCAATTTTTTAGTTCGTGGTTTTGATTTAAAAATAGTTCTTATCTGTTGTCGCTTTAAAATTTTATATTGTATTAAAAATTGGTTTGATGCATTGGTTGCAGCTTATTAGTGGTTGCTTAATTAGTAGAAATAAATTTACAAATAATCTAAAGGCTTCTAATTTTTAAATTAACATATATTTTGAAATTGTATTTGATGACGTACATTTAACCCCCAACCCTCAGAGGTGAAAAGTTTACAAGAAAAATTTTATTTTCAATTTTTTATCATCGTCATACGGCTTTCTGCGTAAAAAGTTGATTATAGACCTCAATTAGTTTCTTCCAGTTCTGTCAGTCTTGACCTTCCTGTAGCCAATCCTCAGCGATTCTTTTGACGTCGTCTGTCCATCGTGTAGGTGGTCCACCTCTGCTTCTTCTGTCTGCTCGTAGTTTCTACACTGTAATTGTTTGGGTACAGCGCCCGTCGTTCATTCTGGCCATATGGCCTGTCTTTATTTCTTTATTTCTAACACTGTCTCTGAGAGAGTCAGTCCAACTAGCGTTTCATTCTTCTTTGGGCCACTCTGAATTTGATTGCTGTAGCCTGGGTGTTTTGGCGTGTATTTCGTAAATCATGACTGGAAACACACATTGGTCGAACGTCATCTTTTTCTAATAGTTTGTCAATTTGTTATAATATTTAGAAATTCACTTTTAATAGGCAGTTTATATTTATGATTAATACTGCCAAAACAAGATAGTTGAAGATATTACGATAAAAAACTGTGACATAGACAACATCATAGAAATCTCATGGAAGGTGTAACAGAGAACAAGTGAATAATCAACGACTGGCGGCTAAAAAGAAGAAAGGAGTGGAAGGGTCACATAAAGAGAAAGGGGGAAAACCGACTAATAAAAATAACATGAAATAAATAACCACAGGGCCGACGCAATATACCAATGCCAAAAAAGATAGAGCCATGATCTGTATTTCCAATATAATGGCATGCGAAGATGTAATATGTACAAACCTATAAAGAAACCATCAAACCGCGATCTTTAAGTCAAAACTTCTAAAGTGATCTCTCTATTTTGACAGAGACAAGTAAACTTCCCGGTTAAGTTTTTAGCAATAGAAAAAACTAAGTCGAGAACTTTGATATAGTACTTTCATTTAACGTCCTTACGATATTTGGTAAGTTTGCTGCTTACACCACCACAAAAACTGAATCGTTGGTGTATTCTCGTGACCATTTGGCATATTTTCGTAAAATTTGACGTACTTTTTCCAGTGTTTCATCACGATGAAGCTAGGGTCTACAGTTAAACTCCTTAAACTAAGAAAAAGGGAAACAATGGCCATAGAAAAGTTCTCTCCTACCGAAGAAGGTAAAAACAGTTGTGTATGAAAGGTTTTATTACCCAGATTTTATTCCTATTATTAATTTCTAAACCAGAAAAAACGCTTGGTCGTTACATATTTTTGATCTACCATGAAGACATTACTAATTTCAAATATCATTGGAATAAGTAGGTATGTTGAATGGGCAAGCGCGTGGCAAAATGAATATTTGATGTATATGTGCTAATAGCAGGAAGATCCTCTAGAACTTGTGCAACCTGGTACAGAGTTCCAGAATTCTGGACTGTATATCATAAATAAATAGGAGTTGGACATACAATAAACAAATGGGCTGATGTACGATTGATCTATAATAAACGGCTTCCAGGAAAGAAAGGTTAAGCGAGCAGAAGTCAAATTGTATTAAAGAAAAAACTCTTCTCATAATAATATAATCCAATATAGAATCTGACGGGGAAATCTAATTAGAAAATAATAAGAATAAGGCCGCCCATATAGACATAGTTTTTACTATAGAACAATATTGTAAGAAGCTAGTAATTGTATTATAATGTAAAATTACGTATATTATAATGAAATTAATCTCGACCACTTAATACTAACGTTTCTACAAACGCTATGAACACATTCGCGAATCAACCACTAAGAAATATTAATTGCAGCAATTAAATATTGTTTGCCTTTAGTTTATTGGCTTGAAGTATAACAACTGTGGTGTAATAATAGTAATTGACTTCATGTTTGTTGTGTAGTTTTCTCTTTCATGTGGTGACATACGGTGGGCCCGTATAGCTATTTTTTTCTATACTAAAGGCGAAAGTGAAATTGGACCATCTCTTTAATGACCATAATGATTAGTTACGCGCCGAGAACTGCATGGTGTGGGTTTTCTATGCCACCGTAGACAAATAAACACTCGTATGCATGCATGGGTTGCCACACGGATATAAAAGCGATAAAGAACTAATATATACATGTAGTTTTCTTAAAAAAACGGTTGATTTTACCGAAAGTACAAGCTGATTATAGCCGCAAATGTCAAACATGGAACAAAAAATTTCTGTTTAGCAGTGTGGCCATGTTTTTATAATGTAGATGCTGTATGCTTCGAATATAAAAAGACAAAGCTTTAGAAAAGTACATTTTGTTTATATTATGTTATAAATTTTGCAATTTTTGATTTATATAAAATAAAAATGAGTAAATATTTGTTACTTTGGAGATTAATTGCAGTTAATTGTTAGAATTTTTTTTGGCAATTGCCTGTTGATAGATTAGGGAATATATTTGGCAATCGTCAAATCAGCAGTTGCCAGATTGCAACAGATGTTTGCAATTAATCTCGAAAGAGACACATATTTACTCGTTATTGTTTCATATAAATTAAAAATTGCAGAATTCATAAAATAGTATAATCAAAAAGTACTTTTTAAAAGCTTTCTCTCTTTATATTTGAAACATACAACATATGCATTAAAAAAAGATCCCAACACTGCCAAACCGAAATATTTTATTTCATGGTTGACATTGGCAGCTATATTCAGCTTGTGCGTTTGGTAAACTTAACCAAAAAAACTAAATATATTAAAATATACGATTAAAAATTTTAAGTCACCTAACTAATCAAATAAAACAATAATTTGATACTAGTTTTAATATACATCTGCTTTTACATCCAAATTATTTTCCCCAGCAGTTTACATAATAAAGTAGAAGAATTTTTATATATTTACATACAATATTGTTGAAAAATAACAGTTTGGGCTATTATAGAAAAATCTAGGGTTTAAAATATCCGACTAGACATTTGTTTTATAGATTATCGCAAAGCGTTCGACACAGAGTTAAATGGCAACACTTGTGGAAGATATTAAGAGAAGTAAGCGTACCACAATACTTAATTTCGCTTATAACTGAACCATATGAACACACAATTAGAATTCCGTTCAGAACAAGTTGACAGACAAGGATGTATACTGTATACAACTATTTAATATATATGAGAAGCATATTCTGAGAAAAGCGCTTGATGGCTGGGAAAATGGCATCTCAATAAATGGTCGAAAAATAAACAGCCTACGTTCTGCAGATAATACAAATTGTCAAGAAGAGTTAATTGATGTCATACGGCTGGTCAAATATTTGGTCTGCAGTTAAACATATCAAAGACAACGATCATAATAGTGGATAGACTCACAACAATCATCCACACATAACCATGATTGACCGGTTTGAAGTTGTGAGTTCATACTTACATCTGGGATCATTGATCGCAAACACATGGTCACAACAGAAAGAAATAAATCTTAGATGTGTTGTAGCAAAAGTTGCCGTGGGAAAGATGGCCAAAGTATGGACGGACTCTCAAATTTCACGAATTCTAAAAATGAGGTTGATCAACTGCTTAATATTCCCACTACTGACATATAGAAGTGAATCTTGGACCATACCAGAAGCGAAAAGAAGAAAGGTATACGTTACTGAAATGTTCTGTTGGAGAAGAATGTCACGAATTCCGTAGACCTACCACAGGACAAATAATTCAATTTTAAATATACTTAAGGTCAGCAAACTTCTCTACAAGAAAGTCCATCTCCAACATTTAAAATACTTTGGACGTGTTATTGGAGCAGACAGAAAAAATGGACTTATTATCCAAGGAAGATCCCAACAAGATCATCATCATCATTCTGGCTTTACCACCCTGCATGGGTCCTAGCTTCCCTAAGAATTTCTCTCCAGTCGTCCCTATCTATCGATGTTATCAAGGAACCTTGTTCTGGGTCTTTCTCTTTTTCTCTGATCAATGGGTCTATCAAGGAGCGTTTTTCTGCTGGGTCATTTGTTCTATCCGCATTACATGCCCTATCCACCTCAGACGTCCTATTTTAATATGTTTTACGATATCAGGTTTCTGGTATATTCTATAAAGTTCGAAGTTGAATCGTCTTTTCCACACTCTATTTCACTGCTCCATAGATTTGCCTTAGTACTTTTCTTTCGAAACATCCTAACAAGTTTTCATTATTTTTTGTTAGAGTCCAGGTCTCTGAAACATTGTTGTTTCGTACACTATTGTTTCGTATAGTTTTATTTTTGTATTTCTTGATATAATTGTGGATTTAAGGAGGGTATTGAGCCCAAAATAGCATCTGTTGGCGGTGCAAATTCTGCGATGTATCTCTGCGATAGTATTATTTTCAGTGTTAAGGAGCGCTCCAAGGTATACAAATTCATTCACTACTTCGAAAACGTCGTTTCCTATAACAAGTGGTCGTAGGATTTGTGGTTGCGTGCTTATTTTGATATACTTCGTTTTGTTGGTGTTTATTATTAAACCCAGTTTTGTAGCTGATTCTTTCAATGCTACATACGCGTCTCGTACAGCGTTTTCCGTTCTCCCAACAATATTGATATCATCAGCATAGGCCAGGATTTGCACTGATTTATTATATATTGTACCAGTGTTTGTGATTTGTGACATACGTATTGCTTTTGTCAGAGCCAGATTAAACAGTATACAGGAGAGAAGATCTCCCTGGCGCAGCCCGTTGTTTATTTTAAAAGGTTCAGACCGTTTCCCCTGAATTAGTACCCTACATTCAACTTTTTTAAGACTTAGTTTTGTTAAATTTACCAACTGATTTGGTAGTCCTAGTTCTTTCATTGCTTTGAATATTTCTCTTCTATTCTCAGAGTCATAGGCTGCTTTGTAGTCTATAAATATGTGATGAGTATCAATGCCAAATTCCAGTGTTTTTTCCAAAATTTGCTTCAGGGTTGCAATCTGATGAATTGTCGATTTACCACCTCTGAAACCATCTTCAACAAGATAGATCGACCAAATTACAGGAGCGTACAAAGACCTATGCATGAGTTAAAAGAAATGACCAGAGACAGAGATCTTTGGAGACAGAAAATACACGACATCAGGATGACCACTACACTCCTTCGGGAGGGTCACGACTGAAGAGAGATGGAATTTGGGCTTTATTATTAAATTTGCTGAGATAAAAAGGCAGAAGAAAAAAAATCATCATCTTCATTGCACTTTAGCTTTTTTAAAAATTGAAAATGTTTAATTGATAGATTTTAGCAGATTAAAAACATATAGCATTACCAAAAGAAAATAAGTAAATTAAAAGTGGCGTCCTACCATGGTGGAACCAATATTGCATCCGACTGAGCCTCAAATTGCTCTGATTATTAATTTCTATCTATCTATTCATGCAACTTTAGGAAATGTCCTGGTAAGACACCCCCAAAAAAGTGTACGTCAAATTAATTATGTGTGGCTTTCTCCGCTGCTTTACAACTGTATCATTTATCATTGTATAATGTTAGTAATTTGACAGTAGGTTTCACTTGCATTGCAGAAATACCACACATGTAAATTTAGCAAAAAAGAACTTAATTGAGAAAATAATGCCCATTTGTAGAATGATTGAAAATGTCTCAAAGCAATTTTTATAATTAAATAATTTAGTAACACAGATATTAATTATATCATATTTGTACACGTTAAGGAGAAATTCAGTTTGGAATACCACACACATAAATTTAGCAAAAAAGAACGTAATCGAGAAAATAATAACTAATTGTAGAATGATTGAAAATGTCGTAAAGAAATTCTTATAATTAAATTATTCAGTAACACAGATATTAATTATATCATATTTGTACATGTTAAGGAGAAATTCAGTTTGGAATATTACAAAACATAAATAATTTATCATAAGCATAATTTATAACCCAAATACTAATTGGATTTTCAATTTAAGGCTTCCTCATTTGCTTCAACCACCTCTTTAATCACGAGGCGTGAATAATTGCTATTGCAGATATAATTATTATTTACATTCGAACTAATTACTAAAATTAGAAATTGGCAAATAATTAATAATAGTAATAGGCTATCAAGTTTTATAGCAGAAGATCTTTCGACATCAAAAAGCAAAGTTGTTCAGAAACATAACCCACAATTACTTATTAGACACTGAGTTTTTTATTATACATTTGTTTTTAAAATTAGATTTTTGCCTTTATTTTACTGGCTTCTTATTATTAAATTACTACCAAAGAATTTGGATAAAGGATTAACTGAAAAAAAGAGGCATGCTTCTTTAAAAACATAAATTTAAGATACATACATAAGAAACCTGTCTTGTGATTATTCAGTAGGTTCGTTCTTGATTTGACCATTCTCTGTCAGAATTTCTTATAATATATTTTCATTTATTTAAAGTTATATGTCGCTGCAGATCATTTCTGCACGCCATTTGATTTTACATGAATAGTATGTCCTCATATTTATTAAGATTACTACACAGATTCCAGAACTATACGTTTCTCATATGAAGAAACTAAGGGGGAATCCCTAAACTGCTCTATTTTTTTTTAAATCTGTTACTTATAATTACAAAAGAATATGACAGTTATACAAATCCCTCCAGTGTCTTCAGTGGCTTTTTTATCTTTGTTTAATCTTTGCTTGTCATATTTTCCAATCTATTTTTGTTCACTAAGAGCCTAATTCATTACCTTTATAAATAAATATACTTCTTTTTCTTTTTATGTAGACAATACTCTGTCTATGTTTCAATGTGCGTCAAGTAAGTTGTCGTTTCATCGTTTTCGTGGTCTTTCTACTGATCGTCTTCCTATTGGGGTGCCGTCTCCTTAATGTTTTCCATCTTGCATCTATGTCGTATATCTGTACTTCTAGCTCTGTACCATAGTGTTTTACCATCAATTTTTCTAAGTGTTTTCATTTCTGCTGTTTCTAACATCCTTTTTGTCCTCTCTGTCAGGCGTGTTTCTGACGCGTATGTCATTATTGGTCCGATGACTCTTTTGTGAATTCTGTCTTTAATTTTTTACCCGATATTTTTATTTCTCCATATTGTTTCATTCAGGCAACCTGCGGCTCTGTTTTCTCTATTCACTTGATCTTCCACTTATTTTCCGAGCCTTCCGTAGCTAAAAAATGTAATGCCTAGATATTTAAACTATATCACTTGTTCTATTATCTGACCTTCCAGCTCCAATTTACATCTTAGTAAATTTGCTGTTATAACCATGCATTTTTTCTTTTTGGGGAAATTAACATGTTAAATTTTCTGATGGTTATATTGAATTGGTGCAGCATACGTTGTAAATCGTCTTCACTTTAAGAGAGTAGTATTGCGTCGTCTGCATAGCTGATTATTTTAAGTTATTTTTCTCCCATTTGGTATCCTTTTTTAGTTCTTACTTTTTTTATTATTTCATCCATAATCAGGTTGAACAATAGAGGAGTCAGGGAATCTCCCTGTCTTATCCCATTGCCAGCTTGGACAGGGTCGGTTAGTTCTTCTTCCACTTTTACTTTTATTGTGTTGTTTTGGTAGATATTTTCGATGGTTTTGATTATTCCTAGAGGTATTTCAATAACGTCCTTTAATTTGACCCGGTCAAATACCTTCTTACAGTCTACGAAACATAGATATGCTGGTTTGTTGTATTCTAATGATTTCTCTTGAATTTGCCTCATTATTAATATAGGGTGCACGATCTTCCAGACCTAAAACCTGGTTGAACCTGCATTTCCGATGTACTTATTTTCTCTTTTAAATAAAATTGTTAATGTTTTGCGCCACATTTAATTTTGATATCAATAAAAATCATATTCAAGCGTATTAAAAGACAATTTGTAGTAAACCTCGTAGTCTATTTTATAGATCCATCACCACAACTTTTATTTATAGACATAAATATTGACGCAAGCTCGAATTATTACATTATTCATGATATCTAAGAGATATTTTAATTATGTTTTTAGAAATTAGATAAAAACAACTCCATATAAGTCTGCACGTTAATTTTAGGTTCCTCATACCTAGCTATTTGTCGACTTTCACTCTTATGCATATCCGTTCTCAATAAATCATGCAATCGAACTTTTTCTGTCGATTAGTGGAACTCCAGGAAGTGACAAGATGATAGTCGGTTTCATATCATGTGTGTTTATGTAATATTCTAGTTTATGTATTGATTGATTTCTTTCTGTATTTTAGAATATATTTTTTATTGTTTACTACGACAGTAATGAAATGTAACTACAGATTTTAATGACTTTGATAGGTTAGCTGTCAAGTGTTTTATTTTTACAGTGCTTTAAACATTTTTTTATTAGTACCCCATTTTTGTTATAGTAAGTACGCCGTAGCGTGTTTAAATTCAACTTTCAAAAACGCGCGTGTTTTAAAGTTACCATGGCAACATCAACAGTTTCAAATATTTATCTGACCTGACAGAAGTACATAACTTGTAACGTCAAATAAATAAAATGTCAATGAAATATTATTAACAAATATTTCAAAAGCTTTATTCAAATATTTGGAAATCTTAGTCTTTTAAATAAATGTGAAAAGTACAGTTGGTATTGTTTGAAATATTTATACTTCCGTTTTTTTTTAAATCAGAGGAAATACTGTTCAAATTAATACTACCGACATTCTCGGAAGCCAATGGGGTTGTACTTCTATTAATGGCGCTCCCAATAATGTTTGAAACATTCCGTTTTTAAGCAATATACAACCAGTAATAACAATTAATCTGATGTGACAGATTGGAAATTAATTTTTGTTTTTCTCATTTCCATAATAACGAAAGGGAGATTGATTTACATCACAAATTCAACCATTTTAGATTATTAGCTCTTATTTCAATTTTTTGTAGTAATAATACATGATTTCAAAGCGCACCAAAAAAAAATAGCGTAAAGTACTCGTGGATAACTGGTGTTTAAAACACTTGCTTTATTGTCTCGAAAAATCGCGCGTGTTTTAAAGACCTCAATATCCACTTATACTTTAATATACTATATTTTTCACCATAATATTTGTTTATTTTAGTTTAGATACGGTAACCATTTTTATCAAATTTAAACCGCTACTATGTAACCGCAATCTTTCCTTCAATCTCCGCTACAGAGTGGTTAAAATCTATGTATGGTTCATATTGTTATACGGCATATTGTTATGCGGCAAATCTTATATGTACCACTGGTGTTACTGGATGATTACGCCCACCGAGCAACATCCATCCTTTGGGCCAGAGGCCCTCTGGCTAGATTATATTGCTCTCCGGGCGTAATTACATCCTTGGTACATAAATAACTAATATTGGTCTAGTCACATACGCTTTATATAAATATAGACAATTTGCTTCTAGTTAATCGAACTTATTAATTTTGTATTATAATTTTTAATGGTTCTTGTTAATAATGTATTGTCTTAGTCGGAACACAAACATAATAGTGTCTGTCATTAATTGTATTGACTATTCTGCAAACTGTATAGAATTTGATTTTCATATTTCATCTGTCCAAATTACTATATTTTTAAAAGTTCCAGTAAGTTCATGAAAATTATGTATATTACAATACGAGCTTGCTTTGAAAGGTCACTTTTCACAAATCGTTTGTTAAAAATATTAACCGTTTTCTTTCTATCTGACTATTTATTTTTTGTTCCAGGGTTATTCAGCGTTCTGCGCACTCTTATTGTTGGCGAACGCTGAAGACAAGAAGTCATCGGCCACAGACACGAAATCAGCAGAATCTCAAACCAAGGAAAAACGCGGTTTGGATCTGGGATACGGTGGCGGTGGGCATGACTTCGGTGGCGGCGGGCACGACTTTGGCGGCGGCGGAGATTTCGGAGGTGGTGATTACGGCGGACATGATTTCGGAGGTACGTTTGACACTAAGGGCCATTACTTTAGCCTTACAATGCTGTAGTTTTGAGGAGAAGTTCTTTAGTCGATATTTAGTTATACATAGCCCAAACATCTTATGCTTTTCATACACAATGAATGAACATACAACTTATATAATTGTACTAATGTTTTACTTTTTTCGGCTTTCCTGATATTATTATTAATGAATTAGAATTTTCTTTAGATGTTATTCTTAGAAAATTATGTAAATTGTGTTAATCTTTGGGTTAACATCTCACTTTTTAAATTTTATGAACTTTAGGATATCTACTTTATTGCTACATGCTATATAGTATTCTCTTCTTTACAAAGATCTGAAGATTCTTCATAAGCTTTCGTTTGCGGTTTTCACTCAATAATACTTTTTTTCCTTCTTTCAGTTTCTTATTTATATCAATAAAATTTTACAGTAGAATTATTTCCTTCATTTTCAAATTCATGCAAATATTTTAAATTTTTTATCATTATCCAGCCTTTATTTATCACGTCCATTGCTGGACATATGCCTCCCTTAAACTCCTCCATTCTTTACGATTTTGTGCTCTTTGTTGACAATTTTTGGTGATGTCAGCCCAACTTGTAGATGGTCTTCCTCTACTAAGTTTGTCTGCTCTTGGCCTCCAATTTGTAATTTTGCTCGTTCATCGTGAGTCATGCATTTTCGCTACATGGTCTGCCCAATTTCATTTCAGTTCCGCTATGCGTTTCACAACATCAGCAATACCCGTCCTTCTTCACAGATCTTCGTTTCTTATTCGGTCCTGCAACGTCACTCCCAGTATAGACCATTCCATTCGTCTTTGTCTCTGTGCCATTCTCAATTTCGAAGCTCTTGGTTAGAGTCATAGTTTCCGCCCCATAAGTCATGATCGGTAATACGGATTGGTTAAATA
Source organism: Diabrotica undecimpunctata (assembly GCF_040954645.1). Classification (NCBI taxonomy): domain Eukaryota; kingdom Metazoa; phylum Arthropoda; class Insecta; order Coleoptera; family Chrysomelidae; genus Diabrotica; species Diabrotica undecimpunctata. Next base: position 23,846,978 of record NC_092803.1, on the reverse strand, counting down.
CTTTTCTTGGTTAATTGGTATGTTGGTCCTAAGTGTGTCTCGCAGTTTTCCAAAGGCTGCCCATGCTAAAGTCCTTGGATTTCGCATGTTTGGTTATCCCTGCTGATTCTTATTTCATGACCCAAATACGTATATTTCTCCACCAGTTCCACCACTTAATTATGATTTGTTAAATGGTTATTGGGGACCATATTTGTCATAAACTTAGTTTGGGTAAAGTTCATTCTGAGGCCCACCTTCGAACATGCAAAGTCCAATTCATTTAACATATATATGTATATATATATATATATATATATATATATATATGACTTCTTCTAAATTATCTGTGATAAGGACACTGTCATCTACGAAACGGAGATGGTTAAGCTTTTCGTCGTGTATTGTTATTCCTCTGTGGTCCCAATTGACTATCTTAAAGACATAATCTAATGCCGTTATGAATAATTTCGCTGACAATAATATATCTCCTTGCCTTATCCCACGTTTTATTTTTATTGGCCGGGTTTTATCGTGTATTTTAAGAGTCATAGTAGCATTTTTGTAAATATTGTAAATAAGTTCACTTTACTCATGGTCAATTCTGCTGTCATTCATTGCTTCTATAAGGCTGTCTGACAAGACCTCTTGTCTCACTCACAGGTGAAGAAGAGGACCTCTTTTATATTAATTATAAATTAATAATGTAGGTTTTTCTGGAATTGCTATGGTCCGTGTAATACTTCTGCAAAACTCAGCCTTAATTAATTGAATACCTATAAAAAGCCATTGTTGATGGTTGTTATATTAAAGTAAAATTTAGTAAACAAAAGAATGGAAATGAAGTGAAAAACAAAAACATAAAAAACAAGATAGTTGAAAAAGAAGGAAAAACGATAGGTTTTAGACAGGACCTAAACGTTGAAAAATATCTGGAAGTTTCAAACATACACAGTATGAAAATTAAGTGTTTTTTGCAATTGTTTCGGAAAAAAGGAAAAATATTAAAGAAAAAGAACACTTTTGCTTATAAACTCTATAATAATGGAATATTCCACATATATTTGTAAGAAAAAATAGGAATAAATATTTATTGAAAGAAGTTTTCAAACTGGAACACCACTGAAAGTCATATACTTTCACCATCACATACTTTACATTACTTTAAAATATACCAAAAAACATAATGGTCCGCCTTGTATATATTTCTTAATATTTACTAATATCAGGCTGCTGTTCAGGTTTATTTTTTCTAGGTGGTTATGACCATGGACACCATGAGAAAACAGTCACGGTGGTCAAGAAAGTAGCAGTACCTTACCCTGTTACCAAGGAAGTACCAGTTCCTGTAGAAAAATTAGTCCATGTCCCCGTCAAGGTTCACGTTCCACAGCCATACCCAGTTGAGAAAAAGGTAAGAAATAATTTTCTATGAAAAGCGAAAAATTTTAAGTAAAAAATTACCAATTTTTATGCTGTTTGATTTAGTACTTAATAATTTGTGAGTTTAATATACAAATAGTAAACAGTCTTTCTACTCATTCAAGTCTTTAATAATTCAAAACAGTCAATTTAATATAACCCAGTACTATTTTTTAAGTTTAACTTTGACTATTGATATCAATAAATTTAAGAGATAATGAATATCTTACATTTTAGGTACCATATCCTGTGAAAGTTCCAGTGAAAGTGTCAGTACCAATACACAAGCCTGTTCCTGTGGAGAAAACCGTACCCTATCCAGTGAAAGTCCACGTAGACAGACCCTACCCAGTCAAAGTTTTAGTACCACAACCCTACCCAGTCGAGAAGCATGTAGCAGTACCATACAAAGTCATAGTTCCTCAACCTTATCCAGTAGAAAAGGAAGTCCCATATCCAGTGAAGGTGCCAGTACATGTTCCCAAGCCTTACCCAGTAGAAAAGATCGTACCATATCCAGTGAAAGTGCATGTTGACAGGCCATATCCAGTACATGTACCCAAGCCAGTACCCTACCCAGTAGAAAAGAAGATACCATACCCAGTCTTCAAGCCCGTCCCAGTCCCTGTCAAAGTACCAGTAGAAAGGCCAATTCCTTACCCAGTTGAGAAACCCCAACCTTACCCAGTTAAAGTACCAGTTCCAGCACCTTACCCAGTAGAAAAGAAAATTCCCTACCCTGTTGAAAAGCCAGTACCATATCCAGTCAAAATCCCCATCTTTAATCCAGTACCATACACCGTTATAAAGAAAGTACCACACATCGTTGAGAAACCAGTTCCAGTTCCAGTAAAGGTTCCCATTCCAGTTCCAGTTAAAGAACACCATCACGAAGAAAGCAGTGGGGGACACGATTTCGGTGGTCAAGATTACGGAGGACACGATTTTGGAGGACATGACTTCGGAGGTGGACACGAATTGGGAGGACACGATTTTGGAGGTGGAGACATCGGAGGGGGAGACCACGGAGAAGATCTAGGAGGTCACGGTTACCATTAGTGATATAGTCTATTAGTTATAATTTTATTTTGTACTGTTTCTGTCAGTATTACTGTACGCTTCTTGTGATTTTTGTTATAAATTGTATATAAAGTTATATTTATGAAACAATCAGACTTTAAATTACTCTTATCATGAATACCCATCTCCCTTTGTCCAATTCTAAACTTAAAACTTCAGAATTTCTATCTTCCGAGAATTTAGGCAGCTTTAATCGTTTTGTATTCTTTCCGACCACCAGCTTCTATCTTTATTTTAAATACGTTTCTGGCTAAAAAAAACCTAAGAACTTGTTTTTTTTTTTTTTTTAGTTTTTTGATGACTTTTCTTTTTTAAAATCTTAATGGTTTATTTTAATTTATACGATTTTTTTCTCGACAATCGTTTAAGTTGCCTGCTCAAAGACATTCCTCCATTCCGATCAGTTATGCTTATTATTTTTTCAATTGATTATAATTAGAATTTTTAGGTCTTAGGCATCTGTTAAGTCATTGTGTTGGGTATTTCGTTTTCCAGACCCATTTCCCATGGCCAATCTAACGCAGTCGCCATTTTTTACAATGGTAAGGATTTTTGGTTCTTCACAAGCTATGTAAAGTTCGAAATCGTCTGCGCTCGACGCTATTGACGTTAAGGCCTTTATATATGTTCCATCAAAAATTTTTGTTCAGGATATGCAACAGTTTTTTTCTTTTTGTAGCAATGATTATTTTTGGCCACTGATCATCTCTCATCTACTTCTAGTGATACATCAATGTCATCTACAAACGCTAAAATTTTTACAGTTTTTGTATACTGTTCCTATGGTTTTGACTGTTGATTCTCTAATTATTGAAGCGGCGTTGTATTACTTTTTTTCCTACAGTAAAATGCTGAGCGTTTCTTGACATCGATTCACTACTCTCGATAAAGATCGAGATCTCATCGTTTCTATTCAGGTTTATGTCCTCCTGGACTTATTCTTTCCTTCAGTTTTCTTGGGCTACTAGTTGCTCCATATTATCAACACGTGTCATATGTCCAAACAATGTTAATATTTTTGAATATATGGAATTGAAAAGACGTTGAGCATTGTGAATCTCAGCAAGAACAGATGTATTTGTTCTTCTGCCTTTTTAAGGAATTCGAAGCATTCTTTTCCAACACCACAACTAGCGTTCGTATAAGATTAATCTTAGTGTTTTTGATATGTGTGGAGAGTTGAGATTAGACATAGCGCTTCTACTTTCTATCCAGCAATGTTCTGAATTTACGTGCTGTTTTTGTTGGTTCTATCGACAATAATCACTTTTGTTCGATTTTTATTAATTTATCTTGTTTTTATTAATTTTATTAATGTCAAAAAGAATAGGATAGTTCGTTTTTATCATAGATTGTTTCAATTCTTTTTAAATTCGGATATTACTGTGAACTTTAAATATCTCTCTTATTAGAGCTATTTGTTGAGTTGATATATTGCATTCTTTTAATGCTTGAATTAACCATTTTCCATTAAATTTTTAATAATAATAATATCCGTCAGTTTTTTTCAAAATCTATTTAAGGGCAAGTGTCTGGTCTATACCCGATTTTGGCCGCAGAAACTGCGCTGCTATCATCCAACTACTTGTTCGGCATTCTTCTTCTTCTTTTGGTGCCTATCGTTTCGAATATTAGCGATCATTCTGGCTATAATTATTTTATTAACTGATGTTCGGCATATTGTCTCAATACTTTCTTCTGATTCATTTACTTGGTATTAAAATTTCCCTTCAATATTTTGATCCATATGCTTAATATATTTCTTTGTTCTGTCAAAATGTAAACCTCGTTATCCGTATATTCTCACGGCTATATTGAGTTTGTTTGTCACAGGGTGGGACCGCTCAGTGGTAGTGTTTACCATTTCAGTAAATTTTAGAACCAGGATAGTAAGTCTTCTTCCCGTTTTCGTTTTTCCATTTATCTTAAGAATATATTTGATGAATCTGTAACATTTTTAATTTCTGGTGATGTGTCACAGATATTCTAGCTTTTGAGTTTTGATGACTATCGGATTTTCACATTCCTTTCCCTTTCTATAAAGGACCCAACACTTTGAGGTCCTTTGACTACACAGAAACTTTGTCAACTTAACATATATGTAGCGTGTACCATTTCACAAGCGTCGAGCTGAGTTATAGTTGCCACAGTTAATGTATATGGTAGTATTTTGTTTAACATAACTGTGAAATGTATCGCTTTTCAGTAGACGGACTTTGTTTTTAATGATGTGTCTCGGTTCCCGAAAATAAGTCCCATCCTATCAAATTCCGCTTTTGCTTTTATTAATCCGGGTTTAATTTCTGTTAAGTGATTCCCTTGGATATTTAAATTGCTAGCAAGATTGTTTTTTTTTTTAATTTAAGTTCTTCCTTTTTATTATTTTTATAAATATAATTCCTCAATATACTGATACGCCACTAAGTTCATTCTTTAAGTTTTTAAACTGCTTGTCGCTAATTTGAGAAACCGTGACGCAGTCACATCTTCAGGGATTGGAATTCTATAGAACTTAAACCCTTTAGACACACTACATTTTCTAATTTTTGAGCCTAAATTAATTGCACTATAGTTTTTTTAAACACTTTCGATAAATAAAGAGATCTCAATGAGGAGAAAGTTGGTTTGGTCGATAGCGACTAATTTTAGGAATTAGAGAAAGCTTTAGCCATACGTTACTTGAATTTCCTAAAGAAGTAAAAGCCAACTATTCACGTGGGTTCAAAATAAGTCCGGAAATGGATAAATTGATTTATTTTAAGATTATTTATGTTTTTCCTCTGTCAATATTTTTTTCAGACAAGTTTTCAGATAGTTTTTCACAAATAACACAAAAATTAAGTACTTTGCCGAAAAAATACTCGTAGTAAAAATATAGCTTATAAAAAAAAACAAAAAAAAATGGTGTTTTATGAAGTCTGTAGACCCAATTAAATATTTCGATTGTTTCAAACAATTTTCAAGAAAAACTTTTATTGACGAAAAAATCGTGAGAATCGCCCTCTAATTAGCACCAAAAATAAAATTAATTGTTACCGCTTTAAAATTTACTTTATTTATGTATTGTTTATATGTTCTGTAAGTTTTATCCGTTCAAAGTGACTATTTTTAAAAAACTTTGGTTTTAAAGTAAAAAAAAATTTAAATTTTGAAAACAATGCCTGTTTTTCAAAATATCTTAAAAAGTATTAGTGATACGAAAAATTTCCAGTGGTAAAAAAAATAGGTTTTACTTTTCTGAGCATTACGGTCTTTTTTTTGTTCTGTAAGACAAAAATTGGTTAAGATCTCACTGTTCAAATTTTGCATGCACTGGTATTAGTGACTCATTCAAGGCTTTTCAACTACAACCCTTTCAAAAATAAGGATTTAAAAATGCATTTAAAAGATCTTATTGCCAATGAAAAAACCTACAAAATGGTTTTTTTTCATGAACTTCGTAGCTTAAAAGCTGACCATCAGTAAAAAACCAATCACATATTTTAGGAGATCTGTATCTGTAAATCAGAACGCGTAAACAGGAGCATTATAAGATACACATAATGTGCTATTAAGGCACAAACATACTTTCATCCATCCTTACAAACTAATAAGGGTCGTTTTTAAGTTGAAATAAACTAAATTCATAACATTTTGATTAAAAGACTTGTTGTATTTATAGTTTCAACGAAAAAAAAATACTACAAATATTCGAATTCTTCGCAAGAGGTGATTTTTATAAGTATAACTTATGTATAACCCTTAAAAAATAAAAAGAAACCAACGGCACAAGTCCAATTTTGAAGTGGAGGGTAAGTATAATCTAAATCCAAATTTTCATGTAAATCAGTGGAGACAAGGTATTTAATCACATTGTTTTAATTATAACTATCCTAGGGGTAAGATTTAGGGGTTAAACTGTGATAAAATATTACCCGCTTTAATTTACAATTATACGAATTTTTTATAGTGGGGTAGTTTTCACCCCTAAAAAATAAAAAGCAATCAAGGAAACAAGTCCAAAAGTGAAATGGAGGGTAAGCAGAGAATCACTTTTGCCGTGGTTCGCTTAGGGGTTAGGGGTGAGCCCAGCTTCCTCTCGCGGTATAAGTCAATGTTTTTCTAAATATAATAATCTTAGTGTATTTTTATTAAGAAATAATACATCGTCGTATATTATATCATTTTTCAAGCTAAAAATAGATTTATTCTTAAGTCATACAATGAATATCCAGAGATTTCCATTTCGTAAATCCAAACGTCAAATAAACTTAATTTGAAAGTAAAATTGTGGCTTATTACCAACAAAATAATAAATAACAGAGAAACATCATCTACAATTATACATAATAAATATACAAAACACAGTACTTAATAATATAACACCTTAATTAACACATCGTCCCTACCATTTCCAACTATCGAATGTGAAAAATCGGGTTTTTCAGATTCGATACCTTGTCCTTGCATTAGACGTGATACACCTTGTAGCAAAATATCAAAATTGTATCTTGATAAGGAACGCGGGAAATATCTTGATTAAACTATCGAATATGAACATTTTGTTATTTTGTTTTGGTTAAAATATCGAATATACTGCAAACTGACGAAAATGGAATATTCGATACTTTTGTTTTGTGTAAATATAACTAAAGGCATATTTGTACAACGCAAAATGACGAACGTGTCACATTTATGAAATTTCACAAGCCGAAAAATGACCTTTGCAAAGTTTGTGTCATTTATGATGGTAGTCCAGATGACGAAAAGGTTTTAAGCCGCGAAGCCCATCACAAACATCTCGAAAGAAAAGATGCACCGAGAAAAAAAAAAGGAAGAAGATCTGAAATCTGTTTTGTCAATGCCTAAAGGAGCTGCAGGAACTTTTTTTATGTGAGAAAACTTGCCAATTATAATTTGACCATTTATAATTTAGGAGACGGGAGTTTCCAATGTTTCATATGGGATGAAACCGAGGGAAAACGCGGTAGTACTGAAATTGCTACATGTATATTTAAATACATCATGTCTTACCCTAATATTGAACATTTGAAAATAATGTCCGACAACTGCGGTAAACAACAGAAAAACTTTGCTTTCTTTGCCATGTGTCAATATGTTGTTAATTGTCATCCAAATTTAAAAACAATTGACCATGTGTTTTTTGTACCGGGTCACTCAGAAATGGAAATCGATTCTGTCCATTCAAAAATTCAATTCAAGTCAAAAAAATCTCCTGTATACACCCTTGAAGGATGGGAACAAATCATAAGACTTGAACGCACTAAGCCATGCCCGTTTGAAGTGACATACCTACTTCATGACGACTTCTTAGATTTTAATCAAAGAAGAGTGACATTTGCACTAGAAAATAAAATAAGACCAAAGAACAAGCAAAAACAATATGAAAAGGAAAATGAAGTAAAAGATGAAGAGCAAACAAGTAATGAAAATACTAATTTTAAATATAGTGATGGTATATGGTACCAGTATCGGAAAAATGAAAATAACAAACTTTTCATGAAGACTAGCATTGACGAAAACTTTTTATCTCTTGAAACCAAACAAAAAAGAGGCAAACAAAATTGTGTAAACCCCGTTAAAGCATACAAAGAAAGGCTCCCAATCACGGATGCAAAAAAAACCTTTTGTCACTATGTGAACAAAACTTAATACTTAGGTCATACCACCAATATTACCAGTCTTTACCAACATCTAGTACTGCTAGAGATTGTCTTCCAGAACCTGAGACATATGAAGACAATGATAACGTTTAATTCAAAATTTAAAACTTTTAATTTACCATTATTTTACAAAAATTGAGGGTCATGACGAGTACTTGAGGTATCTACAGGACGTGAAGTTCCATAATTAATGTATTGTGATTATTTTTAACTAAATGTTTTTTACGTTTTTAATAACATTAATTTTCTAGTCATACATACTTTCATAAAACTACTTTTAATAATTTCTTTAAATATAATTTTCCCATTTTATCCTACAACTTCAATGTTTAATTAAATGATTTGTAATAAACTTTGTAAGAACATTAAAATTATGTTAATTTTCCTCCTTTTAAATTAAGAATATGAATGTGTTAAAATTAGACCAACATGAACTGTCAAAAATGCCACATTTGCAATCTTGAAACATTGCACCAAAACAAATCGTTGATTAACACAGAAAGCAAAGTAACAAATGTGATTTTTTGGAAAGACAAAAACGGTAAGCAATTTAATTGTTTTATCAATCTAACAAGGATTAAACATTAAATAAAAAAAACTTACAAATGTTTCCATTTGTTAAGGCGTTGATTTAGGATTCTCTAAAAAAAGTTATCTTCCTCTCCTGAAAAGTACTATTTTTCACATTCGATAGTTGGAAATGGTAGGGACGACATAATACATAAACACATAATAAATAAACAAGCAAAATAATCAGGTTTGATATCATACTGAGGGTACAAAGACCACCCTCACAATTTTCAACTAAAAGCATGGCTATTTTCCTACAAGATCAATGCCGAGTAAGTCACCCGTCAATTTGAAAACAACCGTCAAAAAATTGTGTTTATAAAAACAACTCCCTAATTTAAAATAATCTTTGTTGAAAACGATATCAGGAGTGAAAATCGAAACGTCACATAAATATAAAATATAATTTTCATTACAATAATTTCATTACTACTTCATTACACAAAAATGTAATCTTAGCTTTACCGCATAACAAACAAAAGTCATTAAAGAAAAGAACCAAGTTCTGAAGTATTTTATGCTATGTGATTTCCAAGTTTTGCTTAATGGAACCTTTCTACAGATTACTTGCTGTCAGCATGCACTTGCTGTGGCCTGGTTCCATTCTGCAAATAATTTTTAACCACTGTTCAAAGCGATACCATGAATAGAGCAAAAAAGTTTATTTTATAGGTTGGTTCTTTTCTGCAAAATGTCGTCCAATTAGCAATATAATTTTTATAAAATTATATAGATTGTCATATCAAGAAAATGCTTACCTCGTTACTAACTCGTGACAGGAGCATATAAAACAGACTGTATCCGAATTTCATAAAAGACTAAACTTATTAAAAACACTGGTTAATAGAAATCAGATCAGGTGATCAGATGAAACAACATTATTGAGAGTATATCGAACGTTAGGAAGGTCTAAAATAGATTACGGGTCAATTACATATGTCTTAGCCTCAACAACAACACTTAAAAAGCTTGAAACTGTACACAATCTTGGCATTACAATTGCTCGTGGAGCATTCCAGAGAACTCCCATAGAAAGCTTTCTGAGTGAAGCCGGTGAGCCACCCTTTCTTTACTAACTTCTATTGCCTCAGATCCAAGTAATGTATGACAATACCTTTAACGATAAGTAGATGAACGACTTTAATAAGGGGTCTAACACAACAAAACATTACTATTAAAGAATTTGAATCTACTGTTCTGAATTAAATATTCAATTTCCATTAGTTTTTCCTGTAAACTCTGACAATTTGCCTCCATGGACTATTGGTGAACCAAAAATTAATGTATCAATAAACTTAAATCTTAAGGATCAAACAAATCCAGCAATCTTTAAAGCAGAGCTTGAACTAGCAGTACAAAGACTGGTTTAAAATATTGACCGACGCATCAAAAACCGAACAGGGAGTTGGTGTACTTTTTGCATTATTTTTTTTGTGTCATTCTTTCCGACTGCCTCAGAGCAATAATTAAAGCCATGAAAAATCTCTACCCGAAACATTCCATAAAGAAAATGATAAAATTGGAACATTTTAAAGCCCACTTGGTATCGAAGGCAATGATTTAGCAGGTGTAAGTGATCGGTAACGACCAATCAAAGGTCGGATACCTGAGTGTGGCAAGTGATTTACAACCTTTTTTCAAAAATAAAGTGGTAAGTGCGTGAAACTGGGATCAAAACAGATTATGAGTAACATTTTACCGTGGCAACAAATAGCCACAAGCAGAAGATCTCAAGTATTCATGTGTGAGACTAGGCCATATACACGCACGCCTATTCTTAAACAGCGAAGCTCCAAAGTGTTCAATTTGTAATGTAGGCAGTATAGACCATTTTCAAATTGACTGTCCCAAATATACCATCAAACGGTACTTGGAAATAATTTTACCTACAGAAAAGTAATAAGGTATCTATCTAGTATAAATATGTTGTATTAAACTTAATCATGTAGGTAGATAGATACTGTTAATCACATTTAAATACACTTACCTTAAATATGGAATATTGGCAGGAATATGATACTTGGACCCTGGATCAAAGTCGATTTCGGACCTCAGTACTGGTGGTTTTATTCCTTGGTATTTCTCACTACAAACAACATACATATTATATAACTAAATTCTGGATAATAAACATTTTACTTTTTTTCTTATAATTTTGGATTTTTAATAAAAGTACTTAATTTACCAATTTTTTAATTAACAATTTAAATTTAATAATAAATAAAACGAGAAAACTCATTGTTAGCACCTGTTCATGCAATAGACTGAACAACGTTGAATTTAGGGGATTAACTGGCATGTTACTTTAAATATCCAGTACATTATTGTTAGCAGATATATCATTATAATTATCATTAAATAACTTAGAAAACTTCATGGATACAATATATCTTTTCCATAAATGAAAATATTAGTCCAAGCAAAGTTTGAAAAAAATTGGACAAATACAAGGCAAAGAAATAACCACAAAATCTCCAATATATTTTTTAATTAAAAGGTTATCATTGACAATCAAGAGATAGCTAAGGTTCCGGCAGAAAAAATTCGCAACAAATCTAGACCTAACCCTGTATACTCTTCTGCTCCTTCACCCTTTCCTTATTCATCCACATTTTTACAAGATACCAATTATCTGAACTCTCTTATAACCTATTCCTAAATAAAATCTACACTTAAATCCTGTAAACACACAGCTGCTGACCCTGATGACGTTTCCTACATATTCTTAAAGAAACTGTTACCTCCATGTCTATATAAAGTTCTCGAGATATATAATAAAATGGATTTTCCGAAAATTTTCGAATGAATGAAAAATGTCAATAGTATTATTATTATACTATTCAGAAATATATTTCATTTCATACACAATTTTTGTCTCAAAGGACCTTTAAAGTTTCTGGAAACATTGTGTTTTTTTCTGTTTATACTTAAACCGATGACATTCCTCAAACTTTAGTATTAAGTCCTTCCTTTTTTGAGCTCGCCATAAGTGATCTTACAATTTACCTTGTCCTACCAAATTTGTATCTTATGTAGATGATTTAATATTATACTGTCACCGTCGCGTCGTTCAGCATCCATTAGTTCTAAAATTTTTGCAAGCTGCAATAAACATAATAATCAACCGGAGTCACGCTCTGGGATTAACTTTATCCCTAGCAAATTCCAAAATAAAATCCACAAGGAAAATAATTTCTGCAGCTGGCTGTATACCACGTATCACAAAAAAGAGGTTAATCTTTGTTAATGGGTATATTTTATAAAAACCCTTAAAAGGGCTACATCAAAAACACGAACGTTTGCGGAACAACAGTTCCATCATCAGGTTAAAAATACAGGTTACCATGCCCGAGCCACCAAAATATTAGGGTAAAAACCCTTTATAATATATAATGTTACCAAAGATTGTACATAATGTTATTAATATTATTTGATGTTTAATATTTTAATTAAATTTTACTTCAGGTAACATACACCCATGCTTTAAGTGAGTTCCAGTGTCCGGAGAGTAAACCTCTTCAAACGGACATCAGCTGGTAACTAAGTAACTCAGTTTATATAGGTCACACCAAACTAACACACAGCTTCCTGATGACATCAGATGTCCATCCTTTCTGTCAAACAATCCAATACCAACTAACAGTGAAACACATTCTTACCGAATCTCATAATACGGTGAAGTAAGATGACAGCTAAATCTCAAACCGCAGCTAGATGAAAAAAAGGAAGAGATACAGATGCAGCATAAGAAAGGAGAAGATATTGCCGTCTAATCCAGAAGGGGGTTCATCGGCTTCACAGTAGATACTCTCGGATGGCCTGGAAGGAAATGCGCCTAGACAGAGTCGAAGGGCTGTGTTATGGTTTGAGTTTAAAGATTCCATTCTTAGAAATCCCAACCAGGTATACAGAAGTCTTCAGTTTTTTAGAAACATATTATTGTATTATAAACTGTAAAAAAATTTTATGACATAACTTATTAACTCTATTATAACTCTTGTACTGGTGTTAGCAATTGCCCTCGCGCCGGTGGCCATAGTTGCTGAGCACGTAAATTTAAATAAAAAAATTAGATGTTTTCTTTTAGGTTATAGCAATTTTTTTTAAACCTTGCTTATTAACATAAATATTATGCTTATTTTTGCACAATTTTTTGTTTATATAAGTCCTTATTTTGACCTTTCTGCCATGATAATAATCCAGTCTTTATACGTAATATTTTTAAATTATATTGTACAATAAAGTATCTTATTTATTAAAAACATCGTATATACAGTAAAGAATAACCAATTTTACCTCAGAAGCCACCAATGGCAATTATATTCTTCTTTCTGAACAACACCCTTGAAGACGTCATATCGCCACTTATCCATTACTAAAGCGAATGGCAGGAAGACTATCTTGTCGAGAGCCATTGAATACAAAAAGTTTATATCCACAGCTACACGATCTATGGATTTTTGAACTAATCCCAAAGCCTGCAGATGCCTTGGAGTGCCTACTGAAAGGCCTATTGCTTCTCCGATAGCTTCATGAAAAGCTGAAACATGTAAAGTATGCTCATAGTAAAGAAACAAAATATTCAAAGGTCTTTATAAATTTTATTAACGATAAATTAAAAAAAGCTAAGAAAAGACAGTTATTATAAAAAACCATAAAATACCATATATATTTTTTGAATACGCAACACAGAGAGTCAGTTGGGTTAGCGTAGAGGAAGCCCAACACTACAGTAGGATAAAATACTCCGAGATATTTTGCAGTGGACACTTAATAAGAAAGGACTTCTGTGATGTATGTAGTGAATATTGGGTTGATAAAAGAAATAAGACAGTACTCATGCACTCTAATTCGATGGGAAACTCTTGGACAGGGCATGTCTCTAAAGAGAATTAGTATATAGCACGAGTAAAGATAGAAACTGATAAAGAAATATAATTAGAGAAGCTAATAATGATGACCCAGTTATTGCTTTTATTTTCTATTAAGTCAGACAAAATATGCGCTCTTCTTCTTCTTTTTTGAAGAACTATTGGATGACCGCGCAAAAGTAAAAACTTTCCATAGAGGTATCAATCCGCTGATGAGCAGGCAGAATTGCTTATAAAGAGAAAGAAGAAGAAGGGGAAAATAGATATTATTTAATCTGGTCTTACCTGGATTTGCTCCATCTCTGAACACTTTTGGTTGGTTTTTATATTGAATAAAGTAGTAAATGTGTGCCATTTCATGATGAGCTGTTATTAGATCTTTCATGTTGACGTTTGTGCACATTTTGATCCTAAAACCATCGTATTTATTACTATTTTGTTAAATAAACTAGAAGAGTATCAAAAATTATACTGTACGTAAAAATATAATGTCCTGAACAAAATGGGGACACCGGCAAAACTTTTAAACGGTCTTTTTGTCGATGGCTGTCATTTATTTAGTCTTTATTGAAATCATCATGGATAGATATAGCCTAAAACAACCATTATGCAAATGATAGAAATATTTTATTAAAATTGGTGTTCTGTTCGATTCCGTGACGAAATTGCCATAATCGTCATATCGAGACGAAGTTACCCGCCGCGCCTTCAGTGTTCTAGATAAATTTGAGTCCACTGGATGAGTAAACAATCAACCAATCCTCGTACGTCGACAAAATACAAGGTCTGCCAAAACATAGCCGCTGTCCGTGAGAGCGTACAGGAGAATCCAAGGCAGTCGACTTCACGTCGCTCACAAGAACTCGGTTTTTCATAGTCGAAAACTTGGTGAATTTTGCATCCTGGCTTGGATTTGCATCCGTGCAAAATTCAACTGGACAGGAGTTGGAGGTAAACGACCATAGGCAACGACGTGTATCCGCTGAATGGACTCTGAGGTAGTAAACTGCCCCTAATTTTCATCGAAACATCATCTTTATCGATGAGGCCATTTTTTGAACGAACGAAGACATCAATAAACAGAAACGTCAAATTTGCAACAATAACAATCTAGATGAGATCCAAGAGTGTCCAAATCATCTCGAAAATGTCATTATTTGATGTGCATTTTGGTCTGGAGTTTGTGGATCACCACAAACTGGATGCAAGAAGCTCAAGATAGAAATAGGTGGAAAATTTTACGGGAGGCCTACTTTCAGCAGTGGACAAATATAGGCTAATTGATGATGAAATTGATAATTTTGGTCTGGTGACTTCATCGATCCTCATTTATCACAGAACGACGCTAGTTAGACCATCACCATTAACGGTGAGCGCTATATGTTGACGATTAGTAGTTTTAACAAGACGGTGATATATGCCACAAAATTTAACCTGATTTATACGCCCCAGAGTCATGGAAAGTTAAACATTTCGGATGTGCGTCAACCAGCAAGGCCGCAACGAAGATTTAAACGATGTTCCATACATAATGGCATTGAGAGACCTTTCAAATATAAATACAATATTTCGATATATATTACACATATTTTCTTTATTTAAATTTAAAGATAGGAAGTGCCTTAAGTGGACTTTTAAAGAAGCAGGTAATAATATTATTGATTGGTGATCAATTACAACACTCTATATAATATGTTTTCTCTCCTGCATTGTCTCATTAAACGTTTTATCTAACAGAATGTCTGGTCTTTCATTCAGTTGGTATTTTATTTAAATATTTCTTTAGATCTACCTTTAGACAGCAAGTTCTTGAAATTTATATGCATATTTTAAGGATTTTCTCCGAACTCTCAACCATCTTATCCATTTTTATTTAAATAATTTAAACTTCCTTATTTACCTAAAGTCCCTACGATTGCAGAAATCCCAGGCAGAAGGTTGGCAAAGTACTATCCTGTCCAGCGGTTCTTGAAGTACCGATCCCTGCCAAAATTCTAGAGGAAGAACACTCATATTCAGCGACACGAAAAAGTCTTCTGCCAACCTAAACAAATCTGGTGGAGTATAACCCTAAAAATAAAATATATATATTATTTCAAAAAAAAGAAGTAAAGGATCAGAGAAGAAGAAAGTCAAATAAACGTATGCAATAAGAAAATTAATGATGATGATGATAATACAGACAAAAGATAAAGGTGAAGGTAACAAAAAAATGAAGCAAAAGGTGATAAAGAATAAAACAAAGGCGAGAAAATATTCATACATACCTGTTTGATCATTTCTGGAGTAACATCTAAGAAGCTTTGTCCAGGATACGGTTGGGTGATATCAAATATATTGCTCCATGACTGACCCCACATGTTTCCCAGAATATGTGCAGGTAAAGGTGCCTGTCTATTGATCTTTTCAGGTCCATAATATTCTCTTAATTTGCGTCGCACGTAAGTTAAAAGTAGCTCATACAGTGGCTTCACTTCTTCCCAGGCATCTTCCAAGTCTAACATCAAGGATGGGGATTCGAATGGGAAGCTCCAGTAATCGGCACTGTCAGTAAAATCTACAAAATAAAAAAATAAAAAAAAAAAGAACAAATCAGCATGTAGAACCCTTAACCACTGACATGCGGTATGCCATACCGAGCCGAAAATATATTTTGTTGTAAAACGTGTTTTATAAAAGATTCTTAGAACACCATCTGTGTACCTTCAAATGGGGTTTAATTGCACCTGCTCTTAACTGCTGCAGTTTTAGTACACGTTTAGTCTTTGAGCTACGTTGACATAAAGTTTTCTTGCGGTATCAAGTACCGCATGTCAGTATTTACGTTTCTATAGTTAAAAGCAGTGTAGTGTATTTTTTTGCTGTTAGTATGGCAGCAAGTTCATCCAGTTGTTCTAAATTTAGCCGCAAAACTGTAAAGCTTTCAGATGATGATTTTGAGGCTGTTTTATCTCAATGGGCTGACGAAGTACCTGGTGATTTAGAATATTTTAGTGATAGTGATGTTGACGATGCAAGCGAAGAAGTATGTATTGAAAGTTCACACGACACCGGAAGTGAGCAGTCGGAAAGTTCTGAAGACGCATATCATTTAAATGATAATGGTAAGTCATATTTTTATGGCAAAAAATCGTTTTAAGTGGTCTACTACAGCACCCTCGAAAAATGTAAGAACTCCGTTACACAACCTTGTAACAAAAGTACCAGCTGTGCGGTCCAGAGATGTAAGAAACGAAACTTCATCTTTTTTTAAATTTTCTTATTTCTGACGATATAATACAAGAAATACGTAAATGGACAAATAATAAATTACGTGCAATTCGAGAAAACTATAAAAGAATGAATAGACCAGAACTAAATGAAATTGATGAAATAGAACTAAAAGCCTTTTTGGGATTGCTTTTATACTCATCAGCTTTCAAATCCAATGACGAAGATATAAATTCTATATTTGCTACAGGTGGCACTGGTAGGGATATATTCAGATGTGTTATGTCAAAAAAAAGATTTGCAATATTTCTAAAATGTTTACGTTTTGATAACCCTCTGGATAGAGAAGAAAGAAAAAAGATAGATCCAACAGCAGCCATTAGTAACATATTTAATATATTCATATCAAATTGTCAAAAACTGTATTCCGTAGGCACATGTGCTATATATATGGAGGCAAGGACACTGACGGAACTGGGTTATCTGAGGAAGAAAAGAAGATGAATAAACCAACTCAATCTGTTCTTCGGCTTGCTAAACCTATTTATGGAACCAACCGTAATATCACAGCTGATAATTGGTTTAGTTCTATAGAATTAGTAAAGCAGTTAGAAGTAAAGAAGTTAACGTATGTGGGAACCCTTAAGAAAAATAAACGGGAAATCCCTCCGGAATTCCAGCCACACCGATGTAGGCAAGTAAATTCAACTACTTACGAATTTACGAAAAGTTTATCCCTAATTTCCCATGTGCCAAAAAAATCGAGGGCTGTTTTACTTATTTCTTCGATGCACCATTCAATAGGCACGGATCAGATTACTGGAAAACCAGAAATTATAGCTCATTATAATCGTACGAAAGGAGGTGTCGATACTTTAGATGCCAAGTGTGCCAAATATTCTGTAAAACGTCGTTCTCGTCGATGGCCACTTACTATTTTTTACTGCATCATTGATATAGCTGCTGTTAATTCGCATGTTGTGTACCAATCACTACAAGAAGATAATATGGAAAGGCTAAACTACACAAAGGAGTTGGCGAAACAATTAGTTTTACCTCATCTACAAAGAAGACTCGAAAATCCCAGAATCCCGAGAGAATTATTATGTGGTATTGAACGAATACCAGGACAAAAACGACAAAAAGAAGCAGATTTTGAAGAAAGGCTTGAGAAAAAGAAGACGTGTTACTTATGCCCAAGTGCATTAAAGCGAAAGACTTTTTATGTGGGCTTTTCTTGTGGAAAACCAGTGTGCTTACAGTGTACAAAGAAAAATTGCGGACCTTGCGTTTATTGTAATTTTTGGTTATTGTCAGAATTTTGTATTTTAGTTTCTCATTAAATTTAAATCATTAGTCTGTTTTTTTTAACATTATTTTACCATTTGTTAGTCACAAGTAATCAATTTTTCTTGTAATTTAGTTTATAAACGATTTTGTAGTAACGTCCACCATTTTTTTAAATAGTATGCATGCATTCATAATATTCTTGAAAAAGTAAAATTTATTTTACTTGTAGCAGTATATTATGCTACAGCAATGTGAAGAATCATTCCGTAGTTGATATAAAAAACAAATACAGTGATATAAGATAAATTCATATTAAAAACAAAGGAGAATAGGCAACGGTATGACATACCGCATGTCAGAGTCTACGTCCTGAAACATCCACGTCAGTAGTTAAGGGTTTTAAGCCGATGGGAGATTTTTAATGAGTCATTCGACCCAGCATGAATCACATATAAAACAATACTACAATATTTAATAACAACTTTAGAAACTATGCCTTTAATTCTTTATAAATTTATAAATATTCTTTATCAATTTAATTTTGTGAAAAGTAATAAATCTTACATCACTTTTTGAATCCACCCTGTAGTTATCCGCGCATCAAACACTTTATTGAGATGATACATCTGTTGTTTGTTTATCGCCATGGGAAGATCTGTTATTTTCTTGTGAAAACGAACGCTCGGTTTTATTTTCAACAGCGGACAAATATTAGAAATGTGAGAAGTGAATAATGATGACAGCAATATAATTTCGTTTGTATTGAAAATAACAATAATTATATAAGTCTAGTGTATAGTCTGAGTCTGTATAAATTTGTATTTGTATTAAAGTTATAATATTTATACTTCAACTGAGTCTTAGCCGATCTCAAGCATGGTAGAGAAAGAAAAAGCTAAAAGAAAATGGCTGGTAAGGTCGTAGAAGACTGCATTGATGTCGATAAATGCATTTTTTTAAAATATGTACTGCGAAAATCCTCCTAACTGAGCAACTCTGCCAGTAAATCCTAGTCCAGAATTTACTAGTATGAAAGCGAGTATCTATCGCTTCCAAACTAGTTCTTTCGACTAAGGGTAGAAGGCTTTTACAGAAATCTACCTGGTCCTCTAGATTAGGGGTTGGAGCTAGAAGTTGCAATTGCTGAACCCATCATTCAGCAATCCAGCTAGATCCAGCGTTTTTTTTTTACATACTGAATCCTCTCTGAAATTACAGGTACATTAGTGTCCTGTCGTTACAAAATCCAAAAAAGTATTACGACGGACTAAACAATCCTGGTTATTTCCCAATGTCGAAAAAGAATGCAATGCGACAAGAGATAAAAAATTTGTTGAGTCGTATAAATAAACAAGTGATTGTGGAACAAGTGCAAGTGGACATAATGGAAGCAGACCATGCGCCAGCTAATCCGGTGCCCGTGAATTTTACTTTAGAACAAGAACTTGGGATTGAACTGAAATGAGAGAGAGAGAGAAAACATTTATATCCAAAAAAAACTGTTTCCTAAAAATCCATAACGAATGGATGTTGAAAAGGAATATGGCCGTTTATGAGACTGAAAGACTTGAAGGAGTGAAAGGTGTATTCTAGTTTAAGTCGAAGATCAATTTAAATTTTATAACACTAGCCTAATTTTTGTTGTTTTGTGATTGGGGTTTAAAGAAGACAACTGGTAAGAATGAGACTACTGTACAGATCATGACTAAATAACCATATAAGAAGATTTATAAAGAACTGCAACCGACAACCAAGAACAAAGATGATTGAATAAATACAATGTTATGTGTATATTTTAAAAACTTACTATTTGCTCTGGCAGCATTATTGGATACCTTTACCATCTGCTCGTACGCGTCTTTCATCTTCTGCCCGGAGTTTCTCCTCCATTCAGTCCAAACGTACTGCAGCTCATCCCAGTTCCTGCTCTTGGCCATGATTTTGGAGAGATCTGGTTGTAGCCTTAGTCCGCAATGCAGAGGATCATTAAAGGCACATATAGAGCCAGTATTGTACAGGACTAGCATGTCGTTAATCAGTCGATTGTACTAAAATAAATACACAATTAAATTTATAATAAAAACAATAATTCCACAAAGAGGTAATTACATTGTTTTTTAGATTATTTTGCAAAGTCTATATGATCATGCTTTGTCTAAGAAAAGTCTAAAGAAGATTCAAACTGTATTTTTTAGGATTTAAAAGTTTCTCCACTTTAAAAATTTTGTCTACAACTGATATCTGTTTCCAGATTTAGACTTCTCTTTGGACTTCGCTCATCACTCAGTCATTTATAACTCTCTTATTTTTTTTTCCAGGAGATTAATTAACAGAGTAGTTTCAACTTCGAAAAAAAAAAAAAACTTTTGGTCACCAACAAATATGATATTGTGGCATAATTTAAAGAAGGTATAAACTTAAACAACACAGATTTTTAATCCAAATCTACTTACCCTATCTAATTCTTCTGGAGGCAGTGCGGAAGGCCCGATCACTGAGTAATACCTAATTTGTCTGAATGTTTGAGGATCCAAGCTATTTATATTGCCAACCTTACTGAGTAGTTCCCAGACTCCGTGCTGGAATTCCGAGTAAAATTGTTGGGCATTTATCTACAATATAAAGAGAAATATGACTCTTTAAATACACAGTTTTTATATTTATTATATTATCCAGTTCTTCTGATTTTTTGACTATAATTCCTACATGTATTGATATGATTATACAAGGTAACCAATTTGGAAAAAGCTTTAGCTTGTTAAAGATATAAAAAATATTATCGCAAAACATAATTCTCAATATAATCTAATTAGTATTAGAGAAAAATTTTGCAAAAGGAAAGGTATGTTAAACAATATTTCTCGACGTTTTTCAGGCCTTTGATAACAGTATGGTTATCCCATTTACCTAAGCAATATACCCACCCATATGTCTCAATTACTTTTATAACACAGCTTTTGTAGAATTAAACAAGGAGATCATATACTAGAGATGTATTATAAGGAAATGTATTTATTTATTCATTTATAAATTATACTAAAATTGGTATATTCGCTGATGTCACTGCTATAATGACAATAGGTATGTGTCGATGGGAAATATATAGACAGCCATTAACTAGATAACAGATTAAATCAAATAATTGCGAATACAGCTAATCTGATAAATATATCCAAATAAACTATACAACGAAAAGTATTAAATAAATACAAAGCACGTGGTGTTCGTGTGTATTAAGGTATAAAAAAATTGCTTATTACAAGCTTAAATTTTTATTTTAAGAAGATCTTTTCGGAATTAAATCATTCCATCATCAGTTAAATAAAAAGTTGTTAAAAAACATTGTATGGCCACTTAAAAAAAACTTTCGAAGGACATCCGTATTAAAATATAATCCTCATGGTTTTATCAAGGTAAATGCAATAGACTTAACTTATTGATTATTAAAAACTGAAGATGGGGGCATCTTACATGACCCCCTGTAGCTGGTAAGCTAGTTGGTACTAGCTGGTAGCTAGTATAGCAGGTAATGTAAGTCGAAAAAACTTCACCAGCTACAGGGGGTCATGTAAGATGCCCCCATCTTCAGTTTTTAATAATCAATAAGTTAAGTCTATTGCATTTACCTTGATAAAACCATGAGGATTATATTTTAATACGGATGTCCTTCGAAAGTTTTTTTTAAGTGGCCATACAATGTTTTTTAACAACTTTTTATTTAACTGATGATGGAATGATTTAATTCCGAAAAGATCTTCTTAAAATAAAAATTTAAGCTTGTAATAAGCAATTTTTTTATACCTTAATACACACGAACACCACGTGCTTTGTATTCAACAGGTATACTAGCCACTCCTGGATATTTCCACTTCATGGTTTGTTCCAGTTTCACTTTTAATATTAAATAAATCCCTGCACATATTAACAACCAACATGTCATCATCATCATCACTAGCTCGACAACCCTTTTTAGGCCTTGGCCTGTTCCAGTATTCTTCTTCATTCTGATCTATTTCGTGCTGTTTTTCTTCAGTTTTTTTTTATTTTTGAGGTTGTTATATTATTTTCTATTTGTTCTATGTCTCAACTTCGGTCTTCTTCTTTTTCATTTTTGTACTAGCTCTTAACTACTGAAATACTACTAATAACTATTTTGTTTGGTACCTACTTAAATAGTTTATTTTTTAATTTTTGTATTATAGATTTGAGCGCAACAAGCAGTATACGAGAAAAACATCGTTAGGATTTTGGTGCCATTTGTTGGGTTTACAGTTTTCGTTATATAGTGTAAGGGCGCTGTTTGTTGTACCCTCTGGTTGCATTAGACTGCGTGTGTAGGATTCTGCAGCGCAATAGTTTGCACCAACTCGTATATGTTTAATGAAGTTAGCGAGCGCAACAAACTGCACCTGTATATTTTAGGCCAATTGTAGAATGAAACACTGATATATTATGACAGAATCATGAATGGATATAGAAGACGTCTTAATCGTAAAAATGGTCTACTAGGGTGCCGCACGTGGTATCTAAGCCAATAAAACTAAAACACTAGGTATGATTATCGAGCTATGTGTATTGGTCTTTTCTTAACTGATTGAAACTGGTTTTTCGACGTTTTTTTATGAAAAGATGTTAACAAAAAGGCGGGCCGGTGGGCTGGCGGTCAAGTTAGGGCCTGCCTGGCTAATCGAAAATGAAAAATTGTCCCCTTGTTAATCAAAAATTAAGCTGTCGCTGTGTTTTTTAAAATTTTGTCATAGTTCCTGATAATGCTACTCGTTTCGGTTTCGTCCGACACCCTGTATAAAAAAATACGATTGAGGAAGTTTCCTTTATGATTTTTAAAGTCTTCGTTTCACTGACATTCATCTAATCTTATTTTTTCAACTTCGCTAGCATTACTTTCTAGCTATTCGCTATTCGCTAGCATTTGCTTGAAACTTCTTTCAAGTATTTCATTATGAATCGGCTGTATGTAAACTATCTGAATTATCACAGACAGATTATTTACAAAACAATCCCCTTTCACACTAGGTCATTACTGATGAGTATTTCATTCATAATTATGAAAAAAACAACAACTAACTATCCATTACCTGACCATGTGTACTGATACATGTGTCATTCTATTCCAAGTACACAAGTGTTTTGAATCATATGATAATTATTTTTAAACGTAGTTATTAATTTTTTTAAGGTTCGTTCTGTGACTCAATAAAAGCTCAAGGATATTGTACCTGTATGAAAATATTATTATTATCATTATGTTAATGTGTTTAGAGGAAGTTGTAGAGACGCTATAACGTTGCCACAAATTAAGGAAGGGTTATGAACAATTATCGATTGAAACCAAAAGTGGTGGACGGTTTTTATTATTGATCACGACATTTCATGAATTCTTAATAAATGTAGGTATAAGTAATATTATACCATTATTGTTTTTTAATATAAATATATCTGTATATATACAGGGTAGCCCGACAAAAACGAAACAGAAGCATTATCAGAAAATGCGAGAACATTTTTGAAAAACCCAGCGACACGTCGATTTTTGATAATCGGTTTAACGTTATCAAGACCTTGTTATAGGCTTTCGCCTCTTGCCCTAAGGTATGACTGCCCCTGTTTTTGTTGCGGGGGTCTAAGTAAGGGATAAAGAAAAATGTTGTTAGATGTAGGGGGCTGGAAGATGTAATAGAAGCTGGGTTTTTGGTTAATAGTTTACTCGCAGTTGTTGCTTCGATGGGTGGTTTTTGCTATTATTTTATGATTTGTTTTATGTTCATTCCATGCAGTTACTAATTAGATAGTTATAAGGGTTATTAGAAACGGCTCTTTTTAGAGCAGTGCAGGCTAATGCCTGCTATATTTTATTGAGCTGTTTATATTCCAATGCTCATCAGGAAGTTCGTTACCTCCTAAGTTCAAAAGTTTAGCAGGCAGGAATGGAATTATGGGGAATAAATATCCTCGTCGATGGCAGGTTTTTTTGAGAACCTCCTTTGCTCTATTGTTCGAGACATTTATAGTCATAGACATATAATACAAGATAGACTGAGTGCTATAATACAGTCGCGTTCCCACAGTGTGTTAGAGAAAGCTGAAGCAAAGCAGTCCCTGCATTTCTGTCTAATGAGCTGGGTTTATCGACCACGTGACCCACGTGACAGATAGACTGAGTGCTATAATACAGTCGCGTTCCCACAGTGTGTTAGAGAAAGCTGAAGCAAAGCAGTCCCTGCATCTCTGTCTAATGAGCTGGGTTTATCGACCACGTGACCTTTTCATTGGTCATTTAGGTCACGTGGTCGAATAACCTGGCAAATTAGAAAGAGATGCAGGTACTTCTTTGCGTCAGTGTTCTCTGTCGCACTGAGGGAACGGGCTTGTATTGCAACAATCAGTCTATCTTGTATTATATGTCTATGCTTATAGTGGAGAGAACGTATCTCTTACTTAGGTTAAGTATCTTATCATGTATTGAGTCTACATTTGCTATTTGGTAAATTAATGCTGAAGATACTTTGTGGTTTTTATCCATAATTTTCTCAGGATTTTTCTTTCTGTGGCCAGGACTTGATTGAGTTGTCTTTCGTTTAGTAGAGTATAGATTTTCGCTCTGTATTCGATAATTGGTCTTAAGAAGGTATAAATGTGTGTAGGGAGGTAACTTGACTAGTGCTGCCAAATTTAGGACTTATTGCTGTTGGGAGTTTGCCTCTGTTTCTTACCCTGTCGTGTAGACGTGTTTCTAAGATCAGCGTTCCAATTGAGTGTCTTTGTAAATTTGACAACCAAGCACGACACTTATGATCTAAAATCGAGTCTTTCTCCATTGAGCATTATGTGATTTCGTTGTTCCAGCTCTAGGATGGAGCATTTGGGATTTCTGAATAAAGTTAGTCGAGTTTTTGATGTTACTCTCCATTTGTTACACCACTTGATTATTTAATCGAGTTGTAATTGCGCTCTATCTAACACGGAACGACGTCTACCGTCGGCCCTGGGAGGAGAGTAGGCCGTGTCGTCAGCGTATAGCAATATACTCTCAGACGAATTGTGGGGCGTTGGGAGGTCGTTGTTATAGACTGTATATAGTGTTGAGGATGGAGATGGAGATAGAGGATGGAGATTCAGGTACAACTATGAACTCTACCAACTCTTTAAAGAGGCACCGATCTCAGAATTCGTTAAACTTTAGAGACTTCGATGGGCTGGTCATGCAGTGAGAATGGAGACTGGAAGGATGCCAAAAAGAGCCCAGGATAGTAATATGCAGGGCGCAAGCCCAAAGAAAAGCCACGGAAAAGGTGACAGGATGAAGTGGCAGCGGATGAGCAAAATTTGATAGACGTGAGAACTTGGCAACTCGGCAAAGTTAGAGGCATAGTTTGGAGGAGATCAGGGCTCGATTTGAGCTGTAGTGCCATTGGAGAGAGAGAGGTACTCCTGCAAGAGGAGTAAATGCGGTGGATAGTTGGTTTTCGAATTTGACTCGTATATTCCGAGCGATTAAGTAAGATTGATCTATTCTCAAGAATGGAATGGGCACGGCTTGGTGGAGTTTTTTAATTAGTCCAGCATGTCAGACCTAATCGAACGCCTTTTGCACATCTAGGAAGATGCCAATAGTTTGCCTGTTGTGCTCATTTATTGTCTGGGACATAAAGGTTGCTGCTTCTACCAATGTATTTTGTGTGAAGTCATCAGCTCTGAATCCAAATTAAACATAATTGATTGTAGAAGATACTGTAATTGAGAGTGTGGATACCTACAAATACTACAAATACTGAATAAGTTGGCCGCCTTTGAATTTTGGTGTTACAGAAGAATCCTATGAATATCATGGGCTCAAAGAATATCAAACGCAGAAGTTACTAGAAGATGCTCATTATTGCAACTTATTCTGCAAGGCAAAATTCAAGAAAAGAGAAATGTGGGAAGACGAAAAATATCATCGCTTAAAAACTTGAGGGAGTGGTTTGAATGCTGTATTGCAGATTAGAGTGGCAATTAACCTATTCCACATAGACATGATGATTTCCAACCTTCGATAGAAGATGGAACTTTAAAAGAAGAAGAAGATATCGCTCGATATTTAAGACCATTTCTCCTTAATTCCAACGATATCCTACTCTTAGAAGATCTCTAGTGACGAGCCAGTCGTTTCTTTGACATTCCAACCTGGTTTTTTGCCCTTCCCAACAATTTCTCTAAACTCTGTGCAATAAATTCACGTGGTTTTCTACTTTTTGGGATACTCAGACATAATATTCCCTGATCGCACTCCGGTATTGTTCTATAAATTGTTCTGCGGGAAATGTTTTCATTCTGAAATATTCGACAGATTTCAGCTTTGAGTACCCGACCAACCAACCTGAAGATAATTTTTATTATCTTTAATATGTACGACATTTTAAAGCAAAAACTTTAAAATAAATAAATATTAACTGGCAGTAAACAACCTTTTCTCTAGGAAAAAAAGTACTTCAGCAAGATTTAATAAAAAACTGTGCTCGATGTCTGCCTTTTATTTGATTAAAATTGATTTATTCGAGCATTCAACCTTATATCACTTTATAAACTTTTGTTTCCAAAGGCAACAGCTCGGATAGTCTGATCAATGATACTTCTTCGTTGGTTGCGGTCATCTGTTACATGTACTGCCTCAGTATACTGTTTGCTGAGAAGCTTTTTCGTAACGTCTGGCCATCGCTGGGACTACCAACCGCTCCATTTTGTAATCGCTTTAATGAAAATGACCAAAGAACTTTAAAATTCTAGAGCAAACAGTACTAAAGAGATTCGCTTAGATGCTTACTTAGATATAAATTTTTCAAAGAAATATGTTTTGTTATACCCCTTAAATTTTTTATTAAACTGTACTAAATTATTTCGTTTTTTGTTATTTTTTGTCAAAAAATTTTACAGTGACCATTTTGCCCCAGTCTATTCTATGGTAACTATATTTTCGTTAAAGAGTAACAATTTGTTATTCACGGTTAAAGATCCACGGTTCGTAGCATACATTTGTGTAAATATTGAAATACTTCATTCCTAAAACCGAAATTGACACAGGGCCAAATGTTGCCTTTAAAATTTAAAAAAGGGTACTTTTTAGCTTTAACTTTATATACGATATGCTTATTGTGAAAACAATACTATAAAAAAAATAAATTATTACATCATTGCGATGCACCACACCTTTGGGTGAAAATTCCGGGAATATAGAACACATCTATAAAAAAAAATGTAAACAAAACACAGAATTAATTCGGTACGCACGATTATTCAAATGAGACAAGAACAAATCATTTTATATTATTTATTCGATTGGTTTTTCATTGCCATGTCAAGGTTAGGGTTATTATAGCGTGCAACGTGAGTTGATGAGTCCATAATCAACCTGCAAAAAGCAATAATGTTCTAGATAATTTATTTGCAGTTAAAGCATTTTTATATAGTTGAGTTCATGAAATTTTTCCATTGAGTGAATATTTCTAAAAATAATTAAAGATGAAAATAAATTTAACTGGTTTAATTTAAATGACTAATTATTGCGTGAATCATTTATATTAAATTTAGAAGCACCGTGGTTCGTTGCAATAGAACAATAGATAATGCATATTATCCCCAAATTGAAACAAGTCTTTATGTTTCAACAACTACAGTTTGTGCAAATGCTTGGCAGGCAATACCCAAGTTACTCTGAAAAAAATGTATCGCTAGTCGTACAGCTAAAACCGAACAGATGCTTTTGTTGGGTTTTGCCTGATGGCTTAGTTTAGATTTAGCCCAGTCTGGTTAAAAAAAAAGGTGGAAAAATGTTTCGCAGATATCTAAAGCTTTTAAGACATAGGTGGGGGGATACTAGATGATGAATAGATGAAAAGATACTCCTAGTTTTACCCTTGCGTTTTTTTTAAGCAATAATTTATGGTCACAATTTGATTTTTTGTCTTATAAATTTTTTCCTTATATTTAAAATAAACAATATTTATGTCATTTTTTTATGTAAAAAAATATCTTTATTTTCCCGTTTTTTTAATTAAAATTGATAAATAATTTACAGAGATATTTGCAAAAAAGCAGTTTTTTGCACTAATTTATAAATTTTATTAATTTTTTTATTAACAAAATAAAATGGTATTAATACATTTAAACATCAAGGAATTACCATCTTTTAGATTTGTGCGAAATTTCCCTCCGATCAGTCAAATATTTTATAAGTTATTTAATTTGTTTATCCCTGAGGCTAATTATTTAAACTATTGAGCTTGCCCTATGCATGATGCTAGACACATTCAGCAAATTTCATAGGATTCTTTAAGACTTAGACTATCTCAGAAGTTAAATGCATATGGAGTTTTCATCGAATTTATTTACAAAATAAACGTTTGAAAAACAGGTATGTTTTTTACTTATAAACAATTGTAATAACTTCTATATTTTTCAAGCTACAGACTTGTACGTACAACCATTGGATAGCTGGTAAAAAAGCTTATATTAAAAAATAAAAAACCTTCTATGACCAATAGGAACGAAGTTAGTGACTATTTTTAAAAAAATCATATCTCCATTGTTTATAAACATTAAGAAGTAAAATTTGCACAAATTTTGAATGAAAATCTAAACTATTATATTGAAACTTTATCTTTATAGCTATAAAATTTATCTAATTTTTCGAAACGACGGTACTTTCGAAAGATCAACATAGGAAAATGGAGAGGATATCTGTTTCAGCTTCGTTTTTTTTCGGCATCGGAACTTCAAATTGTAACACGTAGGAAAAATGTACATGATCTCGGCTTCCTTTGCAGCTGCAAGCCTCTCTTTTTATTCTGGGGTAGCTCGTCGAAATATAAATAACTACAAAGTTTTCACTGGCCGGAAAATATGTGAAAACTCGGAAAAATTGAGTCCATTTGAAAGTCACCCTAAATACCTACTTTTTTTTAATTTGCTCGAATAGTCTGTCGCAGTATTAATAATGATGACATAATTTTCACCCCCCATAAATCTCGTAAAATCCCGGAAAATCAACATATGTTTTTTCATTTTATATCAATGATGTAATAATACTTATATATTTTATAAATTAAATTTAAGGTAATTTTTTACACATTATATTATTATATTCCTTATATTAATTATAATTGTTTGTATTTTTATAATTAACAATATTGATTTTATTCTATTTTTCTTACAAATATGATATACAATATTAATCTAATCTGCCTTACTGCTTTGATAAAATAAGTCGATTTTTTCATCACTTGCCTTATTAAATTTTGCAATGTTTATTGAACTTTACTTTTTTTATTTTCTTTACATACATTGGTTTAAAAGTTAAAATTTGGTTCATTTATTCGACTTCACTGTCAGGTCTGAACCTTTTTGTTGCAGGTTGTTTGTCTTCACTTATTAAGTCAGTCTTTCCATACATTAACATATTAATGGGCAATCTTAATGCCAAGGTGGGTCAAGGTAAGGTAAGGTAGGAGAACAAGTAGGAAAATATGGGCTTGGAAACAGAAATGACAGAGGAGATCGATTGATTCAATTTTGCCAAAGTGAAGACTTCGTAAAAACAAATACCTTTTTCAAATTATCTCCTCGACGGTTATATACATGGACATCTCCACAACATACCAAAGAAAACATAGTGAGAAATCAAATAGACTACATTATGATAGCAAGGAGGTATCATAATTTTGTTAAATGTACTAAGACGTACCCAAAAGATGATATAGGCTCAGATCATAACCCGGTAGTGACTGTGATAGAGGCTGAGACCAAAAAATATTAGAAGACCACACAGAAAGGCAATAGATTTAAATAAACTTAGAAACAAAAATATACGACAAGAAACAGGAGAAGAAATAAATGAAAACCTCCGTTCAGTGCAGCAACAAATTAACGATACAAACAACGTTAACCAAAAATTAAAGTACATAAATACAGCTATACAAACAGCAGGAAAGAAACATCTTACAAAAACAACAACAAAGAATAAGGGGTGGATAACACAAGATATACTAGACTTGATGGAACAAAGAAGAATGATGAAGAATTACCCAGACAAATACAAAGAAATAAATAAACACATAAAAAAGAGAATAAAAGAAGCCAAAGAGGAGTAGATTAAAGAACAATGTGAAGAAATGGAAACCTATGAGAAAAAGTACGATGCGTTCAATATGCACAAAAAAGTAAAAGAGATAACAGGAAGCATAAAGAAATGCCAAATAGGTAAACTTAAAGACAAAGATGGAAATCTTATTGTAGATCTAGAGAATAACATAAAAAGATGGACAGAATACCTAAATGAATTATTTGAAGACGATAGAAACAACTTTACTCAGATAATCAATGCAACTGGGCCAGACATATTGAAAGTAGAATACGCAACAAGAACGCTAAAAATGAAAAAGCAAATGGACCTGATGAAATTCCTACAGAACTGTTGAAGCTTTTGAATGATAAATCCGTAACCATAATATTAAATTTTGCAGCGAGGAGCTAAAACAGTTTCCCCTCCACTTTCCTATGTCGATCTTTCGAAAGTAACTTCGTTCGAAAGTTTTAAGTTTCGAAAAATTGGATGAATTTTATAGCTATAAAATTCAATATAAAGTTTAGATTTTCATTCACAATTTGTGCAAATTTTACTTCTTAATGTTTATAAACAATGGAGATATAATTAACAAAAAAATTGTCGCTAACTTCGTTCCTATTGTCCATAGAAGGTTTATTTTATTGTTAAATGTGAGTTTTTTTACCAGCTATCTAATGGTTGTACGTACAAGTCTGTAGCTTGAAAAATATAGAAGTTATTACAATTGTTTATAAGTAAAAAACATACCCCTTTTTCAAACGTTTATTTTGTAAATAATTTCGAAGAAAACTCAATATTAATTTAACTTCTGAGATAGTAAGAAAATCCTATGAAATTTGTTAAATGTGTCTAGCATCTTTCATAGGGCAAGTTCAATGGTTTAAATAATTAGTTCCAGGGATAAACAAATTGAATAACTTTTAAACTATTTGACCGATCGGGTGGAAATTTCGCGCAAATTTAAAAGACGGTAATTCCTCAATGTTAAAATGTATTAATAACATCCTATACCTTTTTGTTAATAAAAAAATTAATAAAATTTATAAATTAGTGCAAAAAAACTGCTTTTTTGCAAATATCTCCGTAAATGATTTATCAATTTTAATTGAAAAAACAGGAAAATAAAGATATTCTTGATATAAAAAAATGGTATAAATATTGTTTATTTAAATTATAAGGGAAAAAACTTATAGATAAAAAATCAAATTCTGACCATAAATTATTGTTTAAAAAAAACGCAAGGTAAAAATAGAAGTATCTTTTTATCTATTCGTCATCTAGTAACCCCCACCTATGTCTTAAAAGCTTCAGGTATCTGCGAAACATTTTGCCGTGAAATCGATGATTTTTGTATAACCAGACTGGGCTAATTACGTCGCATGTCCTTTGTACTCCATATCAACGAAAACCCAACAAATGCCTTATTGTTGGGTCAAGGTACTGTGAGTTGCGTGATT
The DNA here is from genome assembly GCF_040954645.1 of Diabrotica undecimpunctata. Lineage (NCBI taxonomy): Eukaryota > Metazoa > Arthropoda > Insecta > Coleoptera > Chrysomelidae > Diabrotica > Diabrotica undecimpunctata. The sequence continues at coordinate 23,815,318 of NC_092803.1, read as the reverse complement.
TTTAGATTCAAATTATCAATTATTGTGGACAATTGTGTTTAAACCCGTAATTAATATGGGCAAATAAAATTTTTTGCTCCCCAGAGATGGACACTAGAGGGCGGCGATTAGGAAATATTGCATTAAAAATAACAGATTGGTACTTTTTTAAGGTTATGTTTATTTAGATTGTTATTTCGTTAATAAGAATGTTTTATTTATTCGTTTCTTTTACAATTACAGAGGAAAGCTTTTATGAGGAACCAATAAAACAGTTACAAGAGATTGAGACAGTTTTAGGATCTGGTTTTTGGTTTTTGAGGATCCGTCTTGGTTACCTTCTGCTCAAAAAGTACTGGATGATGTAGTTTTTCAAGATGAAACAGGTGATACCTCTTGTGGTTACACTCTTTTTACAAAGTTTTAAATAGTTTAAGAAGACGAAAAGCAAGTAATCCCATTGAATGGAGAAGAAATGTCACTTAAAGGCGCCGTTGAGAGTGTTTGCCCTATACATATTACTAAAAAAATTTTACATGATGGCAAAACCCTAAACCAGTTAATTGTGACAAATGTATCTATAAATGTACTGAGTATTTTTCAATGGAACTTCGATAGGTACTTTGCACTAATTATTGGAAAATGGATTTTAAACTAAAAAAAGATTTTATTTTGTAAAACATACAGATTTTTATTACAAAAAGACGCACATTAGTCAAGAAAACACAACATAAAAAAAGACCTAATGCAAAACATAATTTCTTTGAAAATGGAAATGACAAAATTCGAGTATTTTTCGAGACAAAATTAGAGTAAATTTTTTCTGCAGAACGTTAAGTATATCAATAGATGTAGTTACGCATGATGTGATTAAGAAAGATTGTACCTATAGGAACATTGTTAGGTGATGACAAACGCGGAAGACATACGCCTATTAATAAAACCAGCCCATAATCAAGTCAACAAGTTAAATCCCATATCGAGTCATTTCCATCAATGGAGTCACATCATAGAAGAAAGATCACAAAACATCAGTATTTAGATAGAGATATCTAAATATCGCAAAAATGTATAGCTTATATCTCGCTATATGCTAAGAAGAAAAAAGTGGGTGCCGGTTTTTGAAATAAAATACATAAGAATATTTTGCAGAGAATACAACTTGTCTTTTTTTAACCCCAAAAAAAGATCAGTGTTTACTCTGTTCTGCATCAGTATTTAAGCTGCATCTTCAACTATCTAAAGAACAACATTAACAGTATATATCACGCTTTACTCGGATACTTGCGGTGAGCAGAACCGCAATCATAATGTGGCTGCTTTATTGATGTATACAGTGGAAGTGTTGGATAATGTGTCGTATGGCCGTAACGTCCTCCTGGTTTTCAGGGGTTTCTGGACGTTCTACGACTGCCGCTTTCGAAGAGGATCTTAAGTTTCGAGAGTCCATCTTCGTTTCGTGGAGTTAATTGGGATTCCAGCCTCTACGTGTGAGAAGCTTCGCCGAGCCTCTGTGGTAGGTGAGGGGACACCGGCAATCAGAATTCTCTAACAGTTCGAGCTTTCTTACAGACAGTATTCTTACAATGTTAGAATTCTGATGCGTGGTATATGTCTCAAATCTCACAGAGATGAGATGCCGTCGTGTCTTCTCACGTCGTGTAGCCGCGTTTCCTCTCCTCGAGAGAGGCACGAGAGTGCCGATCGTATCGGCTCCTCTTATTGCCCGTCGCTTCGTGTCACTACCTTTCGCTAACAGTATTTCGTATAGTTACTATTTGCATAAGGTTTATAGCTACAAAGCGCTATCGCAGCTCGACCCTGATCGGAAAACCAATTACAAATTCCCGTCGGGACTTTTATTTGCTCTTTACCGTGACAGGTCCCAAAGAACGCTCTGGTCAGTTCGACACAATTTAAAATAGTTCTAAGACCAATGTCTTTTCTATTTCAAAAAATCGTGTTCTACTGCCAGGGACTGTTCGTAGTCGATACGCCTCGCGCCGGTTCTCCTGCTCTTGTTGATTTTTAACTTCTAAACTGGATGAAGTCTTCTTGGATTCGACGTCTTCAACGGTAACAGGATATTGGTTAAATAATAAAACTCAAAGTAGCGTGGTAGCACACCAGGCCAACAAGGTCTAGCGGGGCTAGTAGTATATGACGACTGGATCCCGATCGGAAGATGTCTCTTTCACACATTGTGTTTGAGAATTTTCAGCAATCTTCCGCCGAGAGGCCAATGACAGCGTAGTTAATAACGAGCGCTGTGATTGGCCGGCCAATGTAACAAGATTTGTCGTGATTGGTTACCTTGGCGACAAATATAAAGAAAAAGTTCTTGGAAATGGGACACACCCACATGGAGGTAGATTCAATGCAAAAGGCATAAATGTGTCAAAACCAGAATACATCGCAAAAGAAATAAAGTATAAAGATTTCTATGACTGTACGGATCTTGAAGCAAAACTTATTAACATAAATATTGCCCAAGCCGGAAAACCAGTGAAATTGCTCAAAATAAAATGTTTAAAATTTGTAAAAAGCCAATTTGGTCTGATTTATTACAATTATGACCTTTCGGATAGTTTTGATTACATTAATGTTTTTAAAGGACCAACAAAAAAAAAGTAATCCAAAAAAAATATTGCTCTGCAAGTAAACCTAAAAAAACTAAAAAGTCCACCAACAACACAAACATTAAGGCCTCATCAAGACTGCCACAGGTTTTAAAAAGACTTTATCAACAACAACTTCCTATAAGCTTGGTGAAGAAAGATCTTTTGAAACTATGCAAGAACCTTACCATACCGGAAGACTATGACGGTTGGTTTTAGGGCTTATCAACATTACCTGGTATAACAGAAAGAATACTGGAACCAGATGTACAAGACAATTTAGATGATGAAGATTTATCTTTTTTTTATCAACAATTAGAAGAGTTGAAGTCAATTATTTCGTTCGACAACTTATCCAATTCTCGATTTGCCTACTGGCAGAACCCAACAACTAACAATTTACTAAAACTATAATTGTTTAAATAAGATTTTTAATCAAAACCGTAATAACGTATTGATTTTAAGTATCATTATGTGATTCTTAGTTACATTTTGAAAAATAAAAAATAACAAAAAAATTTTATATTATAGCTATATATAGCTTATATATAAAAAAGCTAATTTGATACTTGCCGAGTTTTGGCAGTAAGCCAACGATATTTAAAATGATTTACTAGAGCAACACCATGTCACCTGGTCGAATATATTGGTGGTTATGCGAACAGCATTCAAATTGAAAAATGACTAATCGTTGCAGAGAAACGAATAGGACACATTTATTGTGGACGACTGTAGAATGTAGTAGGTCCTATACGAAAATCTTATTCTCTTGAAAATTGTATGACCTGTTACGAAAAGGACTTCTTCAAAGATGCTGCACATTCAAAACACCGTTTAATTTAAATTTATCTATCTAAAAATTCTCATAAGAACGCGAAAAATTTTTTGGGGTGGGAATGCTAAACATAATCAAGCAGGACTCAAAATAAATTATATCAAAACAAAGAGAATATCTTACAACATGTAACGAAGAGATACAAAATCTAATGATTGTGAACGACATCGAAATTAAAAGGACCTTAAAAGTTTAAAAACCTGTGGTTCACGTTCACATAAGATGCAGACACCGAAGACGGAATTAAGAACAGATTAGTGCAAACAAGAACCATCATAAAAAAATTACACCCAATCGTCTGGAATAAGAGTCTTATACAATAAACCATACATAAAATTTTCAATACAAAAGTAAGAAACGTATGAGGTTGAGATATGAGTTACAAATGGGAGAACTAGAGAAAAAATAAGTGCAGTGGGAATGAACTGCGAAGGGTTTGCTGAGTCATTACAATGAAAGGAATAAGGAATTAAGAAATAAAAACCGAATAAGTGTAACGACAGACATAATTAAAAGAGACATGTGGTATCAACATATAATAAAGGCAAGCTCGAGCAAATAGATAAGAAAGACAAAAGAGAATACCAAGAACAGAATGAAGGAATTAAGTGAACGAGACAATCCAAGCATAATACCTATGAGATGAACTATTCGAGAAGAAAGAAGAAAATTGGCAATTAACTATAGAATTTTGATTTGTAATATATATATATATATATATATATATATATATATATATGATGTGTTGACATTATTTGAATGTTGGAATAAAAAAAATACTAATAACTCTTCCAAACGGAGTCCAGTCGTGATCAGACTTAATTATGTAAGAATGTGTCATTACGCAACCTCGTAATCCTTAACAATATTTATAATATAGTGCAAAAACCTTGACAAATTGTTATAAAATTTATTATAATTATTATTGTTTATTTATACGATGCTATGTGAAATGCAAGCACCGTCCTCGCCTTTGAGCTAGTTATAGAAGCAATTTTTCACTGTCATTTGGTCATCTACGTACGTGATGGTTTTTCTGTAGCAATTATGAAAATTTAGAACTTTGAATTAAGACATCAAAGAAGCGACGTTTTGAATAATAACTGTATAATAAATTATATAGTTGTTGGAATCACATATTAACAAAGAAGACACTACTAACACCCAGTTTGGCTTTCGTAATGTATGAGGTTCTGGATGAAAGACGAATATTGTAAAATCATATCATGGATTCACTCGAGTTTTGTAAATTCGTCAATGATTAATAATTACCCAAAGATTATGTTTCAGTGAATTTTGATTTTTTTCCAATTTACATTTTTCAATCTTCGTAATGTCCCTTAAAAAATATTGGAGTATTATCTAACTGAATTATCATATTTCAAAATTGGTTTTTGATATTAATTTTCTAGTTTCCAACGATAAATATTACTTACAAGTATTTGGAACACATATAGACATATATTTCACCTATTTAAGTGAATTTTTTTCTGGATGGTTTATCTTTTCAGACCGTTTATGACTATTGGATTTTCAAATAACTTTTATAGATTATTTTTTATATGTACTGCAAACATTTTATATAATACATTCGAAAATGTGGCTGAATTGAATATAGGGTTGCTTTATTGTATTTGTTCACTGTATATTCTTGTTCCTATATTTTTTAGTAATTTGTGTAAATGCGGAACTAATAGTGACTCTCGACTGTTACCTTGTCACTCCTGGACTCTTATAATTTTTACCTTTTCTACTATGTCTTTGATTTTGTTATTAGAAAAAAATGAATATAAAGAAGTAAACTAAGAATAGATAAATCAAAAGAACCGTAAATTAAAACAAATGTGAAGAAATAAAAAAATATCACAGTAGGTATGATCCATTTAATATAGACAAGAATGTAAAATAAATGGAAAAAGGATCCAAAGAAAAATCATATAGGTTTGAGTAACAACAAAGAAGAAAGAATAATTATAAACTTGGAAAAAAAATTAAAATATAGAGTAAATACATAGGGGAATTATTGGAGGTTGACAGAAAGGAATGACCGGAATGACAATTGCACCCGAAGGGATACCTACTTATTCACTTAAGATCATAAACAAAAAATCTATAAGCATATGACTACATTTATTTAACGTATTATATAACATTGTTATTATACCCACAGAACGTCAGTACTGTCTACGTTTGTTGAGATTCCTATTAAAAACTCTAGGCAAAAGAACTAGGTGAGCGGCCTACCCCAATATGTAGAGCATTTCTATTTCTACCAAACCTTTTTAATTTGATTCTATATATTTTTTCAACTTAAATTTTTTTTTTTTAATTTTTCCAAGTAGGCTGGAAATTGTTATTAACAAATAACTTATAACAGAAAAACAACTCCCCGAATCGCTTCGAGTAAATTTTTTTTAGGTGGATCTCATTGAAATAAATACTTTTTTATCTTGTTAATTTTTCGGAAAATGCTTTCTTTTCGAGTCATTTGCAAGTTTTTGTTATGTTTAAAGATGCATTCAAAATGCCTCAACTAGTGCTTTTTGGTATTTTTTTACAAAAAAACTACTAAATGAATTGGAATTCTACAAATAGCTCTATCTTTTTTAAACCTTTATGTTAAAGTAGCAATATTTTGACAAAAATAAATGGATTTTATTATGCTGAAAACATGTAACCACATATTTTGAATATACATTTCGAGCAATTTTGCGTCGTGCGGCACGTAGAAATCTTTGTTTAAATTTAAAACTATGTTTTTCGCAAGATAGAAACCACTTTTCCTTATCAAAATATTCTGTATTGTTCCACATACAAGTAGTATGTGGAACAAAAACTAAAAATCACTAATTAAGGCATTGTTTCAACAAAAAATTGCAAATAACTTGAAAAGGAATCATTTTTTGAAAGATTACCAAGAAAGAAAAATTATTTATTTCGATGAAATACACTTAAAAAAATTTTACTCGAAGCGATTCAGCCAATTGTTCTTCTGTAATAAGTTATTTGTTACTAACAATTTCCGGCCACTTGGAAGAATTAAAAAAATATGTGTTTGAACTTAAAAAAAATATATAAAATCGAATAAAAAATAATTTCGTGCGTTAGAAATGACAAAAAAAAAATAGTTGGTAGGTACATTTAGTTTTTCAGCGTCTGTTTAGGGGTAAACCGCTCTCCTAAACTTTCGAGACATTTAATTTTTATCACTGATTACCTATCCATCTACTAAATTATAATAAAATTCTACTACTTTTCTAATTACGTATAAATGAATTTAGGTTAAAGTCTAAAGAACGTTCCGATTGAAGTTAGCTACAAATGAAGGAAATTTTGTATTTGGCAGTGTTGCCATGTCCATGAAAGAGCATGGGATATAATATTAATTAATTTAATTAAACATGGAAAACATAAAATGGTAAAATAACGAGAAAAATTATATATAAATTGCTATAAATATAAAGTTAGAAAGTGAATAATAAGTTAAATTCTGCTGTAAAGATTTTAATATATATTTTTACTTTGTTATTATCTATATGAAAATAAGCCACAATCCTTCACAAAATTATTCAGTAACATTTCAACCACCAAAGCGGCAGCTGCAACGAAAATAAATATAAGATTTACAAATTCACATTGTATGGATTAAAATATCAGTAATGATAGTTTAATCTCTGCAATGTAAATTTGAATGTATTTATTTTAATGACTGCAGATTTGATGTTCATAAAATTGATATCTGCTGAACATAAGTTGCAATCTGGCAACTAGCGTTTTGAAGGTTCTTACACTATTGCCAAATTCATCTGCTATTATATATTAAAGGGCAATTGCAAAAAATTTTTCTAATAACTAACTGCAACTAATATCGAAAAAAAAACCATTTTCATTCGTTCGTGTTTTATATAAATTTAAAAAAATTAAAAAAGACCTGATTCCATAAAATGAGATAATAAAAATGTACTATTTCTAACCTTTCTTTGTGTATATTTGAGGCATAAAACGTTAAACATAAATAACTCAAACGCAAATTTGTGTTTTACTGAAGTTTCTTTGTAGCTAACTTCAATCGGAACGTTCTCTAGACTTTAACCATAAATTTATTATATTCCAGTCAATAAAGCTAAAATAGAGAGTAACTGTATAATTTTCTAAGTCACCAAACATTTGACTAAAGGTTCTACTTACTCTCTACTTCAAAGTTGACACTACGCTATAGACATACCTTGTGGGGATGCCACGCTTTCTCAGGGGTATTTTTTTTATTAAAAATAACACCATAAATGAATGTACTAACCAGTTTTATGCAAAGTTTGTCGTATACATTTTTATCTGAAAGTTAATACTTTTTCAAACACCAACACAAACATCAACAAAAAACACCATTTCAAACGGATTTTTGCAAATTACTCAAAAAGTATGTATTTGATCAAAAAATTCATTCTCATAAAAAAATGTAGCTTGTGAAAAAATAAAAACAATGGTGGATTTGTGGTATCTATAGCCCCAATACAAGTGGAGAAACAACTTATTGAAAGTTGGTTATTCTTTACCAAATGCCAAAATTGAAAGTTACATCGTAAAATATAAAGAAACCAACGCATTTTTCTTAAGAAAGTTATAGAATCTTTTTTCTATTGTTTAAAAAAATCTTTATTTTTATTATTATTATTTTTTTAATCTCTAGCCTCAATCTTCAGAAAGTTATGACAAAAATAAAGTTGGTGCGTATTTTTTTGACAAAAACGTGAAAATTATCCCCTAATTACCACCTTCATTAAAAATAATCGTTATTCATTTACAATATACTTTATTAATGTATTTATAGAATGCTATAGAAGTTGTTTTAAAATGCTTAGTTTTGAAAAAAAAATCGAGTTTCTCTAGGAAATGGAAAACTACATATAGAACTACATATAGAAAAGCAAAACCAACAATTTTGTTTGTTAAAAAATTTTGCTTATCTTCAATAATTTTCGATTTATTTGAAAAAAAAATGAAATTTTTGTAAAGATACAAAATCTTCCTCTAACAGCAAACTCATTTTTTTTCAAAACTAAGCATTTTAAACTACTCTTAAATCTAGAGCATACTATACGTACAATAATAAATTGAATTGTAAGGGGGTAATGATTATAACAATTTAATTAGGATAAGAGAATTGCCATTAACGATTACGCATTGGATACCGTCGGTATCGTTGGTTTGAATATACTTACACAGAAAAGTGTGTATAAGAGTTATGAAATAATATGCAACTGTAGATGTTAAAGATATAATAATTTTTAGTAATTTTTATTCTCCAATATGAGCGACACAACAATAACAAATAAAAACTAGTAGGTACCAAAAACGTAAGCTACGATATACTAAGAAGTATAGATACCCACTAATAGCAACTATTTTTTGGTTTACATTTCCAGTGAAGCATTTATTGTTTGATCATTTTCATTACAGTTCAAAGTAATCTTGGTCGTCCACATTACATACGTGATATTTTTTATTATGTTAAAAAATGTTACATTTTTGATATGATATTCTTTTATATTGATTAGCCGATAAAACTTTTGCCTCAACGCTAATACATATTCCATTTGCAATTTTTTTAAAACCACTCAGACTAATATAAAAACTTTTTTAAGTGACCACATCAATTATTTTAAGCGTTTATAATATTACGTTGTCGTTTAAAGATGCCGCTGAAAAACACAATAGTCAAGTATATGTTTTGTAATAATTTATGGGAGTGACCATGGTCTAGTACTGCGGTTTTGATCACATGCATGATGAGTAGATTAGAAGTCATTTTATCATTGGAAATCATATATCCATAACATGCTATCTATTTTTTATTTAAGTAAAAATATACGGTATGTTTAGAAAATATGCAAAAATTAAAAAATATATATTTGTCTGTAATATTATATAAGTATATCTATTTGTCGATTCATCGTCAGGTATGCCGTACGTAACTTTTTCTTTATTTCGAATTTGGTAGTACATATAATATTCAAAATAAAGTAATTTATAAAATTTATTTTATTTCGAAATTATATAAAATAATAATTTATATCTTTTAGTTCGGTATGTATAATCATGTGATTTATTTTACGGCTGGCACCGACTCATGTCATCCTAGCTCTCAACGCCTTCTATCGAATTAATCTTGTTGTGTTAGGCCTCTACTTGGCATTGCTTCATCAACATCTCTTTTCCACTTTCGACCTTCTTTTTCTTCTTTTATGTAGCGTCCATTCTTAAATTTCTTTGGTCATCTCTCTCCGGTCATTCTCTGTAAATGTCAGAACAATGTAGTCAGCTTTAATTGTCTCAATAATATCAATATTGATCCCCATCTCTGCTAAGATATCTGAATTTTTCTCACTCTATTACTTTTAGTAAGGCGACAGCAACGTTTCCAGTAGTTCATTCCTACTCTCAAACTTTCTTTTGTCACCCCTCTCTGGTCACTCGCTACTATGCGAACAATTTAATGTAACAAAGTGGAAATTAAAAAAAAACAAGTTTTTTTGAATAAAATAGAATATGTTCTTATTAACGAAAATAAGAAAGTCTGGGTTAAAAATATCTATTTTATTTTAAATCTATTTAATATTAAATAATGATAAAAAGAAACACATTGCGCAAAGACAATCGACGCGGTTCAACTCGGAAGACTGTTGAGTTTAATATGAATTCTTGTAATAGTATTACTCTTATTCTATTACATATCTTACACCTAAATACACTTAATGTTAGTTGTAACCCCATACACAATCATATTTTTCGACAAGTACCATAAACAAAACCATTGTTTATGACCCTTGAGAAATACGTAAGGTTAAAAAAAGTCAATGGCACTGTTTTATCTCTTCGAAACAACAACCTGAATTGTCCGAAAAGACCGTGAAAATAATTATTTGTATGAGAAAATAGCCGCATATGAAAAAGAAGCGTTTGTCTTAAAAAAGTTGTGTAATATTCCACATATCATTGTAGGTATGTCAATGTCGACGGTCAAAGTGTAGAAAAAGCTTTCGTGTTCGGTAATAAACATAAATCAGAAGTAATTAGTGTTTTTTTTTGTAACTTAAGTATAGAAAATTTATTGAATAATAAATGTATACTGAGTTTATAAATTTTGTGATAATCTTGTTGTGTTTACTGCTATACTTTCCGTGTTGGATCTTTTTATTATGTGAACCTAATATATTTTTTATTTCCAAAATCTATAGTCATTAGCGACATTTACTAATTTAAAGCACATGTTAATAAAATGTTTCATTTAAATATTTATTCATATAATATTTTGGGTCACCTAAAATTTGTTTTAAATCACAAGAAAATTTTAGGTAACATTAACACAACCTAATCGAAGTCGATTAGGTTGTGGATATTTTGATTTGATGAGCTATTAGACCTTCCGATTTCAATAGAAGTTCAATTATTATGATTTTCTCTCTTATGCCTTTGAGAGTACTGACAGATAAAATCAAATTATTACAAGGTGTACTTATAGTATTGTTCTGTATATAATGTTATACTGTTTATGTTTATAGATAAATAACAATAAATAAATAATGTCCTTTTTTATAGATGAGGATGTTGATGATGACTGTGATGGACTTTTAAACGCGATGGGAACTAATTCAGCGGGGGCGACAGGCTTACAAAATGATGTAGATGAGAATTCTGATCCTGAAGTAGATGAGGACCCCACAATAAATAATGGAACATGGCAAGATGAGCATAATGGAAGACACAAGTTGCAAGAAATTAATTTCACCAAGAAAAGATCATTATTGGTAGACATTCCAGGTAATAATGAACCTATTGATTATATCTCCTTGCGGATGAGGTAGTTTTTGAATTGATTGTAACGGAAACGAATAAATATGCGGAGGAAATTTTTTTAAAAGGAACTGCAGAACAATCTAGGATGTCAAGGTGGAAAGAAGTGACAGTTACAGAACTAAAAATATTTCTTGGTTTATTGCTGCATATGGGAACCTGGAGAACAAACCGCATACAAGACTATTGGAAAAAAGATCATTTATTTAATTTGAAGTGTTTACTCATACTTCGCTCGTTACATTTGGAGCAGAATTGCCCAAATAAAGCAGCTAATGATAGGATTTACAAGATCCGACCAGTGCTTAACTTTTTTAACTAAAAAATACACAATATATACCAAGCCGGAAAATACTTATCTCTGGACGAGTCCATGGTATTGTGGAGAGGACGATTAATTTTTAAACAGTTTATAAAAAATAAGACGCACAAGTACGGTATCAAATTGTATGTCCGCACAGAATCTGATGGGATAGTATTAGATATGCACATTTACACGGGTTCCCTAGATTCTTTAGGTGGTAAGGGTCATTCAAAAAAAGTTACACTTAATTTGATGAGAAATCATCTTGGATGTGGCCACTCTCTTTTTATTGACAACTTTTATACAGGTATTGAGCATGCAGAGGAACTCTTACGTAATAATACATACTGTACTGGAACTATAAATAAAACATGTCGAGATATTCCCATCGAAATAAAAACGGCTAAATTACAGAAAGGTGAGAATATTGGAAAATATAGAAACGGTGTATTCATTGGAAAGTGGCATGATAAAAGGGAAGTCTCATACCTATCTACAGAACATCCCAATAGTTTTATAGAAAAGGAAGATAGAAGAGGTGTGGTGTAAAAAACCCCTTACCTATTCTTAAATATAACGAACACATAAGTGGCGTCGACCGGAAAGACCAATTGTTGTCATATTATCCTGCCGAAAGGAAAACCTTGAAATGGTACAAGAAAATATTTATACACATTTTGCAGGTTATGTTAGTAAATTCATACCATCTGTTCAATAGATTTTCTGGCAAAAAGATGTCATTGTATGACTTTCGTCTGGCAGTCATTAGAAATATTCTGAAAGATAAGAGCCCCGTACAAAACATGGAATAGAATGAACATGTTCCAACTAAAATGACCTCCATATCAGTCGACGGCGAAACTAAAAGAAAAAAATGTAGGTGGTGTGCCGGGAAAAAAATTAGAAAAGACACTATATATGAATGTGCGGCGTGCACAAACAAACCAGATCTGTGTTTGGGTGACTGTTTCAAGTTGTTCCATGAGTAATGTAGCTCATAATATGTCATTTGTTTTTTAATTTGTATTGTTTCTTTTACTTTGGTAAATATATATTGTTTGTATACTACACTAAATCTTTTTTATTTGTAAAACTACAGTAAATAAAAAAAGCGCGGTTCCGCGTCTTGAGCATGTAGAGACAAAATTTATAACGAAGTGCGCAGGACGCGGATCCGCGCTTTTTTTAATTATAGACATCTAAAAACATATCAGTAATCATAATAAAAATATTTTTCAACATTTTCTTATCGCAGGTATTGACATTTTCACAAAAAACCTGTTGCACACAGCACTAACGACGTTTGAAATAGGTGCGCAGCGAAAGTGTTAGCCTTTGAGAGTACTGAAAGATAAAATCAAGGAGAGTAAAATATGTAAGAACTGTTGGGCTCGCTAGCGGCACCTGCGTGAAAACTGAAATTTCTTTTGTCAAGAAAATCGTATGTGCCGCGACAATTTTCTTTTTTATGCCATTTTACAAATTGATAGAAGAGTATTCATTAAATTTTTAATAAAATTTGCCTGAAGGCTACTGATACCCTAAGGCTGTTAATTATGACTTGTACATGTAACGTTAATAGGTCAGTGTTCGTGATTTTTCTCCTTCATGCCACTTGAAAGTTTGATAGTTTTTACAATAAGAAACTTGCAAAAAAAGGCAGGTTGTGTAAACAAAAAATTTTACCTTGGAAAAACTGCGGAAATCTTTCAGCCTCGGTCCGCGAGTCATCTCTAGACAAAATTATTGGAAAAGTTGTTGAAAATCTTGAATGTTGTTTTAAGATTTTCTACGGTATAATACATATATATGAAAAGGAGAACCACTGAATATCAGTGCTACAGGGTTTTCTCTCCGAAAGAGTGACCCCACAATCCGCCCTCATTTTTGACCAAACTTAACGTTTAAAATTATCATTACTCTATAAACCCCTAAAATTAGAAAAACTACTCCTACAAGGGAGTGTGCAGTATTAAATGACTAGAATTGTAGATACAGTAGTACTTTTTTATTCTTTTTATTTGCAATTATAGTCGTAGTAGTACCAAAATACAATACCCATATAACTGATGTAGGTATTCAGGGCCCATACAGAGATGTATTCACTTCAAGAATTAAGTGACACTGAAGGTTTCTATATATAAAAATATTTTCGATACAAGTGCGTAAAAAATTTATTAATGTATATCGAAAGCATTATGAGACGCACTGAAAAATATGATCTTTTACATCTGATCATTTAGAGTGTAGCACTACGTACTACAATGATATATGCAAGGCCAGAATCGCTCGTTGTCGAAGAGTGTTGGGCGGTGTTTTTTTAAACATATAGAAACTATATCATATCTTAAATCCAAGCACAATTAGATAATATGAAATTATAATTTATTATTGGACGCCACCCCTGGTTTATCCTCGAAGGGGACGACCAAAAAAATTAAGATTTATCGAAGGTTTACAAGAAAACTATACTTTATTATTTCTTAGTAATGGACAAAAAGAAAACATTAAAAGTTATGTCATCCCAAAAGGATACCAAAATACCATTTCATGTTTACATTACCATAAACAAAAAAGCTTTGTATCGTATTAAATTAAGAATTAGTTATAAAGTAAATGAATATATATTACCCCAAATTTCGAAATTTGTTTACAATGAAAATAATATAGTTATTTATCAACTAGGAATAATAGAGAAATTAAACCTTTAAATAAAATTAAAACACTTCACTATATTTTCATTCTTTGCATTCATAATCATTTCTCGTTCTCTTGATAGAAGATATAATAAAAATTGGTACAACATGAATCTGCTCTGTTTCTTTTCTTATTTAATCAGTCAACCAAATGAAACCATTGATTAGGCTCCATACTATATCAATCCACCACCATCCTAGATAAGAGGGGTTAGATATTCCCTAAAAAGATAGCGCTACTGGGCCAGCATCTGTAATATCTCCATACCAGTATTATCTTGAGACATGTATTAGAAATATATCAGCATTATAGCCTCTCCAATAAGGGTCTAAAAATAAATATCTATCTGAAATATGGACAAGAAAAGGATTTCTTAGCTCACCTCTAAATGAGACCCACGGCGGAAACACGTCTTAACGGTTGGACGTTCTTAAGAGAAAAGAGGAAGACGCTATTCTTGCGCTCTCTGAATTTGGGCGTGAGTGACAAGTTGATGAATGGGCTCATCTACCGGATATATTTGGGAATTACAGAAGAATCCTTGAATCGGCTACAGGTACTTGACAGATAGATGGGGTTAGTAGTTTTATTTAAAAAAAAAATAATCGAAATTTATAATGATTTTCTTTTAAATCTTTTGAAACGGTTACAAGAGAAAGATCCAAGGTAATGGTGGTCCTGGTAGAAGAAGAACATCATGGCTGAAAAATCTAAGGCAATGATATGGAAAATCAACTACATCGTTATTTAGAGCTGCTGTCAATAAAGTCACGATAGCGAATATGGTAGCCGACATGATATCCAACGATCGATAACGGTCATGGAACTAGAAGAAGTATCGAAAGCAATTGTGCACAGAAATATATTTTTCGTTTTTCTTCTTTTAATAGACGACATTATAATCGACGAGTAATAAATCGGATGATAGTGTCGATGAAGACAACGATGAGAATATCGTTCCTTAGGATGATCCGGCATCTGAATCGGAAAATGACGATAATGAGAGCGGCAGTGACTAATACTTGCTTGAGTTGACATAAACTGAAAAGTATATCTGAACAGAGTCAAAGTTGACGTAACCTGACAAGTATATCTGAATTAATGATGGACATCTGTCCTTCAGAGCTCACTGTAAAAACAATAATTTTGGATGAGTGGATAGATAAAAAACAAGACAATTAGGCATATAAACGAATTTAAATACTTATGTGATAACAAAAGACGAAGAAAGTAGAATAATATGTAGAAAGGCAGTTACTAGAGCCCTACATAATGTATTATGGAAAAACATAAGAACAGAGACAAGGAAAAGAATATTTCATAATATTCTAGAAAAGATTTAGTCCAGTCGTCAGAGAGTTGACCTTTAAAAATCATACGAATAAGCTGAATTTTGCAGAGAATATTCATTTTTGGACCCCAAAAAGATGCAAAAACGTTTACTACTTTTACCTCCGGGCTTCCCCCTAAAACCTTCCTTGAAGATGGGTAAAAACACAAAAAAAAATCGATTTACCAAGAATCTGCACACCGTAGAAAAAATATTTTAAATTAAAAATGTAGCTAAGGTAATTTTAAACACAAATGTTTGTAAGCATTTTTTGTATAGAATGAACCGTTCTGTTAGAAACATCGCTTGAAGTGACCATCGATTTTACATATCACTTACGCTCGTGAAATCAATGTTTAATAAAATTGAATCCAAATGTGCTATCGACAAAAATCAAGATGAATTTTAAAGGCAAAGGGCGCAGCTTCTGTATGCAGTATTTGTATTTTGCCGGGAATAAACTGAGTTTTTATAAAGGTGTTAAATAAATTAACGTGGCGCGATTTTTGCCTTTTTGTACAATTTTCGTGAAACCAATAAAATTGTCTAGTTTCATTGACCAGTTGTAGTGAAATTCTTATTTTTAGATAATCAATTTTTAAAACTTATGACATGAAATTTCAATTTTG